>NC_090912.1:3235317-3568771 GCF_040956055.1 Brachionichthys hirsutus
AATGACCAGTTTAGCGCGTGAAATTTACACGCTTAATCCCCCCCCCCCCCCCCCCCCCCACTGCGCGTGCGTCAGATGTGCGTTTGTCTCCAGCACCTTCTCCCTTGTCTGACTCTGTTTCTTGAAGTTATGATTCATGATACCTTAAATTACACGTTTATATTATTGTCCACTGCACTGCCAAGATTTTAAGGGAATCAAGATGAGTGAGGGAGGGGGGGCGTGAGGGGGGGGGGGGGGGGTTAGACTATGTGAAAACAACCTCGGCTCCTTGAAGCTGTTTCCAGTTCTTCCAACGAAAAACACACTGGGTGTTTTCACTGCTTCAGCCCCCCCCCCCTCCCTATCTGCTTCGCATGAGCCCCGCTTCTGACCTGCGTGGACGTGGGTTCATTTATCCGGAGTGATCCACAGAGATCCCCGCAGGCTGTTTAGCTCCTGCCAAATGATGTTATTGCACCAACCCCACGGTCCCGCTCACTCCTCCACTTATTCATCCGCGATGCGCGCAGCAGCTCCTCACAATGGCCGTGTCTGTTAGGCTGCAAATTGTTATTGCTAAAACGTGTGCGTGACGTGTCTTCTGGGTTAAAATGGCTCTTATTGATTTGAATGTTTCCCTTTCCTTTCTTTTCTTTTTACATTCTGCAGCTTTATTGCGGCACCGGTTTTATGATCTTACGCAGCTGCCAGGTCACGTCTGTGAAGGTAACTTCGGGAAAGCGTCACGCAGTTTGGCGCAACATCAACTCGAGGAGCGTCTCGTTCATCGCCGGCCCCCGAAACGCGGCCCTCCTGCTTTCTAAAGTCAGATGACGTTGGAAATAAAGTCCTCTCAGATCCTTTACCTTCAGCTTTCGTATATATATAGTGATTTGACGCCGCGCCTCTCTCGCCTTATTAAAACCACACAACGCGCGCACGGGGGGGCCTGTTTCCAATCTGTGGACATGCGTGATGAATTTAGGAAATCATCTGCAGCTTTAGCTGGTACCGTGTGGCCCACCCAGTCCGGACTCAGTCCCCGTGCGCCCCCCGAGGTACCAAATACGATTAGAGTCAGGAAATGTGGGAATCCCCAACAAAGGCCTCCATCATTAAACACAAACAACCAGAGGCCTCCCAACAATACCAAAAGCGCGCCCCCCTCCTGACTTCCCTTTAATGTCTGGGCAAGTGAAAATCTATTACTTTCATCCCAATATTACCATTCTGCTACTATTTGCCCATCATTATTTAAGAGGCTAATCTGGCGGGATTAGAGGGGACTTTGTTTGCGCGCAAATAGGGAACAGACGGCGTCGGGTTTAAAGTCTCAGGTTTTACAGACAGTATTTCTCCAGTTTTCACATCGCATGTTGACATGTATCAATATTTCTTATCAAAGGAGAGGAAGGAAATCCAACGCGCAAAAGTCAAACGTTTAAAGGAAAGACGCGAAAATGGTTTTATTTAAAGGACGCAAGGCTATAAAGGAAATTATTATTTTTCACTGCGACCCGAAATCAGTCATTCCACTTTTATCCTCTTCTGTTGTACGTCTGAAAACATGTAATTGTGCGCCGAGTGTGCGCGTAAAGAGCGGCTGCGTGAAAGGCTTCAAGGGGGATTAGGGTTTAAATCTCTGCCTTGCATATAGGGAAGAGTCTGTGCCCCCCCCCCCCCCCCCGTCTTTAAGTTCGGGATGATTCAGACTGGTTCAATATTAGAAACGTTTTATTTCTGGCGTTTTATTATCACTCTCCAACGTCGCCTATATATACGCGGCCCCTTTACGCGTTGCTCCATGCAGTTCCATCGATAATAAATGAAAAATAAAATATTATTATGTGTAAATTATTTTACTCCCTGTCTTTGCATGCGTCTCAAGGGGTGAACAAAAAAGCGACTCATTTTTGGATAATGAAAAGTAATCGTAATGACTTCGTTTTCAGACTCGTTTCCATTTCACTCTTATTCATATTATAATGTAATCATTTTGACATAATTCTGAAATGAACAGAGTTGACCTGCTCTCTAACAGGATTCTCCTGGTTTCCTGCGTATAAGGATGTTTTCACTGGACGCATCTCTAATGTCGGCTTGCCACTGATGGACTGATGGAGCCAGTTGCACTGGGAGTTCTGGTTCTGGTCTTCTCGGAACCCTTTGGGTCGTTTTCATTGGTCAGGACTCTCTTCTTCCTCGTGCTTCAGCGTGACATCACATCCACCCGATCCACAGCAAAAGCAGCTGCGATTATACAGATGATGCTGCATCTCTCAGAGGACGCACACGCCTTTACGCGTCACGCACAATCACAAAGTGTGCCGCTGTTGTTTGCGCTTCCAGACATCAAAGTAGAGGATATCAGCGCCGACGCGTTGCGGCTTTGGAGGGAGAGACTTCAAAAGTTGAAGGAGGATTGTGTTCGGATTTTTACCCTTTTTTGCGCATAGAGATGAGTCGTGCGTAAAATCCCGTTTTCGCATTTCAGCGAGGAAGCAGTCTCTCTATACCACCTGTTGGTGTTGGCTTTACCTGCGGGCATCTACTATGACATTGGGTCTGGAGGAGATCATGGAGGAAATAGTTATCGACGTAGTCGGGGAAGGACTCAAAGACGGCGCAGAGGAGCAGCTCCTATCTCTGGATGAGGACCGCGGCACCGAGACGTCCAGCCAGAGCGCGGAGCGGGACACCGCCAGCCCTGTTAAAACCAAAGGTCCCACCTCGGTGAAGCCTCCGTACTCCTACATCGCACTGATAACGATGGCCATCCTGCAGAGTCCAAAGAAACGGCTTACCCTCAGCGAGATCTGTGACTTCATCAGCCACCGCTTCGCGTACTACCGGGAGAAATTCCCCGCCTGGCAGAACTCCATTAGGCACAACCTGTCGCTTAATGACTGCTTCGTAAAGATGCCCAGAGAACCGGGGAACCCCGGGAAGGGCAACTACTGGACCCTGGACCCGAACTCCTCGGACATGTTTGAGAACGGCAGTTTTCTGCGGCGGAGGAAGCGCTTCAAGCGGCAGCATTTTCGCTTCGGTCCGCGCAAGGAGCAGCATCTGGAGCCCAGCGGACTGCACGGCTTCCCGCACGGTTCCTACGGGCTCGGCGCGGCGTCTCTACAGCTGCCCAGCCTGGAGCTGTACCCCTACCTCCATCACCACGCGCCCTCGCCGTGCGCCCATCACCCCGCCACCATCCCACCTGTCAGCAGCATCCTGCCGGCTCTCTCCAGCTTCTTCTCCCGCAGCGCGCTCACGGCCAAGGCTTTCCTCCAGGCGCAGCCCGGCATCGACGCCTTTTCCCCGGCTCAGTGCGCCGCGTACTCCGCTCCCATGACCTCCACGGTCGCTTACGGCTCCCCTTCCCTCTTCCATCCCGCGGCGTCTCCGCACTTCCTCAGTTTACACCAGGAATATCAGAAATTACAGACACAGCGCGGCACCGCGGAGCTGCGTGCCAAACACATCAACGCAGCCAATGAATGATCCGAACCGGACTTATGAGCTCTCAGGGATCAGAGACGTTTTAAGCAGAAGCTCACAAATTCTCCAGCGTTTGGAAATGTGATGACTTTGCGTTAAATACGTTAAAACTTTTTCTACTCTTCACGGCAAAGCATCTTTTTTTCTTTTTTTTTTTTTACAAACGCCTTTTTAATTTGGACCGTGGCTGATCGTCTTTGTTTGAAATATTCAAAGAAAAGTTTCATATTTTTTATTTTTTATTTTTGTAAAGAAATAAACGTAAATATTTAAACTTTGTATTCCGTTTCATTTTCTATGTCACAATCTGAAACAACAGAATTCTTGGTGTTCATATGTTAACTTTATTTAAACCATGTTTAAATTATAGAATATTTCGGCTTTGATTTAATATTAGGCCCTTATTTGCAAAACTAACAACAAAAATAAAGTCATCTTGCTTTAAATTTTAATTTAAAAGAGTGATTAAAAATATAATTAGAAAAAAAGAAATACATTTCAGTAAACACGGTGAAAAATAATTTAGACACGTAGTCAAAATTGACTACCTGTTTTTTTGCATCTAGACATTTTTTTTAAAAATAAAAAAAATGATTGTATACGTGCATGAAATTGTTTGTAGGAATATTTAGTCAGTTTATTTATCAATATATTATTAGCAATTCTTAAGAAGAAAATAGATCCATGGTTTGTAATATAATCAAGGATAAGCGGCAGTACGCAGCGTGTGTGAAAATAAAATCATGATCAATGTCAGTCATATAAAAGGTGTGTGTGCGTGAGTGAGTGCGTGTGTGTGTGTGTGTGTGTGTGTGTGTGTGGTATTCATGAACACGAGCCTGGAAATAGACTTGCCTGTAATTTCCTTATTTCTCAGAGCGCCCACTCTTCATCATAAACTCTTCTTCCAGTCAACTCCTGAATATCTAAAAACTATTCATATCACAAAGCAGGTTCTTATTTATTAGCTACAGAGGAAGTAAAGACAATATTGTGTTGCGTCCAGGTTCTGAAATGCCATAAAATGCCCCAAAGTTTTCTGTGAACTTTGAATTCAAAAATATTTTTTATTTACAGCCAACATCCAAATGGAATAATTTTTTCAGCTGACTATATCTTAAATGGGTTTTACTGTGTGTTGTGATTTACTCGACTATAATTTTAATATAAAATATATAGAAATAATAATTAATCATAACTAACAATTAATAGCGATTTTGTTGCACAATTTCTGAGCAGCAATATCAATCTGACAAATCCAGTTACTTTCTCCTTCCTGCTCTGCCGAATCAAAGTCATCGCCATTAAATTAAAACATAACAAACCGTAAACGAATAAGCTCTTTTCTGCTTTATCTGCTTTATTTTCCATTTCCTTTCCGTTTAAGTCGACGGAGCGCTGCTTCGCTGCAAGCCTTGCATGACAGTAGTAAAATAATTCTAGGTTCCAGAGCATGGAGGTATTTATTTAATTCTATTCCGAGTCTGGTTGAGATGGATCACCGGGCTGAAGCGGTGGGATGGATGGAGCGCAGCGCACGCTCAGACAACTAAAAAGATTGCTGCCTGATGCTCAGCTCGATGCCCGCTCCTCATATCAAGACAACTTTCACACTTTTATTTGATCCTTTCACAATAAAATACAAATTGTGTTCTTTTTTTTAGGTTCTCTTTTTTCCAAACGTCCAATATTTGCTCAGCTAATTTTAAACAGCGTGGCAAGTTGCTTTGGTTAAACTGATCCGACGTGAGATTTACTTTATGAACCACAGCGCGTATCTGAATGGAAAGGCAAACCCGGCTGATCGTGTATTTCTGCAGGTTTCACAGTGATCAGGGTCGCTTATTTGAGTGGGGCGGGCGGGAGTGGGGGGGGGGGGGGGGGTGCACCTGATAAAATAAGCAATTCAGCCTTGTATGTGTGTGTGTGTGTGTGTGTGTGTGTGTGTGCGTGTGTGACTGGACACCATTTTTCCATCCTGAAGTCTTTCTTCTTTCCTTTTTCATGTGCTTCATTGAGTGTGACACGCCGTATTGAACCCTCACTTCTACTATGACTTAAAGCTTCGACTTAAATGATTAGCAGCAAGAGTTTTTATTTTTTTCCCCCCAATTTTGAGACTCGTCTCCAAGTCAACTTGGGTTCTGACACAGGGAGAGCGTGTTCCAAATTGAATGTGTGACCACAGAGGACTTTACTTTAGTGTCATATTAGGATGATTCATCGCCTAAGTGGACATAATGAATGGACATTTATGTGACAACCTGTCAGGCGGCGCTGGGCCACCACGAGCAGCAACAGTCTTCCTCGGGAACAGTGACTGGATCCAGTCGGAGCTTCATCCGTGCTCTTGTGTCATGATGTTTTTATTCAAACGCCAAGACAAACAGCCCCCCCCCCAGCCTCACTGATGACCCTCCTCCTGCTTCCACAGCAAAGACATGAAGAAGTGGGGGGGGGGGGGGGGGGGGTGTCATCATGGGATAACCGTTCCGCATTCTCGTTCAGGACGGGAAGAATAATAGAACTGTTGTTGCAGAGAGATTGAAATCATTTGGAATCAATTCATTTAAAATATTTCTCATGATTTACAGCCTTCTATTTTATTACTATATTTCTTATAACTTCTGGGACACGTGTGGGGTCAACGCAGGATGTGTGAGTGGCGGCGTAGACGTCTGGGTCAGCGTGACCCAGCAGAAAACCTGCACCTGAAACAGCATCAGTGTCAGTGCTACGTTTATGTTGTGGTTTATTTCAGTTAACCAAAACCTTTTTTTTTTTTAATCTAGTGTAGATCTTTTTGTATTTCTGGGTGTCATACACGAATCAACTGACACATTTCAGACATTCTTAATAGGAAATGATCCGACAGACAACAACAACAGACAATGAGCCCGACACTGGGTCCAAACAGGCCGCCGCTGCACGTCTGATGCCAGAACTGAGCTGCGTTTGCTTTAGCATTGCGTGTGGACCGTTTGTGCCTCAGGCGTTGTGGCCTTTTCTGTTATCAGCAGTAAATCTCACACCTTTCTGCTGAGGCAGATCACAGCTGAGCTTTTCTCTCCTCTCACTTTAATGGCTGACTTCCACAGGCCTCGCTCACTCCTTGGCGTTTGCTTTTCCTGGCAGGGCCAATCCCCACTGCCCTGCTTCAGGGAGTTATTCAATTATAAATCTTCCACTCTTCTTTCGCTGCCCCCCCCCCCTGTTTTCCCCTCTCTTACCGGTGTACGTGTTATCCTGCCAAGCCTAGTAAAACACACTGCTCCGTTGGTACCCCCCCCCCCCCCCTCTCCGGTCTCGTGCCCAAGAATTTATTATGCTCAGGGTGGTGAAGCGGAGTGCGGTGTGTTTTTGGAGAAGGGACCCCCCCTCAGGCCTCGGTGCCAACAGATGACAGTGACATATAGCAGGAAAGCCACCCAGAAGGAGAATGATCTCACACCTCAGCCACGCGCTCAGAGGGAGTGGGAGAAAATAGAGCAAAGGAGGGGAGTGATCTGCAGCTGGGGGGGCAGAGGGGACAATAAAATCAAGATGAAAAGAGGCAAGGATGGAGGAATGAAAAGGTGGAAAGCAAAAGACAAACACCAGCAACTGAAAGCAGTAAAAAGCCAGTAAATGATCCGATGAAGTGAACAGTGGAATCCGTGAAGCTTCTTTCTGAACGTCAACAGTGTGTTTTAATAATTATAATCCAGGCTGTTTGAGACCTCTAAGACATTCGGCTCTTATCCGCCCAGCCTGGCTTTGAATCCCCCGGCCAAGTTCTGCAAGGCCCCATTAGACACCTCAGGACAAGCTGCAGTTGCATTATATTTTACGGCAGAGAGATCCTTCTCTTTATGACATCTGTTTCACCGGCTGGCGCTTTTCCTTGATGGCCCGCCCTCTACCTCGTGTTGCTGTTCATTTTCAGTCTTCCTGGTTTGCCCCCAGCGTTCCCCAGCTGGTGCCCTCATGCCCTCGCCCTGCCTATGGAGCTTAGCATTACCACAACATCCTCTCTGCAGGTTTTTATGTACCACCACTAGCAGGTAGAAGGCCTTTAAAAGAAATGCCCCCCTTTACAGGCCTCGGATTAAGAGTGAGGCGTGTGACGTCAGGCGCAGCAGCCTAAAAAAAAACGCTTATTGCACTAAATGAGACCCATTAGCCGTACAAACAAAGACTTAAAACTCTCTATCATGTAATCAAAAGGAGAGCAGGAAGCACAATTAGCATCTAGGCCAAGATGTGTCAAAGAGGGGTCAGGCTGTAACCATGTGAGCTCTGATTACAGCCGTACAGTCTGGGGCAGAGTGGCTGGTGTACAACCTAATGAGAGTCAGTAACCTCAGCCTGGCTGCAGCCCGCCGCCCTCACAGACGGACCTCTGTGGAAGACAAAGCGGTTTACTTCCAGGCATCGGCATGAAGCACGGGGAATGTTTGAGCACTGGCCAGGTCATCGCTGGAAGCCTCCCTTCCTGACTATCGCCACTCTTCTCTCCATTCACCCACCCTCTACCTAGCTTTCTGTCTGCACTTTCACCCCCCCCCCCCCCCTCCATTTACATTTGGGTGTTCTCTCCTTTATACCATCTGCAGTGGCATATTACAACTTGGAAATGGATTTTAAAAGGGAGTAGAAATGGGTGCCAGAATGGGAAAAACATGGATTGGCTCAATGGGAGCAGATTAAATGGGCATGCCAAACCTCACGCTTTGTAAGTAACAAGAAAAAGACCCTTTTTTTTTTTTTTACATTAATGCTCAGAGTTAAGGACCAACCGCAGCGGTGGGAAATCAAAAAACCCACCATATTCAAGAGAGAGAATGAGCATTTCAGCTGGTGGATTGTCACCTCATAGGAATCCTTTCCTCCTCGGTGTCACCGGAGTGAATAACGCCGCCGGTGTCAGAGGACAGGCCTGCCTTTTCATCTTTGCTGCAGGTCTCTGTGTGCTTTGGGAACAGTAAAGCCAATTCATAGGCCTGCAAACATCCTGTAACAGCAATATAAATCCACTAATTCGGGCCTTTGCGTTTGGTAATGGATGTTGTGCCCAACTATGTAGATGCGATATGATAGGATTGATTGCTCTGAAGATCTATGAGGATGCTTTCTAGCACCGCCCTGCCACCCAAACCGCCGGCCAACGAGCTGCTCATTCCACGCTGCCTCTGTTGGTGGTCCCTGGTGTAAGCTATATTTTCCCCTCACTTCTCTCTCTCTTTTTTTTATAGCTTACACAAAATTGTTCCTAATTCGCTGCTGCTAGAGGGGGGTAATTTGCGGCTTTTGGCTGAGTGTCGCAAGCCCCAAATTTGAAAAAGCTGTTGTGTTAAAGGCGCTCTATGAAAGGTGGTAGGGAGAAGAGAGAAAGAGGAAGAGAGATAGAAAAGGAGAGGGCATGATTCAATCAGTTCAGAAGAAACAACAGCAAAACAATAGTGGCCATAGGCCTGAAAAGACAACAAATCAATAACTGTTGTAGCCAATTTTATTTAAAGGAAATCACAGAAATAACATCTCTTATGACGACTGCTGGCATTAAAACTCTCTTTAGCTCTTCATTGAGATTAGGACAATGAAAAGTGCCTCTGTGTTATGGAATTAATCTATGAAACAGGACTCAGGAAGTTAAAGAGAGGAGTGCCTCTAAGTCATGTTTAGCACACTTTAATTTTCTCTTTGCATAAAACATTTGGGCTCCAGCCCCCCAGTGGCCCGTCATAGAATAAGCAGTTATAGAATATTAATGATTGAATGAATGAATATAATATATCTATATTGCCACTGATGTGTAAAATATACACGGTTTCTCCCTTGAAATAACACATTGAAAACTTTGCGAGAAGCAGTGAAAGACTTATTACAGACTGTTTAGGCTTGTTTATAGCAATTAATCATTGCCGTTCCTTTTTGAAGCAAAGAGGACTAAAGTTTGTTGCCACCACCTTTTTACAAGTTCTAAATTGAAGTGATTTGTTTTATGTGAATGCATAATCACCATGTCACCATGAGTTGGAGCGTGGGAGTGGAGCATTCCAGCCATGTTAAAACCGCTCACGCATCATCAAGCATTGTGTTCCTGGGGTTGGCTCACTCAGTCAGTCATCTGAGTCACTGGCAAATTGAAGTTTTGTAAGCCTATCTGGGCAAATTATCGTCAAGTATTTGGAATAGAAAGTACAAAGAAGTTACATTTGGACACAAGTCGGACGTAACATCTGAGCACCTACATTATGTTGAGAGTGCGAGTATGTGACTATAAAAAGTCAAGAAAACAAAGACATATTGAACTAAGATGTAATAAAAGGTAGCTGTCGTGGAAAATGTCTCGGAGGTATTTATATACAGAGTAAAAAGGCAAATGGAAACTCCTCCATGTAATCTAGTCATAATCAATTAAGTTAAATGACATCCAGTAACCAAAATCAAATATTTAGAGCATGACACATATATCAATGAAAAATAAAGAAACCTGAATATAAATCTGGAAAAACGCTGAGACACAGCTAATAAAATAAAAACTCTCCTGGACAGCACTCAGTGAACGCAAAGCTCCGCCAAGGCAGCTCAGTTTGATCCGGATCAGCACCAAAATCTAATGGATTGTTCTTTGGACCGTGAACTACCGCTGTAAAAAAGTCTTCCAAATACACTCGTAATGTTTTTGAGTAATGCCGCTGACAAACACGGAGATAAACCAACGCCACCAAAACCTTCACCTCCTTGTGGGAGGCGATAATGAAGCGTGCGACTTTGACATGCTTGTCGACACCATGTTGGAAAGATGTGCAAACAGGAAGTAGGAGATGGAATATCTGCAGCTGTGCAATTTGGTTGGCTGATGGTTTTATTCAGGAGAATGTCTGGGTGTCTCTTTATACCCAGAAATCCATGTTCCCGTCACAAAGGGGGGGCCCCCCCAGAGATCCTCTGTGGCATCGTGGCCACAAGGGCTCTAAGAGGTGCTCATTCATTTTGACTAACAGGGCCTTCCTCAATCTCATCCCATCCTTGGTGGTTCACTCTCTCCTCCTGAAGCGGGGACAAGCCCACATGGATGTTTTTCTTTTTTCTTTTTTGTCCCACATGGTATTTCGCTTCCACAACAGCACGTCATTACCCGGGTGTTTAAACACTTAAGAACAGTTTAAAAGGAGGGCGAGGAGGAGGAGGAGGAGAGAAAAAACACTCACGAGCAATGAACAGCTCTACATTAACTCTGCGTCACTCGGGGGAGCTGTAAAGGCTGCCCCCTGAGCGAAATGAAGTCAATAAATAAATGTGGCTGCTGTCAGATGTCTGGAACAGCTTGAGAGGGTTTGCAGCGACGGGGCAGCCCACCATGTTGAAACGATGGGTGATAAGTTAGGGCGGCCCCGCAGAATTAGACGCTACAACTTGCTGAGTGCCTTTGACTAATGAGGGCGGGCGTGCTTTGCATGATAGAGTCACAAATGAGAGGAGCGTTTGATCTGCATCAAACGGGAGTCTGTTGGGCGGAGATAACGGCGTCACAACGCGGAGGAGGTTTATTCTTCTATGTAGATCCTGCATACAAGGAGTGACATCACAACAGAAACAGGCATCCAAGGCGTGCTTCATTCCATGACTGGATTAAAATGCCTCATATTGCCGAGATGAACTGGAGCTCTTCCTCTGCAGGTTGGCCCTAAAGGGAAAGCGGAGAGAATAAAGCTCGAGGAAAAGCAGCAGCAGCTGGACGGGTGCTTTTCTAAGTTTGAGCAATTGATCAGTGAAAGTCCCCAGAGTCCAGATGAGCAGTGGGTGGGTGGGGGGTGGGGGGGGGGGGGGCATGGTTCAGAGGAAGCTGCAGGTGTGGAGAAGAGAAAACACAATCACATCTCAAGTCAAACAAACTCGCCTCCGCTGATGGAGATGGATAGAAGGTCAGCATTCCAGTCCGTGCAGGGGATCTGCACCACTTAGCCTCAGGTCCTTTCTCTCACGATGTCTGCTGCTGCTGCTGCTGCCGAGCCAAACATCTGGACAAGAGGGAGAGCAAGAGAAAGGAAATCACAAGGGGCAATGAATGAGAGAAAGAAGGGATGAGGTTAGGATGAATGAAGAGGCGTGTTTGTATTTGGGACTCCCGTGGAGGAGGGATCCCACATAAGTGAGCTCGTGTCGGTGGGGGAAAGTTCACTATCCATTTCTCTTCATCTTCATTCGCTTCTCCTCTTCCTAACATTTCTCTAGAATCTTCCAGGCAGCTGAAGGTGAGGCTAAAAAGTCGCGTCCCGCCCCCGAACCTTTCACCTCCTGCATCGGCCTCCTCTCCTGCCGTCCTTCGGGGAGCAGAAGTCTTAAACCACTCAAAGCATGCCGTCATTTTTTTTTTCACCTCCTTTTTTGTGTGTTTTCCCCAGGAGTCCCATAAGAGTCTGCTATGCTCTTGTTTTCTTTACAAGGGATGAGCTACAGCTCATAAAGGGAAACGCTCAGCCTGCAGCTCTACGGCTGCAGCCCTGGTGGCGGTAGCAGCAGCGGGGAGGAACATCGAGTTATACATACACACTGCGCCTGGGGAGGGTTTGATCCCTGTGAACAGTCCACAGCCTTGGGGGGGGGGGGGCTCTCCGTAAATTTCCCTCCTGTGTGCTATGTTCTCTGCAACGGCAGCCTGGGCTTGTAAAAAGACATGACAGGTGCCAAAGTCAGGAATGTGAGGAAAAACCCCGTTATCGTTGCGGCCTTCTGCCACTTCCATACCTTTCCAGGTTTACTGCATTTTTTTTTTTTATGTGCGTGTTTATTTAAGCTAGAGAATGGAAGCTGAGGTTAAGTTTCTACGGAAAAGAAAATTCAAATGACTGTTAATCGCAATAATTCACTGCCATTAATCATTTTTTAAATATTAGCATTTGCTTATTTGCACTTTTGGGAGGTAAAACAAATGCAGGAATTCCAATCTGGAATTACAGGAAGAAATCGGGATCAAATTTGGTGATTTGATTGATTTTAACTCAACAGAAATTGACGCTTTAAATGTTCCAGATGAATCCCCAGCATTGTGGTTAATGTTTAAAGTTCTAATAAAAGTACTCAATTACATGTGAAGGTCCCGCATTAAAATTAAGCAACCGTACTAAACACGCTAATAAATAATAATTAGTACACCAGTAAAACGTGGTTAATGTAATTGGGTAATTTAATCCACTGGGTCCAAACCCTTGCTTTACCTAAAAAGCTCTCCATTAGCGCGATCGCATCACAGCTGTAATTATTCAACTCAGAAGATACTCCAATAGTTTTATTTAACCTTTTATCCATTACCTGTTACTATATCAAACCTATGAAACAAATGTTCAAATATAATGTGCAGTATTTAAAATGTAGTGGAGAATATTAAAGTGCATGCAGCATGAAAAACTCCAGTAAAGGTACATCAAATTTGCATTTAAGTAGGATACTCAGTACATAGAACTATGTGTGTGTGTGTGTGTGTGTGTGCGTGCGTGTGCGTGTTACTGCTGATGGCCCAGCGGACGATTTATTTGAACAGATGTGAACTCTCGGTGCCAGGGTGACCTCGGGTCCGACTTGGCTACACTGCAGCTGATCTCTCCACCCCAGAAAAATAACACTCCGTTTAACAGACTGACCTGTGGAAGAAAAGGCTCGCAAAGCCGCTGCTTAATAAGGCCCGGAATATGGCCGCATTTCCCCTCGCGGAGAAATGGGATCCGAGCGTAACCTTATCGCGGCGTGCCGTGCTGCGGAGTGGAGCTCATGTGTCCGGCTTTGTCCTTGTCCTCCGTGAAATATCCGAGAGTTACAGTAACCAGACGGTTCTGTAAAACCAGAGGTCGTGTTCCCCTCGAAGTCAGACATGTGTAACTAGATTTATACGCTTATATCGACTGAAATAGAGGACTTTATACCGAATCGCTCCACCATTAACAGCACGGAGCAGGAGTTAGGGGAGTGCAGAGGCTGCTGACAAGAGCCATAAAGGAGGTGAATTTATGTGTCGGAGCGAAACAGGCAGGAGGTCAGAGGCAGAGTAAAGTGTAGCGGGTCGACAAGGATGAAGAGACAGCAATGTTTAGAGAGAGGACAGGAGAGAGTGATGCTAATTTATACCAAGCTAATTGGAAACAGAAGAGTCCTGCACCTGAACCGCACTCGTAGCCCTGTGGCCAGCGCCGGGCCCAGGGCTACGTGGGAGGGAACGAGGGCCGGGGGGATGGAGGGATGGGAAGGAGGTTAGGGTCAGTGTCAATGGCAGCCTTGTTGTTTCTGTCCCTGCAGACGGGACAGGGTTTGGTGTGTGTGTGTGTGTGCGTGTGTATAAATGCAAGGCCTCTGGTCTGGATGTGCGTGTCTGAGCAGAATTAGTGTGTATGTTAGAGAGTTCCTAGGGGTCATGTTGTTGTGACAGTTACACGCACACACACACACACACACACAAACGTGCACCAGGCCGGAGCTGGAGTGAGGACCACCCTGCCTCAAAAGAGAGAAAGAAAGGGGGGGTGGGGTCATCTTAATGTGGCATAGTTTCAATCTGACACGATCTAACATACAACATGGCCGGACTTCAGCAGTCTTAGCTTCCTGGTTAAATAAATACGACAGCCTCCTCGGATAATTCCAGCGCCGTGACCATGCTGAGTCATAGCATCCGTTAATTATCAGACGGGTTGCGTAAAGACGATTCATTTTTCAAAACCCCGCTGCTCGTGAATTCCTGATGGTTCTAATAATTCGGTGAGCGATGGTGTTTTCAGACGTTGGCTGCGACCGGGTTCTGGCATCGTGCTAATAAATGAGGTCATCCTTTCTGATTTAAAAAACGATGCCGCCTGGCGCGCCTCATATCTGCAGGAGTCCCAGTGTTTTTTGGCTCATTTAGTCCCCGTTAGGCTTCGTGTTACCACTGAGGGTTGATGTGAAGACGCTCAAGCCATCTTTACAAAATAGAAATGAGGGCTAGTCTGCATTACGTGTCTGTGTTTCATTAGCTAATAGTTCATACATGCAAAATGGAGTGCCAAACAACGGCTAGGCTACGTACCACATGTAGCATTTGTGACTTGACAGCTTATTTAATTGAATGGTTTCACACTCCCAAAATGATTATTAGCCAATGCTTTTTGCGTTAAAGGTCAGATTTCGGAATTCCAATCACTTGGCAACAAAGAAAGACACGAATGTGCCAAATGATACATCTGGCAAGGTTTTTACTCAAATGTTAGTGTCATGCATGTCTGAAAGCAACATCAGCACAACATGTGGCTCAAATGTGGTTATTTCCCCCCGAACACTATTTGTTTAAACCTGTGTTTACAACCGTAGCTCACGCTGTTACCATTAAGACTCACATGCGCTCCATTTGTAACGCGGGAGAGCGTGCGCTGTAGCGTTACGTCCCTAGAAATGTGCTTTCTCTTAAGACAGGCCTTTAAGTAGTTCATCATAGCTGACACGTGTAATGGATGTTGGCTTGAAAGTATGACACGAAAAAGGTGAAAAACCTTTTGAAAAATGAATTCTGGCATTTCTCCCCTACTTGAGTTCACGTGACGGATCTATGAGGGTACAGATCAGACAAAAATAAATAAAATGGTTTGGAACCTCCAATGTATTTTTCTAATACCGCTTTGTGTCGGCCATTTAGAAAGAAAGCCATCAAGTCAGTGCTAAGTGAGGGGCTGTCATCATCCACCCAGAGTCAGCCGCCCCATGATACGCAGGGTACGTACAGTAAAATGCTCGAAAGCCGAATAATCAGAAAACAACAGCGTGGACTTGGACATATGGGCAGCATATTAATGGCGGGGGTTCTGATTGCACACGTTTGTTTGGAGGGGAAGATTAAGATGTGGTGTGGGGGGGGCCGTCGTGGTTCCCTTTAAAGGCGTGTCGGTTGTCGGCCCTGCTTGAGGATGACGGGGAGGAAAAAGCATCTTTGTGCTTCATCGCATGGCGTGACTGACGTCTCTATAGTCTGCACACATGAGCGGGTGAGTGTAAACCGTGTTCCAGTCTCACACCCCCCTCGCCTGTAGTTCTCTGGCAGACGGGACTGAGCTCCGTGTGCCCGATCAGAGCCTCCGTGATCTGTTTCTGATACACTCCTACCCTCCCTGAGGCCCGCGCCTGTGCTCTAACCATGCACACCAAAAAACACATTTGTATATTAAGCGTATATCAATGTGGAATCAGCATAGCGAATTCACTCCTCAATGGTTTTCAGGATCATGTTTGCGTTCTAATTGCCGTAGAAATCCTTGATTTAGCAGACTTCTTTTTCTCCGGCAGACATTACTTGTGATGAGATAAATAAAACAGTACATTTTTTTTTGACATTCCCTTATGATTTCCACATTGATTTCCACCGGCCTCGCGGGGCAAAGTAAAGCCACTGCAGCTGCACATCTTCATCCTATTTCTCCTCCATCCTGCCTGTCATGTTTACTTGATGTTTTCCTCTCTTCTGCAGGATGCATGGTTTCAAAGGGACCACAGAACAAATCCGAGGCCCATCCCTTTGCACCAGTGGCCTGTCTCTCATTTCAGATGGAGATTGAAGGGCGAGTCTACCGCTGGGGCGTCAGTGGGGGGTGGGGGGGATCAGGGGGCCTCAGTAGCACCCGTCGCCCCGGGGGCCTCTGCGTGGGAGCCGGACCGTGACACACACCAAACATTGAGCTGGCCGCAACTACCTCTGCCTCGCGATCTGCCGTCGCTGGGAACGCTTCGCCCGCATCCCTTGTTAACTCAAGGTCGTGTGCGAGTGGAGCGTGTGTTTTGGGGTTTTGGCAGCCTTTGAAAAGATATGACAATAATGGGCCCTTGAGCAGGAGTTATTATGTGTTTGGCTGAGAGCTTGCTGCCGTGATGCGAGCTGGATGCTTCCTAGGGTTGTTTTGAGGCGCTTTGGCTTTGTTAGTCATGGCTTACGGCAAAGTGTCTCTTAAGACGCTCATATTCAGGGGGACTCTGAAAGCGGTGCTGCAGGACAGCTCCGATGGCTTTCCTGGCACGGGATGTGTGGCGCTGGAGGATCTGTGAAGACAACATGGGCAACAGAAGATCAATTCCAGGTTGAGCCGGTGCTGCATCCGAAGCGAGGCGCGGCTCTAATCTCGCTGCTCGTCTGTCGCCGGCGCTGCTCGAGCTAAGCCCCCCGGGCGTTCACATCACACGGCGATACCCATCAGAAGCTCCACGACGGCACATGGGCCGGAGCGACACTTGATGCGTGTGGCAGCCGCGTGTGCTGCTCCTCTTTGCGCGTCTCATTCATGTGGCGAGGGCAGGATTACGACTTGATCCAACAGTGCAGACGTGGAGAGGAAAGAGTTCGGGTCAGATCTGCCTTGAATTAAGGTCCGTGTTGCAGCAGGAATAATACAATCACCTCCCCCAAAACCCCTTAATAGCACCGAGTAACGTGTGTGTGTGTGTGTGTGTGTGTTTGTTTGTGTGTGTTTTCCAGGCCCGGCCTGCACCGAGTCCCGGACCAAACCACAGGCTGGTGTCCTTTACAGAGAAGCAGGGCCTCTGCTGCCGGTTCAAACGCAGCCTCGGCCCCAGCTTCAAAAGGCCCCCCAATCATCGCACCCACTTACAGCCAGCGGCGCATGTCACTTAATGTGGACCACACTATTCATCAATTATGGCGAGCTCAGGGGCCGTCCAGAAGCCACAGTACAGCTCCACGAGCAGTGAGATGTCTTCTGCCCTGACTGAAGCCCCCCCCCCCCCCCTGCTGCCTTGTGAGACCGCCAACCCCCGTCACACAAACAGAACTCGCTTCGCCTTTCATGCCGTGTTATCTCGCCGCGCGTCCCTCATCCTCCCGTGAATTTGGCGTCCGAGCGTGCTTCGAGTTTTATAATCCCCATCCATCCTTGCCGCTCCACTCGTGGGGCCCACAGTGGGCCAATGCACAGGCCTGTTAGCGCCCGACCTCGGCCCCCCGACTCACTTCTTATCCCTCCCTTGGCAGGCGAACTAAACCCCGTTCAATGTCGTCTGATTTTGACATTCCAACATGAGGTGTTAGTTAAACTCAAACGCTGAAATGTTACCCGAGTGACGGGACGTACTACGCTAAAGTTGTAAGAGAAAGTTGGAACATAAATGGCACAAAATGTGGCGACCATATTTGTAATTTCCTTCCAGCAGACGGATGACGGCAGGGTGTGCAAACAACGACACGGACCACAGGCCATTATTCAAGTCTCAGTTTTGTCTTCTCGTCCGGATCGGCGTGGGCGTCACCTTTGACCCGCTCACGCCGGTCCGACCAGCGCACCCCCGCTGTGATTGTGTGTGTGTGTGTGTGTGTGTGTGTGTGTGTGAGTGTGTCCATCTGGGCCCTCGCCTCAGCAGCTGCGTGTGATTTTGCGTTCGTGTCGTATGGGGGCATCTCGCTGCCTGTGCGTTTTTACTGTCTGTCCTCACACCTTGTCCTGTGCGGCGAGGACACATTCTGGTCCGATTATGGACGCGAGCTGCTTCATGTCAGCTGCAGAACTTTCATGTCTCCATTCCTCTGACAAGACAAGCATTCCGCCACTTTTCAAAGACTAGAGTTTGAGGCTGGTTGAGATCAATTAAATTAATCCAGGACAACTTGCACTTAAGTTGGAGACATAACAGGATGCAAAGGGAATTTAACAACAACAATAAATACATTTGACCGAACTCCACATGACGATTCGTGTAGTATAGAAAAGAGCTATCATTAAAGGAAAGGTAATACAATTAAAAATCATTTCTGGATATTCTGTGATCTCGTGGACAATTCATCAAAGACACACACGCGCACGTATATGTACACAAACACAGTCAAATGGAACAAGCATTACTTCATGTACACACACACACACACACACACACACACACACACACACACACACACTCTCACGCCATGAAAACGGCTCTAATGGGAAAAAGATGAGAGGCTCCGAGCGAGCACACCCAGAGAGAGCGAGCCGGCCTTTGGACACCGCTGCCGCCGCCCTGCCGGCAAACACCGGATCAGACAGAATCACACCGACAACCTTTCTCCCATTGTTCGTTTTCTTTTGGTTTTATCGGTTACAGAGAGTTTGCTATTGCTAGTGTTTTATTTCTTACTAAATGACTGTTTTATTTAAATAAATGAATAAAAAAATCGACGTTTGTTTTATTTATTTGTTCTATTTGGACATTACATTTTTTATAAATTGTATTCTGACTGCTTCCCAGCGTGGCCTGGTTTTTCATCAGTCGGTTGGAAAAGCGATGGATTTGTTTTTTTTAAACCTTATTATTTTTGTACAGATTAGTGCAGCTGTACGAATGCTAAATAAAGAATGTTCTAATTGTGGAGAAACCATCCAGGTCTACGGAAAAAAAACGACAAATCTATCTGTATTAAAGAAAATCATTAGGAGCGTTTAATGATGAAGTCTGCGCGCACCAACGGGGCGGAGACAGCCTGTTGAGGGAAAAGTGTGTCCTTTTGTCTCGGGTTAGGGTTTGCTGTATTTTAGGTTTTTTCCTCGACACACAGGTACAAATCAACTCTGCATCCCCTTCCCTCGTCTCGCTCCCGACTGCTCTCAATTTGTGCGAAAATTGGATCTACAATACTTTTGCATCCCACATTTCCCCCCGAAGAGATGAATTCCCCTTGAAGTAATTCTGATTCTTTTTTTTTTCCTCCATGATGCCAACTCCATCATTGCGCTCTCTGTGCTCTCCGTGATGTGTATCCAGTGAGGCCCAATAATATTTGGACAGGTGTTCGTTCATATACATTAACTTCAAGGGGTCCAATGTGGTATTTCATAAGGAGGAAAAAAAAAGAAAGCAGCACATCCTGGCTGGCGGATTCCTAAACCGGCACCGTGTACTATCTGTAATCCCGAACAATAAAAAACTGTTTAGCACCAATTTTCCTTTACTTTTAAAACCTTCTTTTTTCCTCTTTCAGACGACTGTGGAGGCCACATCTGGAAGACAGATGTAGTCCCGGAGCTCATTCTCTGCCTCGCTCCTTCACATTCACCGCTGCTCGCTCACTCTCTCCCTATACTCTCTCTTTCTCTCGTCTCTCCCTCCCACCTCTGTCTTTTTGGGGAAACATGAGAGCTGGGCTAACTCTCTCTCTCTCTCTCCCACCCCAGCCGGACCACCCACATTCGGAAACGCCTTGCTGTTCCTGAGGGCAGAGCCGCCGGCAGTTTGGGGGAGCCAGAGGGATAGCAACAAGAGAGGGAGATGTAAGGATGGGTTATGACTGACGGTTTTAGCAGAGCATCAATTTACATCAATGTCAAAGCCGCAACCTGCCATTGTGCGAGGAGGAGGAGACGCTGCAGAGTCCGTGCAGCAGGAATCCTGAGCCTGTTGCACCGCGGCTCACGTCATCCTGCAACGCGCTGCATCCCAGAAAACAAAACGCATTTATACTCCTCAGCTTTTGGGAAATGCTGGGCATCCTGAAATTAGATTTAAAAAAAAAAAATGTTTTAGTGTGGCCACATTCATTCATATTTGAAGAGCTCAGCAAATGAAGAGTGAGAGGAAGTTAAATCAGCAGCTTTTATTTGCTTGGTAAGCATTAAATATACTGTAAGTTATCCCAGTTCACCTCAAACACTGCAATACGAAGGCAACGTCTCCACCGTGTGGATGATTCTCAGTACTGGCTGCATCGTCTGAAACTGAATGTTGATACTGAGAAGATTTCTGAAAGAATAAATACTGTTTTTGTGCGTCGCTGATAATCCACTCAAAGCTGCAGCTTTCGTTGCCGTGGCATTGATGTATAGATCCTCTCTTCCCAGTCTTTACTTAAAGCAGCATTAGTCTGCGCCTTTTATATTAACAGTAGATTAAATGAGCAGTTGTACTGAAAAGGCTGGTGATCCTTCAAAGAATTATTTCTAGCCTCTATGGAGCTTTTTTCTTTTTTTGGTGTTTATTGGCTAATTTTCACAAATAAAAAATACTTTAGCCTAACTCTCTCAGATCGAATGGTGTCATTCATGGTCTCTAACACTAAATATCTGACAAAGCTGGGAAGTATATGACGAATAAAACGATGCCTTTAGCAGGAAATGAAACAAACCGACTCCATCCAGGATCTCATCGGTCAGGAGACCAGACATGAGCCCAAAATTAGGACAACAAAAGTTCTGCCAACATCAAAGTTAGTTATTTATCTCGTTGGGTTCACACATCTTATTTCTGCTGCCCTCTCGTGGCAACACAGAATATACTGGAGGGGAACGACTTAACGGGGTAATTAAAGTAAAGCATACACAGGTATGCTAGAGAGGAAGATACACACCAGTCTGATGGATTTCTCAAACCTGGCAACCCAGTGGTTGGTGATCGAGCACCAGTATCTGATAAATCTAACAGCAATAATCCAACCTAATCCACAGCGGATTAGATTATGAGATTATGCCTCATTTCGTTTTCTGCGTTCTCCTTCTCTTCACCTCGACAGCCACTGATCCCAGAGAGGCCCCGATCACACCTCCGAACGGGCCTCCCACAAACAGGCCGACCAGCGCTCCCAGCAGGGCCTCCCTCCTCACGACGGTGGGCAGCCAGCCCGTCCAGGCGCTCAGCGTCTCCCACAAGCCCCGGAGAAAGGACGGCGCAGGGGACGAAGGGGAGGCGCCGGCAGGGGAGAAGAAAGCCTCGACGTCCACATCCAGGCCATCGACGCTCCTCTCCGCCTCCTCGCGCACCGCCTCCATCTCTTCCTCGGTCAGATTTTCCTCTTGCGGCGAGTCTGAGGGAGACGCCGTCCCTCGCCGGCGCACCAACTCCGCCTGCCTCTGCCTCACTCGCTCCTCGGCCTCCTGGTACAGAGGGCAGCAGAAGTGTGGCGTCCCGCCCGCCGCCACTGCCAGCTCCACCTTTTCCAGCAGCCCCGCCACAGCTTTTCTCCGCTCTGGTTCTCCTCCACGGGTTTCCAGGGTGTGGTAGCGGAAGCCACACCGTCCCGCCAGCTCTCGGAGGTCCTTGCGCCACGTGAGGAGGTACTGCTCCATGGTCTCTTCCTCATCCAGCTCATCAGTGTGGGTGAAGAGGATGATGGTGTGCGTGCCGAGCGCAGCAGGCCCAAACAGCGCCGCCAGGACATCCAAGGCTCTGGCCTCGCCGTCAGACGGTTGGTCCACAGCGACAGCCAGGAGGAAGGCGTGCGGTCCAGGGCTGGACGAGGCGATGAAGGAGGAGATGCGTCTCCTCCTTTCATTCGGGTCGCAGTCCGAGTTGAGCCAGTCTGCGCTGGACACAACCGCCACCTAGAGAGAAGTCGGAGACGCGTGAAATCAGCTTGTCAGGCGTCGCCGCCGCCGCCTGTCTGTCTGTCTGTCTGTCTGCAACGTAACTCAAAATGTTACTGACAGATCTGGAGGAAACTTTCAAGAAATGTTGGGAATGTTACCGGGAACAGGCGATTACATTTCGGGATGATCCACTAATCTGTCTTGGCGGAGTAACAAACATTTTCTGCTCATGTCACACCGAGTCGCAGTCAAAATAACTAGAATGCCTTTCAGTAGAGCGCATAACACCAAAGAGTCCGAACAAGCCGGTCCAGCTGCCCCCCCCCCTGGCAGGGGGTCAGTCTCGAGGAATATCTGACATTTGGTGCAGTTAAAATATGTTTTGATTTTAATTAAATACTTCCTTTCCACCCTACCTTCCTGCCCGCAGCCTCCCCGACGCGTTTGCTGCAGTCTGCGATCAAAGGGGACTCTGTTCCCTGGTCGCTGTCTTGCAGGCCCAGGATGGCGCAGACGGCTGCGCTCTGTCCTGCCTCCGCCCGGCCCAGCACCACCAGCCTCAGCTCTGCGTCCCACGCGAGGAAAAACACGCAGAAAACAAACACACCACCACCGAGGGATTGTTGATAGAATCCGGTCATTATTTATCAGAGTATTAGATTTACAAAGAGAACAAACGCTCTTCAAATGCTTGGATATCGTGGCATGGTGATAAATAGAATTATCATGCGCTTCTTTTTTTTTTTTTTTTTAAGTGTTTCTACACAAACAGAGTTAAAGGTTTCATCATTTCTCCTGGAAGTGACAGCGCCCATTACATTTACAGCGCTTCTCTCTTTCCGCGTCAAAGCGCACAAATACCGACGCCACGCAAAGCCGATCCCGCATATCCTGTTCCATCAAAACGCACGTCGGAGTGCGTTTGAAGTGTTTCTCCGCCCTACCTGTTTGCGCGGAAGATGCTGACATTGGAGCGGCTGCTCTCTGCCGTATTTAATCCTTGAATCCGGGATGGACGCACTTCCTCGTTCCAGCCGGATGACTCGGCTCGGCCCGAGGCTCCGAACGCAGGGAGGGGTGTCAAACGGAGGCCCGGGGCCCGCCGGGGCCCCGCACGGAGCCCGCCCGGGGTCCGACGTCACATTCCATCAGAACAGATCTTGATGAAATTTGCAGGAAATGTTGGGAATCCTTCCAGGAACCGCTGATTACATTTTGGTGATGATCCAGCAGAGATCCTGGATTTTTGGATCAGTTTTCAGAACTAATTTAACAACTTTCACTGGACTTTCATTTTAAAATATGACATTCCTCCAACAAAGGCAAAGTATCTTATCATGCATTCAATAGCTCTGCTGCTAGCATCAATAAGAAACAAAGCAGAAGCGGACTCAGAAGAGATGGATTTTAATGCTGCCATCATGTGTGAACAGCTCCTGATTACAGCAAAGTTACACCTAAAGGTGTTTAAAAATGCTACACGACAGTAAATGTACACAGCAAAAATATCAAATGTATAAAACAGCAAGTGAATCTTACATAGTAAAAGGTGTGGAATATATTATACCATGATGACAGCGTTAATGTTCCTGTACATTTTAGTAAAAAAAAAAAGAAAGAAAAATCGAATATGTATTTATGTACAGAACAGTGTACAGTTACACACAATCACACACTCATTCTCACAACAGTACACACTGCTGTAACAGTAAAACTGAGCTGGAGACACATTGTGTTCGGTAAAAACGTTTCCTTTAAAAAAATAGAATAGTGCTAAAAATTAAAGGGGCAGGGTTTAAAAAAAAAAAAAAACTTTAAAAACATGCCGACACCAGAAGTGTTGGCGCTTTCTGCTGCCAAGCAGCGGCTTAAATTCAAGTCCGACATTCCTTCCAGTCAAACGCGTCGACAGACGTCTGATCCCGCGTCGCTGGCTCGCCGTCCTCCGCTCACAGCCCGGGCATGATGTAGGCGATGTTATCCAAAGTGTTGGACTGAAAAGGAGAGGAAGCGCCACCGATCTGAGCTGACGTGAAAAACGAAACGCCGCTTTAATTTAATTTAAACTCCTAATGCCATACCAGGACGTTTCGGGGGCACCCGTTCAGCTGCGGTATCTGCGCTGTGAGGCAGGTCAGCGGTCCCAGCGCACACAGGATGGAGTCCAGAAGGACAGACAGACTCCCGGACACCGCCACCATCCCCTAGAAGCACACATCGGTCACATGACCCCCCCCCCTGTTCTCCTGCATAGCAACCATTGTCAGATCACGCCAAATTATTTTATTTCTTTTTTTTTTTTTTTATGTGATCAGCTCTTTCTTTTAACCGATCTTCTAATTGATGTCCTCCGTTTTACTTCCTACGCACGTGTACGAGGAAACTAACCTCTGTTTCCTGTAGCCGATGGCCAATCAGGGACAGGGACTCTCCCAGGAGCTGCAGGTGAGCCGCCGCATCGATGGGATCCACGTCCGGGACCCGTGCAGGAGACAGGGACAGCGTGGCCGGCGCTCTGGTGGGCGACACCATCGCCGTTCCTGTTACAGCGACTGAAGTGAGACAGACGATTTAAAGACGACCGTTATAAAACGGCACAGAGCTGAGAAATGAGAAATGAGAGATGCTCCTCGCCGCTCCCCAGAATACCTTTGCTTTTGCTCTCATTGGTGCTTTTGTGTTTGACGGTGGTGGCCTCAGCTTTGTTCTGCTTGTGCTGCAGATATTGAGCTTTCTGCTTCCAAACCTGCACAGAAGCAACGACAGAACACCGGAGGGGGGGTTCAGAGAACTGCCGGAAACAGCGAAGGCCGGCGATGACGCTCAAAAGCATCGAATGAGGAAAGAAAAACATACTAATTTGTCTTTGTCAGGCATCGCTTTCCACACCTCTGCCAGCTTTTTGCTGAGCTCGCCGAACACTGCAGATCAAACAGAGCCACGATTAATGTCTCATGCCATTCCATCAGTTAAACTCGGTCTTCCTCGACCCACCTAGTCCCGGTTGTTCCGCGTTGATGTTGACTCTGTACTCCTTACAGAACACCTGATACGCCGATGCGTTCTTCTTCTTGGGCTGAGAGCACACAGAGAAATGCGTCAAGTTTTCTACTCGGCAACGCTTGTTGTTAGCTGGTTAAGCTAAATTCAGTGTGTTGGTGCCGTCGGGGGGGGGGGGTGTTCTTCAACGCTCATTCCTAGTTTGTCTGTTGGGAGAAATGGGATCGTACCGCATCTCACCTTCTCCTTCTCGTGCTTTTCCCGATCTTTCTCATCCTTCTTCTTCTTCTTCTCCGCCACCGCGTCGTTGCCTTGGTGGTGGTGGTGGCGGTGCGGCGGGACGGGGGTGCTCATGGCATACATCGGACCCACGGCGCTGTGAGTGACGGTGGGGTGGGAGTGGCTGTGGCTCCTCGATGACTCTGGTGAGTGCCATGGACAGACAAAACTGCAATGAGGTGTTGTATTAGCACATCCGCCTGGAGGCGAGGGTCCGACAGGAAGTAACCGTGGATGAATGTTGAGAAATACCTGTTCAAAGACAACCATCTAAACAATCCGTGTGTTTGTGTGGCCGTACTTCCGTCGGAGAGGGACTCACCTCCAAACCCTTTGCTGTGCTTCTTGTCCTTCCCGCTTTTTTCCTTGTCTCTGTCTTTTTCTCGGTCTTTTTTCTTCTTGCTTTTTTTGCTCTTCTTTTTCTTCTTGGACATGTGTGCGTATGAATCGTCTATGACCAGCTCACCCGCCTCCAGTTCAGCCCCGGACGAGGAGCTGTCGTCTCCCATGCCACCTCCGTAATGACCTGCATGCCGGAGAACGCAGCAATGCCGACTGATAAACAACAACAACAATCGTTCAGAGTGGCACGGCACGCCAATAGAGAGGACGTCTTCTCCTTACCTTCCACTTCCACCTCCTTCCCCACCACGGGCAGCGGGTCTCGACTCTGCTGCGCTTTCTTCTTGGGTACCTTGGTGAGCTGCGTCCTGTCTCGGTCCTTCTCTTTCTTCACACTTCCTTTGGAGGCGTGCGGCGTGAAAGGGAAACTCTCTCCTTCCTCTTTCTCTGGCGAGATGATGAGCTTCATCTTCAGCCCGTCGGCCTCGCGTAACGTCAAGGGCTCCTCTTTCGGGGCGCCGCCGTGGAACAGGGACGACTTTGAGGAGGACGACGAGTGCTTCTTGGAGGAAGAGGACGACGAAGTCGTGGAGCGCGAGTGGGAGAGGGAGTGGCTCCCTTTGCTGCCGCCGTCGCGTTTGCGGTCCTTGGAGGAGTGCGAGGAGAAGGAGGGGTAGGAGGGCTTCTTGTGCAAATGGGGACTGGGCTCTGAGCCTGTGGCCATCGGAGAGGTGATGGCCTGCAGGAGGCCCATCGCCGTATCTGTCGGGTGGGAGGAAGAGGGGGATGAAAGAGGAGGGGAGCGGTCTGCTGACTTGTGCTTTTTCTTGTGGGAAGGTGGACCAGAACCATCGTGGTCTGAAACAGGGGAATAAAAACAGCACCGTTGTACAGAGATTTATTCTGGTAGATTAAATATTATTATTATAATTTGGACGAATGCTCTCACCTCTGTAATAGTAGTCCTCACTGTGCTTCTTTTTCTTTTTGTGCGAGTCCCCTCCAAGCAGAAAAAGTTCAGAATCCTAATGTGGAATAACACTGCTGTTACCGACCACTTCAAGCTGTTGCACAATTAGCTCAATATCTTACCACTTGAGCGGTGCGATAAATCCGATTTCATCATCAAATTGTCATTTTGTCTTCCAATAATCATTGAGCTGCAGTACTTTCTACAAAATATGTTGCTTGCTGTTGTAAATCTAGCACACCTCCCTCACTCCTTAAAAGCCCAAACTCACTTTGAGGCAGGTTGGGACATGTTTTGACTCGTGTGGTGGAAAGAGACACGGATTCTGCTGCTTGAGAAGAAGATATAACGCGATGCACAGAAAGCACACGATCGAAATATACTGCTGTAGTGCTCACAATGGGACAAATCAAACGACAGCCGTCTTACACTCCCCCCCCCCCACCCCAAATATGACACAAAATTCTACTTTTATTGACTACTGGACTCTCAAAATGATGCAAAACATAAATGACACAAATTCCAAGCCCAATGTAGAGTCGCTTTAGCTGCCGTGACCTGCTGCAGTTCAGATGCATATCCAGACCTTCTGGCAGCTGTTTATTTTACCAATACACAAAATATATATTAGAAACTGAATAATTTTGCATGCAACTGCAAATAATTATACTGATGTTAAATTATGACTTAAAATTATTAGCAACAAATAAGCTTACCTTGGGTCGTTTTTTGGAAGACTTTCGGACCTGAGCAGCAATCTCCTCTTCCTCCCTCAGAAGATCCTTGTAGGACCTCCTCTTCTCTCTCTGGCTACGACCTGCTACGAGCCCCCTGTCGCCTTCCATCCCCAGATCTATCATAAATCAAAAGAGCACAATCATTCTTAGATAAGAACTAAGCTCACGCTAGTAGCTCACATGTTACAGCTCATGGTTATTATGACTTATTTATTTTTTTCCACTCCAAGTAATGTTTGATTAGGCAGTATTAAATAGTTCTTACCCATTCCTCCTTTACTTTTAATCTCCTCAAAAGCCATGGCTTCCTGCAAACACAAAGAAAATATTTACATTTTCGCACCGAATGTTCGAAAGGTATATTTTGGACAATTGCAAGCAGGCAAGGCACTGCAGCTGCAGGCATCCCTGACTATAACACTACTCCAAAGTGGACAAGTGCTCCGAGACTGGACGCTTCACGCGAAAAGCATCGTTTGCGTTACAGTAAAATAATAATATGTCAGGCCGAAGACACAAAAAGGTCGCTAAACAAATTCCCGCCTACTTTCATAAAGACATACGAACACACCCCCTCGAGTTAACTTTGAGGCTTTCGCGTCGCAGGATTTACAGCAACTGAATACGCACAGCCAATCGTGGCCCGCGCTCGTCGGTAAACACTGATAAGGAAAGTCCCAGGCTTTCGCCGACAGCTAGGCCACAGTAGCATAGTGGGCACAAAACACCGAGGCCGGCGTGCATTTAACCGTGCTCATACATTAGCCACCTCTGGGTGGTAGCATGTGGAGTTTATAAACGGGGAAATGAGAGAAAAATGTGTGTATAATAGATATTACTACCTCTGCGAGTGTCCAATTTACGCGGGTCCAGCCGCCATGTTTTATTTTCGGCGAAAACAAACGTGACCATGAGGGGGGAGGAGCTTTGGTAATGCAGCCAATCATCGTAGAGAAAAGTTGCCATACTAGCAATACATTAGCTAAAGCTCTGTTGACAAGCTATTCCATGTCCTGGTTGAGGAAGACAACGTGCTTCCACGTGCAATTACCTGTAAACAGCATGTTGCATTTCAGCAGCATCCCAACAAACAAAACAAAATGTATGAAATAAATATTTTGCCAGTACTACAACCAATCACACATTGATTTATTGATTCACATAAATTCATTTGAAACAACTCCTTCAATCTATACAGTAAAAATACAAACACAAAAATTCAGTACGAGAAAAGGCAACGAGATGCAAAGACGGCATTGGTGATTAACTCAAAAATACTGCTGAATAATTTCACAAAACATGTCTCTCTCCCTCTCCCTCTCGCTCCTCTTTCACACACACACAGGTCAGCGAAATTCCCCTTCATCCATGTACTTCTCCTTTGAGGGTTTCTTTTTACCCTGAAAAGCTAACATATATTATTTTCCTATTCTTTAATTAAACGAATATGTACTACAGAAAAGTAGTGGGTATTCAATTTTATCATCTTTTCACATTTAAACAAAATAATTCGTTTTAGCCACAAACACAGGAACAAAACCTCATCAAACCTGTAAATACTGGCAATATAATCATTGTCTCGTATTGGTTAAGCTGACAATCTGATACTGTTAAGTGCCGTGGATCCATTGCCGATTTCTTCCCTTGGAATATGGAATAAAAATCCCCAGTATTATGGTTTTGTATTTGCATAAAGGCCAGTGGCGTGGGGAGGACTTCATCTTTCATTCGACTGAATTTTCTACCTCGCCCCAAAATTCTGTTTCTGTAGACTGAGTGATGTAAAACTGGCCAATAAATCAGTCACCACGTCCACCTGTAAAAAATAAAATACAGAGAACCATGTGAGAGTTGGAAAAATAAATAAATAATGCAGAATAAATGTAAACTTCTACGCACAGAAATGAGAGAATGTTCTTCGAGTACCGGTAGGTGGGTCTTACCTGTTCTTTGGTGCGTGTGTGCTGCAGCTGTGTCGAAATGTGCTCCAGCCGGTCTCTAGCTTCACTCTGGCCCATTAAATTCAGGTATTCCCTCAGCATTTGAATAATCTGAAAGGGAAGTCAGATATATACAAATAGAGATTTAAAAATCCAGATGCTTTGCCGACCCATCCTCGCTTCATTAAGCCAGCCAAAGCATCGTTTACCTGCGTGACTTCCCCTCTGAGCGTCTCCAAGCTGCGTGAATCGCCCTCTTGCAGAATATTAAGCTTGGAGCGTGCTAAATGGAGAGGAGTCCTGCCAGCTCGGTCCAGGGCATCCACACGGGCACCTTGACACCGACGATAACACCACAAATACCTCAGTTATACACACTTATTAAATAGTTTCAATAGTTTCGGCTATCTTGGATTTAGCTTTCCTGCGGCGGGAAACGGAGAGCGCCAGAAGTCAGTCCTCTTACCTCCTCTCAGTAACGTGGTGATTACGGGGACGTGGTTGGTGCAGGCCGCTGCAGGAACACGCATTAAAACAGGCAAGATTACACACACTAGACAAACAGGAAACTGTCGTGCTGCGTTCAAACGCATCACTATTAACACGCCACTATTGGAGACCACAATGCTACAGGTGAACGCTGCTTCTTACCCAGATGGAGGGGGGTATTTCCCAGACTGTCCCGCTGGTTGGGGTCAGCGCCGTGGCTCAAGAGCAACTGCACTACAGTCAAAAAACAGGGGAGATTCAGTAGATTCTATATAAACAGAACCTTTATTGTCTCGATTACAAAAGGGAAATATAGGAAAACAAAACAAAATGCTGAAAACAATATTTGAACAGAGGAGAACTAAACCCGACAAACCTACCGATGCTTTCGTTGCCATTGCAGGAGGAGAAATGAAGCGCTGTCCTTCCCTTGTCATCGGCTGCACAGGGGTCTATGTCGTCCTGCAGGAGCTGCCGAACTGGAAGAAAAAGGCAGGAGCATGAGCAAAAACAAGCCAGCCTCCAGTCATCCTCGTACGTCTACCTGCACGGTTCATACCTGTGTCAATGTCGCTGCCGTTCGCCGCTTCCCTCAGTCTTTTCACGGCTGTGGAGATAAAGACAAGGCACAATGTCAGCTATGCAAACACGTTCAATGGGGTTCAATGGGGCTGCTCGCCTTGAACAATGGTCGTAAACATACACACGGCTTTAAGAGACGACACGTGGCCGGGAGCTGAATTGTTCAAACTCCTGCTGTGCATCACCCAAAACAAACAAAAGCAAAGAGAGCTCCCCCCCCCCCCCCCAATTTAAGCCAGAATGACACTATAAAAGGTCTCTAAAAAGATTCAGCCTCTTTCGTACTTTGGAGAGACCCTTGCAGTATATCTGCAGCCATGTTTAAAATAACGACACACACTGAACAGCCGCTCACCATGGACGTCCTTAGCAATGGGACCGAGGCTCCGCACCAGTCTGTGTTGCCTCCTGGCCCTCGTCCCCGTCATCTTCCCCACTTTGCTCGTCACGCCACCGGCACCACGCTCAGCTCGCCCCGGCTCCCACAACAAGTGGAGGTACCTGAGTTCTTTGTCGTCTACCTGTCCCCCACCACCCAGCACCACCTTGCTCTCCCCAGTCCCGCTTATTCCGAACCCGACAGAAGCGGCTGCTCCGTCGTCCATTCCTTCCACGTTACCCCCTCGCTGCTCCGCGCTCACCGACCCCCGAGCGTCCTCTGCGGCTGCGGGTTCCAACACGTACTCCCCCTCCGAGCTGGACCGGTCATTGTCCGAGGCAACGCTCTGGCTCCAGCCGTCCATATGGATGCTGTGTTGATATTGCACACGTTGCAGTCGGTCCTCACTATTGCCGAGGCGAACCGGAAGTAAAGCTAACATCAATAGCTAACTGGAGTTACGGCTCCGGGTCCGTCAGCGACGCCTGCAGCCTTTCCACGGCCCAAAGAGACGTCTCGGTCTCGGTCCTGGACTATATTTTGGTGTTAGTAGTCCTCCACAGCAGCAAAATGTCCCCCTGCCTACTTTACAATTTCCATTTCGACGGGGCAGTAGTAAAAGGCACGCCCATTGTTCCGTCGGGAACGTCAGAGCAATGAGGACCAATCAGATTCCGCGTTGTTCATGAGCTCCCGTCCAATAGGAAGAAAGACAATCTCGGAGCCACTCATAACGTGGCCGCTCTGTACATGTGCAAAATAAAGATTGAAGAATTCCACTTTTTAGAAGATAACAGTCAATTTTCTCGTTTGATACGTTTTTTACGTTTATCGATAATTTCATGCTTCATCTCCATCATCATCATCATCATGCGTTTTTTTATATAATACAAGGACTTGTATTTTGTTGAGCGCAATAAAGTAGATTTGAAGTGATAATTTGTCTCTCCTGTGAAACAGCAGTCTCCAACCAGAGGGTTGCATGATACACAGTTTATTACTGGATGATTTTATGCCTTTTCACATTTTAATATAAATGTAAACAAAAAAGGAAAATAACTCTTTGGTTGAAATCATTAGGGGACATTTCATTTGGCGATAATGTTGGTGTTGTGCGTAGAATGTAGAAGTTCCTTTATTTCGAGGGCCGAACGCCTAAATCTGCTGGGAGGCACTGATCTGTTAGACGCCGTTTGGTGAAGAAGACTTTGGCGTTGCTTATTGATCATGGGGTGGCTGAGGTAGCAAGTCAGAGGTAGCCAGTCCTTAACGTTAAACAGCATAGGCATTGGTCTAACACATGAGGAAAAACAATCAGAAGTCAAGACGGCATTTGGTGAAGAAGACTTTGGCGTTGCTTATTGATCATGGGGTGGCTGAGGTAGCAAGTCAGAGGTAGCCAGTCCTTAACGTTAAACAGCATAGGCATTGGTCTAACACATGAGGAAAAACAATCAGAAGTCAAGCTTCAGTCCCGAGGAGACATCGGCTCCAACGTGTGCCAGGTAGCTGGAGAAGGCGGTATCAGACCCGGCTCGCGTCTCGCTCAGTGTGTTCCATCCCAGTGTCGTGAATCTGCCGCCACAGCTGGTTGTCACGGGCGACACCCTGCTGCTCCAAGTATCCTTGCTGACAGAACAGTGGCGGCTTACGGTGGGTAAGAGAAAAATGGAAACAGGAGTCTAAAAGACAGGAGAAAACACAAGAATGAGGGGATAATTCCATCCTGAAACTCAACAAAGATCTGGTCTCAGCTGGCTGCAGGTGAGAGGTGGGCTACACACTCCGGATGAGACGCCAGCTCATCGCAGTCAAATAATTGTGATTAAAAATCAAATAAATCAGGTTGAAAGATGTTTTTTTCCCCTCTTACTTTCTGTTGCTGAACACACGTTTGCGAGCTGATGAATTACTGATCAGTGTTGCAGGAGCCAGTTTACCAGCGTAGAAGGTCCGCAGGTCAGTCTCCATGCAGTGCTCCAGAAAACGCCGCAGTGGCTGGATGTGAGATTTGGGACTGTCCCATTCTGCAAGGAAGTCCTCAATCATGTGATGAATTGCCTTGGGCCTCGGTAGAGGCCAGCGACTGGGGCGCATCTTCATGTCTGCCTCTGGATAAAAGAAGAGCTTAGATGAACCTGTAACTTACATTTTAGGTTTTTTTTGTGTGTGATTCGGTAAAGCCTCGGCAGTTCACAGTTTAAGAATCGAATTTACGGAGGAGAGCCCCATCAATGACACCCAATAAGCTCCAATGCGGAGGCCTCTGAACAGACATGAAACACAGTGACACTTTATTCCCGCTAGCAGCATTTCCACTCACCCGTAGGAAGAGTGTCGAAGTAGTACAAAACAGGGTGCAGAAAGTTTGACAGCCAAGCCTCAGTCCACTCAGTTCGAGCCCGGTCCTTTCCGAGGAAGTCGGCGTTCTTGTTTTTCCCATACTGAAAAAGCAGCACTATCATCCCATTGGGTGAGACTTCGTGGCCGGAGATGGCGCTGAACTGAGGCAAAGCCTGGACAGGAAACTCTTCCACATATTCACAGTGGGAGCTTTGAGTAAAGGAGAATCAAGGGATAACAATCATGCACCCGTGGAAGCTATTTATATAAATGAAGTTGTGACAAAACTGGTGAACACACAAAACAAAAAAAAACGCCCACCCTCTCAGAAGTATGACGTCCACAAGCAGCTCAAACATTTGGTACATCCCAGACGATTCGCCGATGCGCTTCAGAATCCACGATTGCAGCTGCGTCGTCAACAGTGTGGACGATTTCCATTTGTTGTCATGGTAACGCTGCTCAAGCACGCGATGCACGACTCGTGCTGCAGCGGAAAGTTCATTTGGGGTTTTTCAAAAATATTACTTGTGTCAAACAGAAAGAAAGTAAAAAAAAAAAAAAGGCAGTTGGAATTAGAAAAAAAAGCGATGCTTCATCAAGATCACACACACACACACACACACACACACACAACGACAATCACCTGATGCATTCCTCACCTGTGTAACGGAAGCCGTGGATGAAGCCGCCGGCTGATAAACGGTAGTCTCTGGAGTGAGAAGCGGTTCCCAGCACAAACAAGCCAGGCGTGCTCTTCCCTTCATACCAAGCCGTCAGACCTGGCAACCTCCCTTTGGCATTGTCGCTCTTCGGTGGGCAGGCAGGGCTGGGGAGATTAGAACGTAGTGAACATTACATGAGTAAAGCAACTTATTATAACAGAAGATATGGCAACAATTGGGTGTAGAATGCAACGTGTGGCTATTGATCAACACGGTGGGGCTGCTTGTGTAATCTGAACGCTTACCTGTCGAATATGCTGAAGTTGAATCGGAATCCCAGGCACCCAATGACGCGATCGTAGGGCTTCCTCATGGCGAAGTTGTCCACGTAATAACCTGGCAGCTCGTCTCCCGTCACGCGAGAGCCGTTCTTCTGTTTCTGAATGTATTTATTTACAGCCAAGTACAACTTGCTTTCTGAGTTATTGCCTCGGCCCTGCAGCTGAGTGATGGCTATTTTATTCAGTTTGAGCTCTGCTAACCCATCGAGGGATTTCAGCTGGTACGTGTCCAGGAGATCATTATTGACAGCTCTAAAAAAAAAAAAGAAGAAGAAAAAAATCAATATGTTTTATTAGCTGATCACTATAGAAATGTGTAAACTCAAGATATAAATAATAATATCAATGATTACATTTCAGTAAATAGTGAAATAGGCTGATAAAAGTAACGTGGCTTCTGCCACCTTGATCGTTCAATTGTAAAATTCACTTTAGACAAAAATGAATAGCGTGAAATAAGAGTTTAAAATCTGAAAACTGGATGCACCATTCGCTGTTTTGCTACAAGCTGCAGCAAAGTCTAGTCCAGGCCCACCTGAGGTCTCCCACGTAATGCGTCTGCCAGGCCAGCCGAACGGGGCTGGAGCTCAGCAAGTGCACCCTGCTGGCTCGAGTGGAGATGCTCTGGGCCGTTTCAAACGCAGAGTTCCCCTTGCCCAGGATGAGCACAGCCTGGCCCTTGTAGTCGTCAGGATCGGTGGAGATGGACTCGTAGTCCTCAACTAGGTCGGACCCCATGAACTCTACTTTCTGAGGAACCCACAAGCCTGTGGCTACCAGGAGGACGCTGTCAAGAGAACCGACCAGAGAATAAGAGTGATGCAGCTGCAGCCCAGATGAATGTGACCCCCCCCCCCCCCCCCCCGACCCCCACAGTTCATTAGAAGACGATGTACCTGCATGTGTAGTCCGATGCGTGCTGATCGGTAAGGACGTAGGCGTTCCCAGTGGCTGCTGGTACTACCCTGACCCTTCCGATGTCTACTCCATACCGAACCTTCAGCCCAAGCTCCTTCTCGTACATGGACAGATACAGCGGGTAGGCGTCAGCTGACGGGAAGAAGTCACTACTCACTTTCTTAAACAGCAGGTCGGGTTTGTCGCTCAGCAGCGAGTTCCAATCGTGGCGCATGTTGAACTCCCGGTTGTGCATCCCGGTGTGGATCTTGTTGATGCTGATGAGCTTCCTGTGTCTGGGAAACCTTGAGGAACAAAACAAGAGGAGGAGGCAGAGGCGGACACGCGGGCGTCAGCGGTGAAGCCGCACACATTTCCTGCTACTCCTCCAGCTCTGAGTCAAAAACTCCTACTTGTTAAAGAAGGTGCCCGGTCCCGAGTTCCTCTCAAAGATGATATAGTCTCTTTTCGCCTTGGAAAGGAAGTGTCCCATCTGCAGCCCTGCAGGTCCAGCTCCAAGCACGCAGTATTCAAAGTCGTGGGTTCCATGGCGCTGGTGGTCGCCGAAGGAGCATTCAGCACAGCCGAGCAAGACGAGGAGGGTCAAGCAGCGTCGGATCGAAACCATCATCTGTTAAAACATCAGTCAACGGGGTTAAACATGGCCGCCCTGATGTAAAGACGTGAACGCGTAAAATAAATACGCGAGTCGGTGCTTATTATTGTGTCGTACAAACCCATGAAGAAGTTAGGATCATTCTATTACACTCATTCGCTCACTATAACAAGTTAATGACGAGTAAATAAATGAATGTGTTTAAAATAATATTGCTATTTTGGACACTGAAAAGGAATCCTGGATCTGGATCTGGATCCGGATCCCAGCCTGTAACTGGGTCTACTTTCGACCAAAGCCACTCTTTTCCCAAGTTTCTTATAAACCTGTTCAGTATTTCCTCTCCACCCTGCAGGGAAACAACAAACAAACAAACAAACAGGCATGGATGAAAGACTAGCAAATTGCTTTTGATTTACATAATAGGAAGATTAAGATTATTATATATTTTTTTCTTCAGATATCTTTGCCTCTATCTGACGTCACTACTCGGCAGCAGCTTTAAGTTAACCCAGACCAGGTCACATTTTCAAACCTTTGATTTGGTGCAGAAAAAAAAAAAGATCCCTAAAATAAATATGGCGCCGGAGACAAAAGGAAGCGCGTTCGATAAGTTAGCGGGACAAAACACAAGTTAGCGTCCGAGGAGACTGCAGGGAGAGCGGGTAGCGACCCCCCACACACACACACACACCCCGGGCTGGCTCTGAGCCGTTCAGCCGACGTTCAGGCTCCCTAGCGCGGGCTGCTCGGCTGCCAACGCCCGCTGAAAGACGCCGCGTCGCTTCAAAGGAGCCGAAGAGAGACTTTACCTTTTGAACCGCTGGAGCTCGCGCGCGCGAACATCCGACTGTCAGCGCAGGTTTGTAGGCGCGTGATCGAGCCGCACGAACAACTACTGGCAAACCCCGCCCACTCCTGTTCGTGGACTGTGCGTGCGTGTGTCGGCGTGTACGGGGAGGTGTGTGTGTGTGGGGGGGGGGGGTCTTATACCACTCACATGCAGGCAAACAAGATGATTACATATTTGAAGTTTGTGTTTTCACCAGAGCCCAAAGGTTGCTTTTTGAAACGTAAAGGTCCTCGGTTCGATTCCGCAGGTCTGTGTCGAGCGTTTTTCGACCTCAGACTGGGCCGAATGTTGACCTTTCTGCAAGTCAACGGCCATAAGCGCACAGCAAAAGACATCCAAAGAGGGGCTTCGGCGCAACTCTTGCGTGTGCTTTTTGAGAGGCCCAGGAGGAGCCCGGAACTGAATCGGATTGCAGAGATCTAGAGATGGATCAATCGGGCCGAGCCTATTCACGGCCCAAAGTACTGCGAATGCGTACAAGCACGCAAATGTGACGTCGATGTTCACGTTAAACTCTCGTCATGTTGGCGTTACGGGACACGGCCAGATCCGTGGTTAAACACCGAATAAACCAGAGTTACGGACAACATACGGTATATCGATTGTTGAACTCAAAAGATCCCGTCTCGTCGCGCCCCCCCCCCCACCCCCGCATTCACCGGGTTGCGTAACCACTGATAACTCCTGGCCTTTGCAGTCCAAAACTCAAGGCCGTGTTGATGGAGAGGCATGTCAGAATCAACCCTCGCCTGCGTTCCCGTACAACTCGCCTTCGCATCGATAGCGGCCGATAAATGATGTGCACCATTGTGAAAAACGTCTTCTGGATCCGATCCAGAACGAGGTTGGGAAGAAAACATGGAATTTTAACATTAACCCCATTTATGGATGCAGTTATAAATATCAACTGTGTCACTCTGACTTTTCACGATTGGTGTATAAAGATACCGAGAACAATTCGTTTTCCAACATTTCAGATACTTTAATTCTTTATACATCCAGAGCCAATTCGGAATTCAGATTTGAATCCGTTTCCCCGAAGATGTCCATCGGCTGATACGAAACGGATCAAAAGTATTTACAACAACAACAACGAGGATCTGCCCCGGCGCTGCGTCGCCTCTACTTGACCCTGTAGAGAACCTTCCTCTGCATGCGGTGCTGGAGCTCGCCCCTCCTCAGCATCAGGTGCAGCACTTTGTAGATGGCGTGCTCCGGATACTTCTGTAAAACAACCGGCAGAATCCACAGATGGTTCATCCAGCCGGAGAAAATGGTGTGGGATTAAAATTTAGTTGATTCAATTTTGAGGTGGATCTGGGAATAGGGCCGTAAAAACACCAACATTTAAAGAACTAATGATGATTAAGACAAGATTCCGAGACGACATCATCATGAAATCACTGTGGGTCGTCTCCTCCCACCCATTTATCGGAACAGATGTGTTTCAATCACTCTGATCGGTTCCTCATTCACAGGAATGAGGAAGAAAAGCGCTAAGCTAACTGAAAACCAATGATTGTTTGACATCTTGGCTTGGAAAATGATTGAAACAACTCATTTCTTGTGACCTGATTAAAAACGCAGCTCTAATCTGATTGTATTTTTTTTTTTTTTTAATAACTTTTTGACCCTATTGCCATTTGGTCACGCTGACCTGTTTGGTGAAGTCTTGAACGATGCTGTGTTCCGACACCTGGGAGCCGATGGCAAAGCGTCTCTTCAGCTGCTTCTCCACGCGGGAGATCATGTCCTGGTCCTCCTGAGACGTGAAGCCTTCCACTCCTAGACAAAGAAAGTTCCAAAGGGACGTCAGGGACAACAGGCCTCTGAACTTCCTCGACTTTACACTGAACACAGCTGAAATCACGTTAAAAAGCATTTACAATCAGAAAACATATGAAGTTAAATAGATTTGTCCACGAGGTCCCCAAAAATACGTCTTTCAAGTTTCTTTGTTTAAAACATCACTGCTGGTCATATTGTGTGCGTCTTAAAAAAGGAAATGAATTTAGGTTGGCCACGCCCTTTCCAGAGGGTGGGTGTGGCTTGGTCTGCCGGCATAACAGTGGGAACAACTCATCTTTCCTCCCTGGAATATTTCCAGTATATTTCCTTCCGGATCTATATTCTAGATCCATCTGGAGGAGGTGGAAGACAAACAATGACGCCGTAACCGGCCTCAAATCTGAACGGAGCTTCTCAGGAAATCCGTCAACTCGAACTGAATCTCAGACGGGACCCGGTTTCACAACAACAACACACCGGACAGGCTGCCGGACAAGGCGGCGTCCAGCGTGGACACCTGGAAGAGTCTGAGGCCTTCGTCAACCTCTTCCTCGCCAGCCACGGCCTGCAGCTTCATCTTCGCCAGGGACTCGGCGATCCGGATGACGGCCTCCAGCTGCCTGAAACGGAGAAGCGGCCGGTGAGGAATTCAACATTTACCGAAAACCAGGAAGCTTCCAAGTTGTGGCTCAAGAGAATGATGAAAATAAAAACAGGGAGGACACGCCTTAGTCGTGCTCGCCGCGGTCCAGTCAGGCGCCATCTTTTCTCGGGGGGGGGGGGGGGGTACCATCGTTTTTGTTCAGGCCCGCGCTTTGAAACCGACGACCTGAACGCTACCTGACGGTGATGGGGATGGAGGGCCTTTTGTCCGTCTCCCTCTCGTGCGCTCTGGCGCCGCTCCTCATCAGCACGTATCGGTTCTTGAGCTTCTCCGCCGCGGCGGCGGACAGCCGAGGGCCACATTTACTGCGAACAGACATTCGGAAACAAAAGATGAGCGCGCGAATTCGCCGCGATCCGACGTGAATCCAGCTCGCCCGGCGCCACCGACTCACGTCCTCGCGTAGGCGATGTACTTCTTGAAGGTGGCGAGCGGAATCTCGCCCTCGACGCCCTCCGTCTGCGTCTGGGCACTCAGGTGAACGTTCATCACGTGGCGCGCCAGCGTCTGCGAGACACGCATCCGTGAGACACACTGCGCTAAACGCTGCGCCTGCCGCCCGACGGCGCCGGGCTCCGCCCCCTACCATGTCCCGCTGCTGGTCGTGCTGGTCTTTGATGATGAAGATCATGTCAAACCGGGACAAGATGGTGGGCATGAAGTCGATGTTGTCCTCCCCCTTGGTGTCGTCCCAGCGGCCGAACACGGAGTTGGCCGCCGCCAGCACCGAGCAGCGGGAGTTCAGGGTGGTGGTGATGCCGGCCTGGGAGGAGCGGCGGGTTAGTTTGACCTCCCGACCCCCCCGAGGAGGCGGCTTCTCCTACCTTGGCGATGGAGATGGTCTGCTGCTCCATGGCCTCGTGGATGGCGACGCGGTCGTCCTCTCTCATCTGAAGGACAGCGTGGGCGTCAGTCCCGCAACTCGCCCGGGCTCAACGGCAAACCGCCACGCAAGCTCCTCTTACCTTGTCGAACTCGTCGATGCAAACCACGCCGCCGTCGGCCAGCACCATGGCGCCGCCTTCCATCACAAACCCGCGGGTGCTGGGATCCCTGATCACGGACGCCGTCAGACCCGCGGCGCTGCTGCCCTTGCCCGAGGTGTAAACCTGCCGGTGGACAGCGGACGCTCCTTTTACACGCCGGCGCGGCCGTGGCGAACCGGCGCGAGGGAACTTGTGACGGCGACACCTACCCCAATAGGCGAGCACCGCTCCACGAACTTCAGCAGCTGAGACTTGGCGGTCCCGGGGTCGCCCAGCATCAGCAGGTTGATGTCCCCCCTGCGGGTGAGACCGTCGGGCAGCCTGGGACGAAGGCGGGCCGTCAGGACAAACGCACGGAGACGCCCGTCGCAGCGCGAGCGCAAAACCAACCGCCTCACCGCTTCCTCGAACCGCCGAACAGCAGACAGGTGATGGCCTTCTTCAGGTCGTCGCTGCCGTAGATAGACGGCGCCAGGGAGCGCGCCAGGGAGGCGTAGACGTTGGGCGTAGCCGCCAGAGCCCTCAGCTCCTCCTCTTCCTGCGGGGTCACGGATCCAGTAGCGCCGCGGCCTGGAAGAAAAGAGAACGGCGCCAGTCAAACATGGCGGCCGCCGGAGTTCCTCCTGGAACATGGGGGGGGGGGAAGGAAGTTTCGCCGCACCCGCCCCTTCGGCGTCCACCTGGACGCCAACAACTCGGAGGTAAGCCGTGCGAATGCCCACGCCGGCGCTTTTCTCTCTCCCTTTGGTCTTCGCGGCGGCCATCTTCTTGATGGAGTAAATGCCCATGATGGTCACCCTGTTGCCCGGGACAACCCGGTCACACAGGTACCTGAGACGGGAGGAGAAGACGACAGCCGGGGGGGGGGGGGGGGGGACAATAAACCATCACCGTTTAAATTGTGTAAACAGCAGAAAGCAACCATCCTTGATTGAATACGTTTCCATGACGATGACCCCCCCCATCCCATACCTGTCGCAGTAGAGCTGCAGGTGACGCGGCATCTCTCCGTGAGGCACGGCGTCCGGAGATTCCTGCAGGCGGAGAGTCTGGAAGTCGACACAGACGCAGCGGTCCGGGATGATGAAGTAGGGGTCGACGGGACACTTGACCCTCCCAACGTTATCGCTGAGAAGACAGACAAGCTGTCAAGACACGGGGGGGGGGGGGGGGGGGGGACGACGACGACACACATACCCCGTCCTGTGGCCCCGCCCTCACCTGTTGCACTTGCGTGGCAGCGCGTAGCCCTGCAGGCCCGGCGGCAGCGGGATGTTGCTGACGACGGCGCGGCAGCCGCGGCACTGCAGACACACCTTGGTGGCCTTGGCCTTCACCGGCGTGGCCGAGATGATGATGCCGTGGACCTTCACCAGGCGGGACACCTGCTCGGACTGGAGGCGAGAGAGACGGGCGGTCAGACGGGCGAACGACAGCGGGAGCGGCGGCGGCGCGCAGGCGAACCTTGAGGTCGCGGATGGAAGCGTGATGCGCCTCGCTCTTCAGCGTGACCTGGACGTCCTGGGCCGCGTCCTCTCCCGCAGGCCGGGGGCGGGTGACCTCGTCGGCGACCTCCTTGGCGGCTTCCTCCAGCTGCGAATGAGACGTCAACGTTGTCTGGAGGAGGAACCCCCGGAAGCGAACGGCGTTCCAGTGAGCCCTCGGGGGTCGCTCACCAGAGGCAGGTTCTCCGCCGGCAGCTTGTAGAGACAGTCGGACAGGTCCTCGTCGAAGCTGGACATGTCCTCCACCTCCACCCCCACCCAGAACTCCCCCAGGGTGCAGCGCCGCTTCAGCTCGTCTCTGGTTGGAGGCGACAGGAGCCGGAGTGATTTACTGCAGAAACCTGAAGGGCTCGTGCCTTTCTCCTACATTTCCCATAATGCAATTCAAGGACCTCGTGCCCCGAAATGCTTCTCTTTTCAGTTTTACCCTCTTGAGTGACATCAGAGCTACTTTATCACCAACAACAGATCCAGACATAAATAATAATATTACCTAACTACCCCCCCCCCCCCCCCCAACCAACCTCACCTGTATTTATAGGTGAAGCCGGTTCGGTCGGTCCCGACTCTGAACTGTCGGAGGAAGTCGCGGAACCGCTTCTTGATCTGGACCCTCTTCAGCGCCCCGTCGTCCCCGCCGGGCCCCTCCGCGCCTCCGAAGCTGTCGCTGTAGTAAACCCCCGGGTCATCGAAGCCGGACATGGCGGAGCAGCTCAACAACGAGGAGACGGGCGAAAACTACCGAAGCTGAAAAGAGCAAACACGAAAACTACCGAAGCTGAAAAGAGCAAACACGAAAACTACCGAAGCTTAAAGAGCAAACACGACAAACGGGCAGACGAGGCTGCTCAGCGAAACTGTTCCGCGGCAAAAACTGAAAGTCCTTCCGGTCGGTTTCCCGCGAGTCGCTTCTTGTAACGCCCCTCTCGTAATCTGATTGGGTTAGAAGCAGGAAACGCGTGTTTCTATTGGCCAATGTGACGCCCAGAGGCGTTTGTGAACGCTGATGGCGCGAAAACGACAATAGGAGGCGGAGCTAACGCGCAGATTATTCCTCCATTCATTTTCCGGACCGCTTTGTCCGATACCGGGTCCGTGGGTCGTAGGGTCACCCTGGCACTGGCGGTTATCCATGAAATTACACCCCGGGCGAGATCCCCTCCGAGCCCCCCCCCCACACACCTGAAATCGTTTGATCTGAATGCAGGATGACCCACATTCAGCGAACAGGACTTACTATAGAGGTGGTTCGGGCATTGGTCAGGATAAAACCACGTGAATCAAGGTATGATTAAAAAAAACGAAATGCATATTTAATGAATATAAATTAAAATAAATTCTGGTAGTTTTATAGTGCGAGTTAGAGTACCAGCCGTTGAAATCCGTGGGGGGGGGGGCCTGAGGGTCAATTTCCCTCTGAATCAAAATGCAAATTCATTAAAATGTTTACAAACATGTTTATTTCTCAGCAATTTAAACAAACAAAAAAAGACATTTACGTCCATTGACCTATGAATGTAATCGATGTTTCCATGGAAACATCGACCCTCACATTCCCGCTCTGCTCGTCACGTTCATGGAACGACTCCGTGCTTCCTGCCGGTCTGGATGAAGGCCTTCACACAGCGGTCGATGTCTTCCTCTGTGTGGGCGGCTGAAATCTGGACGCGGATTCTGGCTTTGCCTTTTGGCACCACCGGGAAGGAGAAGCCGATCACGTACACTCCTGTGGGCCCGACACGTCCGAATGCAGAGTACAATTTACTGACTGTTAAGTACACATGGATATATTTTTATTTTATGCTCTGGATCTTGCATTCGCTGCTCTCTCACCGAGCTTCAGCATATCATCGGCCATCTGAGATGCCAGCCGGGCGTCGCCCAGCATCACGGGACAGATGGGGTGAGCTGAGCCGGCAATGGTGAAGCCGGCCTGCGTCATCCCGTCTCGGAACCTGAATGGACGGCAGACAAACAGAGATATGAGCACAACTAAGATGTAAAAAAAAAAAACCTAAAGGAGGCAGAAATTAGGTCATTTTGAAAAGGTCGGGCAAATTCTCCCGTTAGTACACACTTAGATTTCAGTTTCATCTAAGGTCACGTTGAATTCAGAGTGGCTGCAAACGGGCGGGAGAGCCCGATAGGCAAATGAAGGAGTTACTAATGAAACAAAGTGACAGAAACGTAAAACTTTTGTTTTTACAAACATGAGCTAACATCAGTTATCAGTGAGATGAAAGGACTGTTTAAATGAGAGACGCTAACTTCAAAATATTTTTTTTTTTTCATTCCCATGAAACTTGGGACAAGGTCTTCCGGTTTTTGATGTATAATAATGTGAGCAGCATTTTCACTGGAGCTGGAACGATTCAGGGAAAAAAATGTGAGTCTGGAATATTTGGCTTAGAATCAATGAGATATTGAGAACAGAGGTAATAAAGCAAAGGGGTGGAGATGAGAGCAGAATAGAAACAGAACAATAACAAAGCGAGAGAGGAGAGCCGGCTTTCAGCACCATGGACAGCACCCAGGGCTGCTCCTCCAGACTCCTCATCCCCATTACAAGCTGCACTCGGCACCACAAGCACCACTCAAGTGTCCTCGGAGCTTTCCTCAAACAGCGATTACGCACCTCATGGTTTTGGCAGTCATGCTCTGGGCAATCTCGCTCGAGGCGAGCAGCAGCTCCACAGCCCGGGTCGCACAGCCGACCACAGGAGGCGGGAGGGAGTTGGAGAACAGGTACGGCCTGGAGCGCTGCCTCAGCAGCTCAACGAGAGCTTTGGGGCCAACGGTGTAGCCACCTGAAACGCAGAAAGACCGGCTTGGTGAACAGACAAAGGCTACGAGTGCAGATTCCATCCCATCGAGGCCCCTGCGGCTGAAGAACGAGAAGAGAATAATGTCTGAGATGGTGCCGCGTGATCAACCCGTAAACGACTGATGACCAAAAGAAAAAGGGAGGGTCATTAAACCGGCATTCATCACGACATCCATGTTCCCATAGCAACATCTTAACGTAATGAAAGCCAGAAGTTGTGTCTATTAACATCAAAGCTATGAGACCTAAATGAGCCGAAGGGTCTGACGTACCAGCGGCTCCGCCCAGCGCCTTCCCCAGGGTGGAGTTTACAATGTGAACTCTGTCCATCACTCCCAGGAGCTCGTCCGTTCCCCTGGGAATCACAGGGAGGGCTGCCGTTAGTTGGTCCCCATGGTGACGGCAACAAAGTTCGCCTCCCCCCTGGCAACACCTACCGGCCATTGGTAACGGCCACAGGAAAGCTAGCAAGCATATTCCCGTCTCCGTCGTTACATCCGATCGTATGTAGCTCCTACGTTAATGATATAAACCCTTCATTTCTGTTCTAACATTTACGTTTTTGATTATAAATGAATACTGAACAAACCAATTTATTTTTGAACATATTCCCCCAACATCATAATAAAAAAAAACTTTGAATCGGGCTACGTTTCCATGGCAACTGGCTCAACTCTTGGTGGTATTCAGTGTTTTCTCGGTTTTCCGATGCAGGACAGAACCTCCTCGGGGTTCATTGCCCAATGGAATGAAATGGTTTCGTCATTTATAAAAACGTAAAGCATTTACACACGCGATCCGATCCGGATGGCTCCCGTTCCACCGTTTGTTTTTTACCCACCGGCCCCGGGGCCCCAGGAATCCAGTGGCATGGCATTCATCTATGAACACCATAGCTCCGTACTGCTCAGCCAGGTCACAGATTCCAGTGAGGGGGGCCACGTCTCCATCCATAGAGAAGACTCCATCGGTGACGATCAGCCGCATGCGGGACGACTGAGGAAAAACAGAGGTGATATTTCTCGCTTTAATCAATGCTGTAAGCCTCATCTGCCCCCCCCCCCCCTCCCCCACTCAGCTCAAATGATTGAGCAATAAATCTGACCTGTGCGAGCTCTAAGTTCACTAAAATACAGTTTCCCAGAAGTGGAAATCTATTCTAATGCAAGATTGAGTAAATCAGGAAGAGTCACGATTCCGTGATATGATGCGACGAGAAAAGCACTCGGAGGGCGCCGACCTCCGCCAAGCAGCTCATTCTGATTGAATTCACACCGTCCTCATGGTGATCTGGATCATCACCAAAAGGTTCTAAATTGTTCATGATGTCTCAGGGAGGAAAACATGAATAATGTGTAAGTAAATATAGCAGCAGTAGGAAACGAGTCATCATGTCTTCGTGTTGTTTGGAAGAGGCTGAGTCACCTGAGACTCTTTGAGCCTGTCCTCCAGGTCACTGAGGTCCATGTGTTTGTAGCGCAGCCTCCTCGCTCGGCAAAGACGGATCCCATCGATGATGGAGGCATGGTTTAGCTCATCAGACAGCACTGCGTCATCCGGGCCTAACAGAACCTGGTGTGAGAGAACCATTACATGGGCTCGGTGCCATGGGGGGGCATTATTTCTGCCCAACACAGAGGAGAATAAACTAGGACTCACCTCAAACAGTCCAGCGTTGGCGTCGAAGCAGCTCGCATAGAGGATGCAGGCCTCCCTCTCATGAAACTCTGCTAGCTTCTGCTCCAGATGTTTGTGCAGGTCCTACAAAAGCACACACAGCGAGCTCAGCTTCCGGAGATCGAGCCGTAACGCAGTTCGGGGAGCGTCGGTAGAGACATCCGTCGTACGTACCTGAGTGCCACAGATGAACCTGACGGAGCTCAATCCAGCGCCGTGCGACTTAAGGGCATCAATCCCTGCCTGCACCACATCCGGATGGCTGGACAGGCCGAGGTAGTTGTTGGCACAGAAATTTAATATATCTGAGAGAGAAAGAGAGAGAGAGAGAGAAGACCTAGATTTAATAAATTTTAAAAAAGCCCATGGAAACACCATTTTAGGTGAAAAATCCAGACTCTGCTCTCTGAGCAGCTCAAATCAGGAATTTAGACTTTAAATATTTGACAATAAAAGGGAGGAAAAACAATACAATGAAGTAGAATACGAGACAAAGTTGGACAGGAGAGAGAAAACAACAGTGCTGGGGGTGAAAGCGGAGTCAGGGGTCAGGGGTCATGGCCTTTAGAAATCTACAAACAGTTTTCAGTTTCATCCTGATGCACTCTCACATTCACAGAACAGAAACTGATTGACAAGCTTTTTTTTTCCTTTTGCATATTAAAAATATGATTACACTTCATTTCCCACCTAAACTGCAACAAAATACTTTTTAATTAAAGCCTACTTGAGGTTACAATCCGTTCGTTACAGCCGCTCTGCCTGACGCCGACGTCATGACAGCGCGACAACCGGGTGGTGCGTTCAGGGGACACTCGGGTATGGGAGAATCCGCTACTCACTGCTGTGGCTGCCCTCCACGTTAATCTGGGGACCTTGCTTTGACGTAATGATCCTCTCCGCTTTCCACGTCCCCGCGGCTCGAATGCTATCGAGCTCTTTCTCCAGCACAATTCTGGCTTCAGCGACAGCGGCGTAACTCCGTCCCCAAACCGTGGCCGGGTACGGGAGGCAGACCCGGACTGCTTTTAACAAACTCCACGATGCTTTTCCGAGCGACATCGCTACAAACCCGTAGTTTCCTACAATAGGCAGCCGGAAAGAACGTAAAAACCTGAACGGGGTTGCGTAGCGTAACAAACAGAGGCATATCTGTCGTAGACCAATCGTAAGTCAAAGGTTCTCGTCAGCTGACCCGTTTTGTCCAATAAGAATTTAAATATTAAATTTGCGATTGTTTTGTTTACTGAAGCGAAACCCAAAACTCTTGTTGCTAAAATCTAAATTAAAAAGCTATATTTCGAGGATTTTAACATACAATAGGAAACATTCATCCATAGCATTTGAATTAAAACAAGATCAGCCAAACAGTCCAGTTAATAGTTTATTATATGCCAGCAGTTATTAATCATAACTTCCAGTTCATCTTCAAACAAGATGTCTTCAAGGGAATGTTGGATGTGAAAAATCAATAATGATGTGAAGCGTCACATAATTCCATCATGTAATAGCTCTGCTGCTATTAAATATCAGCTTACAGTGTTTGCTAGCCACCTTCATGTCTGACAACATATTCATCATCAATACACCATCTATGTTACAAAATGTATTTCAATAGCTTCTTTGCTTTACGACCACAGGATCTTTATAAAATGTGCAAATGTTTGCATTCCACACAAGGACAAACCCTTTATATCCGTGTAAAGTAAAAAGCTCCATCCTTCAGCAGCTTTAGCATTATGTTTTAAAAGTTAAAAAATATGTTTTTCTCCAGTGTAGACCGCTATACACAAAGTTGCAATATCCTTCCTCAAATATGGGCCGTGCTTCCCATGTTAAATGTCCCATTCTGCCATGAATCAGCTGCTGCCAATAGGAGCTTCATGCGGGTTTGCAGGTTTCACAGAGTGGCTTAAGACTTGGACTGGTTCGTGTCCCGGGAGGAGGCTCTCAGCGACGGCAGGCGCTCAGCTGCCTTTGCTCTTTCTGCCAAAAACCTGTCGAACTCTGCAGAAGATGGAGAGAAGCGGGTTTTTAGACGAGCTACAACTTCAGATCTCGGAAAGGAAAAGAAGGACAGCAGCAATGGAAATGACAAGAAACAGTTTCAATTTATAAAAGGATGCCTGTGTCATATGAATCATAATTTTTTTGTGTTGTGTTTTTTTTTGTGTGTTTTGGATTTATACCTGTTGTGTTAAAACTGATACCTGCGTAGCCACCTGCTATTTTTATACAGTAAAGTTATAATAACCTTTAACGTGCAAATATTACAATATTTTTTCTTTTCTGAAGATAAAAGCAATGCAAAATGTGATGAAACTGATGCATATCTACTCAGTTCTGGGCAAATCATTTCACCAATGAAATTAAATAAAGCGGCAAAACATATTTTACTGCATCTCTTGAAATTCACAGCCAATGAGCACGACGTGTGCACTGGCATTAGAACAATCAATGAATTTAATACACAGCAACTCTTCAGACAGCAGGAAGTACAAGTACACTGAAATCAAATGACAGATAATAACTATGTCCTATTTCAGACAGGAAGTGGAATGTGAGAACCCACCTTCACTGGTTACACCATCTTCATCCTCAAAGTCATCATACTGCTGTGCGAACAGAAAATGTAATCAGACTGAAGCTGAGACATGAACCAAATTACCAGCCAAATAAAAATTCTAACCCAACAAATGATGGTAAAAAGAAAATTTGTCTCAGCGTACTGAAGACCTGCTGAACCGAAGCTCGATGAAACGTTCAGATTGAAACCGACCGGAATTATTTTGTACCAAATCAAGAAGTGAAACAGTAATGATGTGCATTAAAATCACGCAACACACTTTAGTAACCCTGGCGTTTACCTCGTCATCCAATTCAAGCCATTTCTCAATGTCATCCATAACAGTGGATTGGTTGATGGGGATCTACAGGAAGCAGAACACCGGGATTAGCAGTGCAGTAAAAACGATACAATACCTGATCAAACTTTAAGATGTGTAAAAAAAACAACAACAACAAAACTACGCCCAACAAATAAAATCCTAATGAGCAGCCACGTGTATGCGAACAAAACACGACGGACATTGCAGCGATGAGGTCATGCGAACTTACTGTCTTCAGCGGATTCAAAGACATGCACACTCTTCAGAAAGCGCACCAACCATCAAACTCAAAATGTCCAAGCCCAAAATAAAGACAAAGCAAAAGTAACTCCACCACAAAATCGAGACGGAGGGTGCGGGAAGAGGAACGGATGGGAAAACCGGGACACATTTGGGACACAGACGCACCATTCCTCGTTTAATCATCCAATCTAATTTTGGCGAGGAGCTGCAGGTGGAGGCCGGGCTGCCGTCCTTCATGTGCAGACGGAGAGTCACCAACACAAAGCAATATAGCAGACAAAGTAAACCAAGTGTAAGTTTTATAGACCACAAAATCAGCGTTCTCCCTCCTACAGCTGACACGTTGTTGCACAGAAAAGGTGTTTGAAATCGGATACATCTGTCCAGTGATGTCGCACATAAAACCTCGGCGTGCTGTCCACACGTAGCAAACCCGGAATGATTGCCACATACCCGTTTACTCGCGGGCTAAAAGGCTACACGATTAACACAAATATTATTCACCGTCTACATCTTGTAGTTAAACCGGTTAAACTACGTAGAGCCGGAATCTTTGCTCACCGCTCCTGCGTGCAGGCGTGCGCTGTCCTGAGAGCGAGCAAGGCCGTCCTCTGCGGCTTCACTCTGCTTGCTGTAAATGCAAAGATTTGCATATTGGTGAATCGCCAAGTAACCTGACGTTTTCAGTTAACACCGAGAACGTCCGGAAATAGCGTGATTTCGTTTCTTTTTTTTTTTTTTTTGAAAATGCAAATAAAGCCGTGTGGGTGCTCAGCAAGATTCTGAGTGTAACATTGGGGGGTGGGGGGGTGGGGGGTACTTTGCTTGCTTATTCAAATATACTTTAATTTAATTCAGTAGTCAGTGTCGTCTTTTCCTGCAGTCTAACAGGAGCCACTACTTCAGGTACTACTTAAAAGTCCTATCTTTGCAGTGCTGCTGCCTATGAAAGGCCGATAAAGCCCCAGTGGAATGACCGACGGTAAGTCTTCCTGTACCTTTGCGTTTTAGGAGTTGAGATGTTTATTTTCTGAGGTAATCTCTCATCTGATTCACTTGTACCTGCAAAAAAAAGAGACATGCATCATACAGAAAGTAGAAGTACTGCTTATATACTGCATGCAGGTCTATGTGACGACTGGAACACTTACTAAGCCGCGACATATGACCGGACAAGCTGCCAGCCTTTGATTGGTTGAGCGACTTAACATCGGTAGCTGATTGGCTGACAGGCGCGTCTGTCAAATCGAGGTCCGTTCGGGCGATGCCTGCGTGGCTCTGAAAGACAAACAAGTGAGAAGCTGAAAGCTCGTCGCGTTTGAATGTTGAGCTCTGAAGTCGAAATGCACGTCTTCACCTTCTGCTCCGTGTTTGGTCCGTTTGCTACTCGCGCTTCAAACCTGTCGAGCAGAACACCAATTATATACGGCAACTACTGAACAACTGCCACGTCTTCTTTTTTATTGTTCACGTGTGAATAATGCATTATAATACTTCGTGATCATAAATAATACACATTTCTTATACTATAATGGAGTATAGCAACTGGAGTTAACCTGTGGTAGCGAGTAAATGCAGTGTTCATCTCATCGTTAGCTGCCAGCAACTCCTCAATTAGCTTCTCCTCACTGAGTCTGGGGACGATCTTCACTATCCTCTCCTGCATCTCCTTACACACTGTGTATAACTGCTAATAACACAATCAGACAAGTAATGCGTGGGCGGGGGGGAGGGGGCAGATGCAAAACAAAAGAACATCCATAAAGTAGGAGATCAGTTAAAGACAAATCTTCACATGAATGGCACCCGAGCCTCGTTGTGATTTTACCTCCAGGAGCTCCATGTCGGTTTGCCTCACCGTGCCGGGGTCCAGCTGGCACATCATGTCTGACATCACAGTCAAGTTGCTTCGCACCACTCCCAGCTCCGTCTTTAATGTCTTTATCTGGAACAGCAATGACATCTCATGCATAAAACAAAAACAACAAAAAACCCAATAACAAATATTGATTTTGTAAGTGCCGGAGAGGAGAAGGAAGTGAGAATCAAGTTGTGAGATGGCGTTTTAGCCGACGTGGAAAACCGCCAGGGCGTCACCTGACTGGGCGTTAACGCTTTGGCTCCCTCGAGGGCCAGTTTTAGCTCAGAGGTCTCGGAAGAGAGGAGTAGAGCAGGCAGAGCAGCGACAGCAGGCCCGTTCCCAGGCAAAGTCTGCTAAGCAAAGGCACAGAAGGGACCCGATAGAAAGATGGCCGGCGATGACATCAGCAGCGGCTGCGCCCGCTTGGTGTCTGTATACCTTTTGCGGTGCTGGGACAGGTGAGTGGCCGTCCAGTTCTGTCATGGGGAACTCAAGTCCTTTCCTCCGCAGGTCTTCGTATACTGAAACCACGCCCGTCAGGTCGGACGAGCTCCGGAACGCATCGGCCCACGCCTTGAGCAGACAAACGCCACGCTTTATTGCGACACAGCGCTGCCTTTTTTAAACGTCCTCCTCGCTGCCAGAGCAGAGCCAAGCGTAGAATACGTAATGAATCACCTGTATGATGCTGAGGACTCTGTCGTGCAGGTATATCGGAGGGTTGCTTTTCGGGATGATGGACCGCACCAATACTCCCTCGACAAAATCCCGCGTCGTCACCAGGACGTGAAACCTGTAGCCACAGTTCTTCACACAAGCTTCCAAGACCTAACGTCAGAAACAGGCGAGGGCAAATTAGCAACGGCAGCAAAAGGCTAACCAACCCTGCAGGGCGAACAACACTCACGCTGAGGGACAGCATCACTTCCTTGAAGTTTTTATTACCCACAATCCTCTTCTTTATCGCTCTGACTGCGTCTCTGGGTCTGTAATCAGAGAATGCTTAACAGTATGCGGTCCTGATGATACGCGCACACACACGTGCACACACACACACACACCCTTCCTCTGAGCTGTTGATCATGTCACAGATCTCCATGTTAAGGGCCCAGTCTTCTGTTGAAAGGCTGGAACTGGTTGCACACTCTGTAAAAACAGACCAATGCTGTTGAGTCATTTATAACAGCTAACAATTGGTTGTGTGTGTACGTACGCTGAAAACGTTCTCAAGCCGTTTTGATGATGTTCTTTCACAAATAGGATGCGGTCAAAGGAACAAGCTATTCGGTTTTGCTCGTGGTCCCGCTCTCATCTGGGCCCAGAATGCAGAATGCTTTTAGGTACGACGAGGAAACCGAGCCGCCTTGCTTTGGGTTTGCACTTTGAGTGCTCTTTAGTTAATTATTTAGCCATTTATTGATGCTTAGTTTGTGTTGCCAGTTCAAAAATCATGTCTACACACACGTTTGAGCAGGAAGACAACATCGTCATAAAATTAATACATGACTTTATAAAAAAAAAACTCCAGAATGTATGAGAGCTTAAACAGGCAGATTGCCAAATGTTATATAATAAGAAGACTCTATTACAGCTTCTTTTTTATATAATAAAGTTCATTATTCAAATTGATTATTCAAGGAGAGATGGGCGGGCCTAGTTAGACGAAAGATATTACTGGTTGTAATCATTGATCGATAGACGTGTCAATCAAAACCACGACGCGCCCCCTCTTCTATCAGTATCAGTGAATTAACGCACACGTTAATAAAGGTCTAATGTTATAACACGCGTTATAAGCCCCGACAGGATAAACACGAAGCAGCAGCTCGACTGATGAATGTCGGAGGACCGCAGAGCTAAGAGGCGGCGGCGTCAGACTGAACTCGGTTATTACGACGTAATTCATGGCGTTGTAAACAGCTCACCGATCCGCTGTCCCGCCGGCGTGCTGAACGGATTCCCCAGTAGAAACTCCATGTTTGCTGGGCCCAGCGAAACACCGACGTCCCCGGCCGGCCCTGTTTCGGTGCTCGACGCCGCTGCGGCCCGAAGCGAAGTGGCACCACGGAGGAACTACGTCACTTCTTAAAGGGACAGTAGCCTGCTCCCAGCGGACGGGGCCGTGATGTCCAGCGCTGGGCCTGAAAGTGAACTTCAGCACCGGACAGCTCCATAGGATACATATGGAGCTGTCCGGCGCTGGGCCTGAAAGCGACGTCTTTTCTGCGGCATTGACTCGGGGAATGTTCTTTATCTTTCCCACTTCGGTTGTTTTTTTTGGTTTGGTTTGTCCATGACAAGACAAGGTGGTGGTTTTTTGGTTTTGCTTTGATTTTGTATCGATTCTCTTTGTTCCTGCGTGATGATTGCATTTGAATGGAACTTTTCCCCTCATTATTAGATGTGTTAATTTATTCCCATCACAAACTTTGGTTCATACTTATGATTTTTCTCATTTACAGTATGGCTTTATCTCCAACAATTTTTAAGTTACAACCTTTTCAAAAAGTGATATCAAAACTAAATATTTTATTTTAATTACTGTGACGACTAAATAATTAAATAATTAAATAGTTATTTCGAGCATGTTAAGGAGTAGTTACATTTATTTTACATTAAATTAAATTACATTTAGTTACATTTTTACTGTGTTACGGTTTACATTTGGCCTTTGGAGGGCAAACATAATGCTAATGTGGCCCTCGGAGAAAATGAGTTTGACACGCCTGACTTAAGGCATGGAGCTTTTATGTAGCTGTAAACCTTAACAGAAAACACTTTGGGCCTTTACTGCTAATGTAAGTAAAAAGGTTGTTTCAGTGTCTTAACATTATAAGCATGTCTCTTATAAGGGCTGATTTTAAGGGAGTGGTCATTAGAAGTCGCACTTTGGTTGTTGAATGAGGGAAAGAGCTTAAATCTGCCGTACTGATCTATTTAAACTGTTTGAGGTTGCAGCTGACAAATGTATATCTTTGTATGCCAGCACACAACTGTCCTGTGCAATGCAATAATCAGCTGATGCAGAGATGTCGTCTATTTAAATCTATAGTTTGGGTCAGTGCATGCTTTGTTTCCCATATGGCAAATATCCAAAGTCTCCTCATGATGCCATTGAGGTTATGTTTCAGACTTCAGAAATCTCCTGCAAGTATAGCAGACTTAACACCAATATTTACTCAGCTCGAGCAGGACTACGGCCAGCATTATGGAAGTGTATATTTAGTATATCTTTCCTACTTCAAAAGTATATTATGCATATATCTAAAAAATATAAAAGCGACAGATTATTATGCTCTCCAGCCAGAAACAATGCACTGAAGCAACTTCCTGTGAAGAAGCGCCACATCCACATCTTCTTCTCTGCCACATGGGGGCACTGTTGGATTTCTCACAATATTAAGGTTGAAGTGTTGGAAGCTCTCTGTTGTTGATTCCTAAAATTGATGGCAGGTGTCCTGGTTCTCCAGAACCCAAGAATCTGAAAGCTCTGGGTCAAGTGGTTTAATAAAAGTTTGACTATAAACATGCTTACAATAATAATAATTTAAAAAAACCCTGCTTGACACGTTCTGGAGGTGCTTCCTATATCTTATCAGATCTTCCATCCATCCATCCATTGCTTGTGGAACGAAGGTGTGATATGTAAAGTCACACACACACACACACACACAAGTAGGTAACAGTTCTGGTCTGCTTGATGCTGCTTGGGGCTCGCCTTGCTCCCAGCAATGAGCAAACTTTACATTAAACCAGAAAATTTGCATCTGGAAAACAGAATTTTCTCAAGCAGTTTGTTTTGTCGCTCGGCTGATATTTCATTTCTAGACGCAGTCCACGGTGTATATAATCACCCAGCATGTCATGATATGGAAAGCTTTATTGGGTTGGGCTGATGAATGGAATATGGATTACAGGCTTTCATTGATTTAAAGGGGACTTGGCAGACATCTGTCACTGGCTGGCATGTATACCCTCGCAGAGATCAACTTCATTCCTCTATGAGAGGTCAATGTACAACACCATAGTTTGAATCGTCGGCTCCACGACTGAGGCTGGGTTTGCTAAACGTTTTCAGAAGAAGTTGCAGCTATAGAACTGTAAAGAGGAAGGAAGAAAGCATGAGCCTCTTTAATTGGCAGCGGTATCAGGCAGCGCTGCACACAGGAACAAGCAGCCGGTGTCCAATTAGAGTCGGCTGGCAGTAACTTGTCCATGTTCATGGTGTGCAGCCCCCTGATTAGTCTTCACTGCTGGCAAATTAAATACAGTGCAGAGCGTTGCCTGCCTGCCTGCCTGCACAAGGGTCTGTAATCCTCAACCAGCCATGACGGCCTTTTATCAGCTGCAGAGGGCTGAAGCAAGCCACCATTAAAGCAGCAAAAGAACACGAGGTGTGCACTGTGTGTGCGTTATAATGCACCATCTCTATTCAGCACTGCTGGAGGAATAGGTGCACCTTGCATCACTTCATAGGATTGCATGACTCACCTCTATCTGCAGCTTAAGTCCCAAAGAAGTTAAGGTAAGTAAACGATGCAGGAATAACCACACACACACACACACACACACACACACACACACACACACACAAGTGTTATCACATCCTGTTGCCATGGTGGCGTCATGGCAGCGTGCATGTGCATCAGTGGAATGTGGCTGACTCATCCCATCAAAACATCTGGCTTATAGAAGCTTCTGCAAGTACAGAATCTGCAGCTTGAACCACTGGAGGATGTCTCAGCTCACAGCTTTAAAAGACGAGTTTTAAAAGCTTGGCAATCAGTAGCAACCATCTGTTAGCCCTTTTCTCTAGAAATCCCCCCCCCAGGAGAAGGTCATCCTCCCCGCGGAGGATGCTAGACTTGACTGGTGATGTGCAGGGGGGATGCTGCGCTGAACGACACCACTTGGGTTCTACACCGAGGCAGCAAAGATGACAGCTTGTCCTGTCAAGACGCCGTACAGAAGGGACATGAGGCTCCGATGCAATTATGACCAGGATGCCAGCACACCAGTGTGACATGTGTGTGTGTGTGTGTGTGTGGGGGGGGGGGGGGGGGGGGGGGTCGATCTATGGGCAGCCCATCAAGCAATCATATTAGATTTAAAAGTCTGACACTAAATCACTTAAACATTTGTTGTGTATGTTTCTGGTGTCAATCAGTGTAATCCTTAGTTATTTACTGATTACAAACTCTGGTTAGCGTATTTATTTATTTGTGCCACCAGGATGTTAGCTGAGATCGTATGCGAGTGTGAATCTGGAAAAGGAAGAGCATTAAAATACTTTATTGCAGCAGCATTGCAAAGATAAGATTTACAGTGACATTCTATTTCAGACACATTCACAAAGCCATTTTTTTGTGAATAAGTTTTTTCCTTTAAAAAAAACACTATAAGGCGTATTATTACTCATCACTACTTCTAGTTCAGGCAAAAACTTTGCTTTAAGTTTAAGTGAACAAAACACATGAATTAAATATGAATGTAAAAGTTACGCTTATAGTTCTGGAGGCTGTTTACAGTCCTGCTACAATGCAACGAGGGGCAAAGGGAGTTCACCAGGTGTGTGTGTGTGTGTGGGGGGGGGGGGGGGGATCAGTGCTGGGTCTAATACAAGACAGACAGGCAGCGCTTCCATAAGAATATCTAATTAAAATGCACCAACTGTACAGAAACTATTAGCATATCTGCAGGGTAATCCGCACACACACACACACACACACACGCACGCACACACACACACACACACACACACGCACAGCATTACATGATGGAGCAGGTGAAGCCACAGCAGTCTTTCAGCAGTGTCAGTCCGGTTTGAGTGATGAACGGCGCCGACTTGTGCTGGGATCTGGACGGCAGCTTCCGATCTCGCAAAGCACCTGAATGAAAAGAAGGCAAGAGAGTTGACGTTTATTCAGATGGAGAACGTCCACAGCGTAAAGGAAGGCTAACGAATACGCCTCCTTCCGTCTTGCGGGGAATGAGAGGCCACGCTCGTGTCTCTATGCCAACTCTGAAAGTTTGACTGTGGCTTCGTCAAACGGTAACAAAATGTACCTTCCAGCAGCAGCTCGATAATTAACGCGCCAGTTTGCTTTTTAGAAAACACTCTGTAAAGTGACACTTGGTCGGATTTGAAAAATACACAACCGTCAAGACGTCTAAGCGTCGGCTGACAGATATGAAAAACAGAAACTCCACAGATTCCACCCGTTTACAAAATGCATTTTCAATGAGGATTGTTCGGCAGCCTCGTGGTTCCACTCACCGCTCGCCGTCAACGCCTTGGGAAATTTGGACTGCAAGAAGGCTGCCATCTCTCCGTCTTCCTCTCTCTCCCTGGGAAGGAGAACATTACCTTGCTTTTATTTTATTTGAATATGCATTATGCTGAATGTTACAGAGCGACCTGACCAATCGCCAGGAGAGGAGATTTAATGAAGTCTCTTGCATGTTTGCAATCTTTCTGAGGCCACTCGGAATGTTAGTGATTTAACACCTCAAGCAAAAGAACTGAGTGGTGTGTGTGTGTGTGTGCTGGATCAATAGCTTCAGAAGGTTTTTGTACAAAATCCAGCCCTTTACACACACACACACACAGTTGTGCTTTTACCTCAACCATGGGCATTTTCAGATGATTATACTTTGCAGCCATTTTCCCCCAAAATGCTGTGTTTTCAGGCTCATAAAATACATCCACAATTCAATAATAATCCTTTTCAGGCTCGGGCCGCCGTCGTCGTCTGCTGGCTCTGCATGAGAGGAAAATCAAACCTCGATTTAATAATCTCACCGCAGCCTTTCAAACTCCACGTCATCCACGAGGAAATCTCTGGTCTCCACCAGCTTGCTGATCTGCTGCAGCAGCTCGTCCTCCCTCTTCCTGTCCTCCCCAGACTTGTCCTTTTCTGCTCACAACAAAGAACTCAATCGTTACTGGATTGGGATTACAAATGAGCATAAAAAAAAAAACTTCAGTACAAGGAAGTTGAACATTCTAAAGAATCGGCCATCTAAATTCAGATTTTATTCTGTAAGGCCACGAGGAGCACCGTCTCCTTATTCACCGGACCTGGCAATCTAATTTAGATTTTAGTATTTTATCATCAGGACAAGAAACAAAAATGACTTTAATAAATGAATTTAGCCTGAGCAGGCAGCAAGTTTTAACAGAAAAAAGAACCTAACAATTACTTAAACCTAACCCTAACCCCACAAAAAATCATCCAGATCCTGTTCACGATCCGGACCGGAAGATGAAAGATTTATTCATAACTTATTTTGATTTGTCTTCTTGTTGTTGCACATGACACTGGGAAACTTTTAAAACAAAGGTCCTCTTATACTAAGAATCCATTCATGCCTGCAAAACAAACAAACAAGCAAGCAAACAACATAACGTTTTCCAACTCTCTCTAGTGAAGGCGCTATACCTAAAATGATGCTATTGGTTACTAAGCACTTGAGATTATTAGTCATTTAGTTCCCATGGCAACCTCCTCCTATATCAGCGCTGTCACGTCAAATTTAAGCATGAGCGGCACATACGAGGCCCAGCCTCAGCGTCCGCAGGTTGAATCAAACGTGGCGGAGGAGGAGAGCGGGCTGCTTTTCATTCTACCTGGAACCGAGACGAGTTTCTGCAGCTCCGTCTTCAGCCTCGTCATTTCCTTGCAGAGCTGAATGTCGTCCATCCTGAGAGGACACAGCGAAGACGCAATTAACTTCTCGCATGCGAAGCTGACACCTCAAAGAGCTTCACAAAGACCATCCATTCGCAGGTGTCCACACACACACACACGCACACACGCACACACACACACACGGCTGGCAGGGGGCGCGCGTTGATGGGAACATCACAGCACACTATGTCTGTCACACAACAATGGGAACGGCCATCAGGAGCGATTTGTTGTTCAGCGTCGTCACCAAGGACACTCTGACACGGAACCAGAGTCGGGAATCGAACCGCTGGCCCCCAAATTAGTGGAGTGCAAAAAAAAGCAAAAGAAAAGAATCATCGGGAACTGAAAAGCACACAGAAACACACGTCTCTCGCATCCCCCGCTCAATGCAGGCATCAGCGTGAGATAGTGCACGAGAACAACGGCGGACTGGGGTTCAGGATTGGATGATCGTATAGATTTTATTTTCAGAGATAACACCAGTATTTTGTCCTCTGTGAATGAATAAGGCCCGACAGTATCAGATCTCATTTCACCATCTGACTCTTTGTGTATGTGTCTGTGTGTATGTGTGTGCACGTGAGCGTGTCATTGCATCTCTGGGCTGCTGTTACAGAGACGACGAGAAGTGGAAACTAATATTTACTTGGCTGGTGTGATAAAAAAACAAAAACAGTTTTCATTGCAGGATGACTCACACGCTGCCACACAGGAGCACCGGTTCACTCCTCATTTCCGTCTGACGAGGAGCGAACAGCAGAGGGGCAACATTCAAAATGACAAATCAAAGTGTCTCCAGGGCTGAGGGTGACGCGGCTCGAGAACTGGACGCTGATGGTGGACGGACAGATGGACAAGTAATACCGTCCTCATTGCTGAAACAGCCGAAGACATGAATCCAAGTACGATGAACGCTTAGTGTTAGAAAATGCCTCCATTTTAAGTAAATGGGAAAATCTGGAGTGTTTTCTAAGCAGATATATGTAATGGGATCTGTTAGACTAAGACTCATCCAGGCACGATATGGGAGGAGCCTCTCAGGCCGCATGGCGCCGCGGCGTGTCAGCATGCAGTCGGACCCTGGTGTGGTTTGCAGATCTTACATGTATCTCAGCTCGGATTCTCTCCGCACCAGGACGTCTCTAATCCGCTCGATTTTGCAAAGCTCTCCTTCAATGTCCTCGATCGTAATCGAGGAGTCGGCCATTGAAATGACGTCCTCCGCTAGAAGACAGGAAAGACAAAAAAAAACGAGTCTGTTTGTGTCTGGATTTTTGTTTTATGGTTTATTTAATTGATAAATTAATCAATCAAAAACTAATAATGAATGAATAAAAAGGAACAAATATATTGAGAACATTTGAAAGCAATGGAGCCCGAGTCGAAGATTTCAGGTGAAAGCGAGGCTGAATTCATCTTACTAGAAGCAGCATATGTATAATGAGCATAAGAAAATATGCGTTAAACTCTCCCTGATGGTCGATCGGATCCTATATAAGCAGTAAAATATTCCCCACCCGCCTCGCTGGGAGCGATGAGTCATCCGGCACAGCTCCAAGAGTCTTTTAATTACCCGACCTGGTGTGAAAACACACACTGAAATCACCAGGGATAAGATAAACGTGTGTCTGTGTGTGTTCTCAGGGAGGAAACAAAGTCCGCTTTGGTTTAAATACACGAGACGTCTCCTGACTACGACGCGGTTCACTGCCGGGCACACAAATTAACTTAAAGCTTTCACATTTCCCTCCCTGGAAGTTTTACTTTCAACTGCCGTGCAGTAAACATTCAGCTCATCGAAACAGTTTGATCGATGAAACAATCATTTGTGACTATTCTGATAATCAATCAATTGGAATAATCAGAAGGGCCACCCCTTCAGGATCCAGAATCCTATCTGCGGCCCTGCTGACAGCGAAGTTCACCCTGATCCCACTGATGCTCACTTCTGATGACGTCACATAATGACGCCTGCCTAATCAGGCGTGGGTTCAGTTCAGTTAACGCGCAACAGCTTCCCACACTCACCGGGTTTCTCCGCCTGCTTGGGGCACTTCCCCTCGTTTTCCATCTTCTGAAACGCTCCTCTTCTCAGATCTCTCTGAGGTATCTTCTGAGTCGATGCAACACCGGCGGCAGGTGTGGAGGAATATAACGGGAGGGAGTCGGTGCTGGATGTCAGCGCGGAGCGGGCTGAAAGGCGCAGGGCTCCGCTCCGGGGCGCCCCCTGCTGGCGGACGGGAGTATCGAGTGGTGAACTCCAAACACTCACCCAAACCCACTCGCAGTATTCCGGTCTGCAGCAGGTTTTAAAGACGTGCACGTACCAACGACGAACCTGCAGGTGCATCGTGGAATCCGGGAGACACTACCCTGCGTGCAGAACGCTGCAGAACGCTGCAGAGCGCTGCAGAACGCTGCAGAACGCTGCAGAACGCTGCAGAACGCTGCAGAGCGCTGCAGAACGCTGCAGAACGGGCCAGACGTCCACTCGGGTTCAAATGCAGATCAAACAAACATTCCCTGACATTCACAAGCATCGGATCACACCTGCACATCCCAAAGTATTACAGCTGCGGTCGTTTAATGAATTATTTTTTATAGCAGGAAGACAGCAGCAGATAAACACAACGCGTTCAGCCACGCCTTTGTGTACACGTTGTGCGATAACACGCACACGCCGGCGGCTTCAGTGATTCTACTGTCATGACGCTCGGCGTCGTAAATGTGTGAAGGCTCAGGCGGCCCGGAGATGAAGTCCATCTTTGAACCTTCGGCCCAGACTGATGGAACGCCAAGGCGGATGATGGGGACGCCGCCACAACGCGGCCCGATCACGCGAAGGCGCACCAAGATTTAAATCCAACAGTCTGATAAAGGCCGATGTGAGAGATCGTCTGGGTTTCCGTGCCGACAGACGTTTATTATTATCATCACGTCGCTCTCACTGTGGCGCTCGGCTGCTTGTCCTCCTCCCATAGTAGTTGTTGTTGTTGTTGTTGCTTTTGTCGACCTCCATCGCTTTGTCGAGCCAGTCTCGCTCCTGCTCGGACTCCGAGTCGCTGGCTTCACTCCCATCAGCCGCCAGGAGGCGCGAGTAGTTGATCCTCCGCTGGCGGGGGGCCTTCCACTGCAGCAGGAGCAGGCAGGCGCCCCACAGCGCCAGGCCCACCGCCACGCCTCTGAACAGCCACGCTAGCCCGAACCGCTGAGCCACAAACCCCCCGGCGAAGCTCCCCAACCCGCCCCCCAGGTGAACACAAAGCTGGCCGTAGACTCGCCTCACGCTCCTCTCAGCCCCCGGCGTGGCCACGTCTTCGCACTGGAGCGCCACGGCCCACCAGAGGGCTCCGCCGCTGAAGCAGCTCAGCAGCTGAGCGGGCAGCGCTGCCCACGGCCCCCAGAGGAAGGAGCAGTAGAGGCACTGCAGCCCGAGGCTGGCGGCCCCCACGGCCAGCGCCCGGCCCGGGCTGAGGAGCTTGGCCACGCCGCCGGCCAGCAGAGGGAAGGCGGCCTGCGAAAGCAGGGCGAGGGCGAGAGCGAGTCCCATGTGCAACTCGCTGCTGCCGTGATCCTGCATCTGCCAGAGCAGGAAGTTGTCCAGGTTCGAGCCCGCCGCCCCGGCAAGCAGGGTGGTCACGCCGCAGAGCAGCGCGCGGGGGGAGCCGCGCACCAGCCGCAGGGCCTTGAGGAGCCCGCCGGCCCGGTCCCGCTTCTTGTTCAGGTAGAGTGGGAGGTACATCGCCACGGGCAGGGCCAACGCCGCCACAGCAGCGTGACAGTAGAAATGCACCGCGCTCCTGGGGCCCCGCCCGGCGACCAGGCAGCTCAGCTGGCTGACCAGAACCCCCACCCCTCCCACGCCGCAGGCCGCGCCCAGCAAGTCCCACGGCCCGGTGCTCCCGTATCGGTCCGAAGCGTCTGCGTAGTCCAGGTAGTCGTACAGGCCGTCGTCTGCCGTCCACTCCAGCGGGGCCGAGGCCGACGCCCACACCGCCACAGTGAGGAGGACCAGGAAGAAGACCTGGTGCTGAGTATCCAGCGCGTTCAGGCTGCCCAGGAAGCCGCCCCCTTCCTGTGGACCTCCCGACCGTGACCTCCTGCTCCTCGCTGCTGCAGAGTGTGCGGTTCTGCCGCGGTCGGCCGCCGGCGCGTCCTCCTGTGAGGGACGAGGACTTGGCGTCTCCTCTTTCAGCCCAGGAAGTGGAATCGTACCGGGAGCAGATCCAGTTTCCGGAGGCGTCTTTGCAGGAGCGGCGGCGACAACTCCTGCCAGGGGAGGTTTTGTTCCTGCAGGCCCGGTGCTGTTCGTGACCGGGTCGCCACCCTGACCGTGGGTCGAGGCGGCGCTCGGACCCGACGCGTTGCAGGCGGCGGTCTTTGCGTTCACGTCTGCCGGCGGGATGAGCAGCAGAAGTAGAACGGCCGCCGTCGAACAAACAAGAGAGCAGACGATCACCGCTCGCCGTTTGTCGTAGTGTTTGGACAGCAGACTCGCCAGGGGGCTCCACACCAGCGTGAGGAGGTGCTTCGTTCCCATGACAATGCCCGTCATAGCAGGAGTCAGGCCCAGCTGCCGGAGGTACAACGTGAAGAAGGGGAGCAGGCACGCCGCGGACCAGCAGCGCAGGAAGTTAAAGGTGCCGGCCAGAGCGAGGGCGCGCTTGATGTCGATCTGCTTGTTCCTCGCCATGATCCCCGCCCCGGGTGGCTCACAGACAGGCGTCCTGTACCGACACAACAGTCTAATCAATACGTCTGTCCTCAATGCCGTTTGCTAGAAGTTACTCCCGGAGCGACATTTACTTCCCATCAACAAATATCCTGCTCAGCAATTTAAAATGAAATGGAAATGACAATTTAAGTAATATTTACCAAATATTCTGCAATTTCTCAACTTTAGTGCTTGAAAAATCGAGGATGAAAGTGGTGGCAGAATCGCTGCGTATAAAGATCAACAAGTCACCTTTGTGAAACTAAATATATTTACTCACGTACGGTACATATTTACACATCGAAGGTACTCCAGAGTCTGGATACTTTAGTTCCTGTTTACTTTTGAAGAACATCCTACAACCCTTCCTCTCAGATAAATACACAGCCGGAGCATTAAGGCTTCCTCTATGCAGAGAAAAACATCCCATAAACTCTTTAAAACTCTCTCTGGTATCTTAAAATACGTCACAAAGCTTGAAACAGCCGATGAAATGTTGTGTTTTATTGATGAATATAGTTCTCACAGGACAGAATATCAAAACCTAAAATAATATTACATTTTTAAATTGTATTTATTTTATAGCGGTAAAATAAAATAGACAACCCCACAATATGACAAAGAGCTTCAGTCAGTATTTGTTTTTTTAACATATTAAGAGGCTGAATGTCAGAAACCAGATTAATACGACACAGATAAATATAATTTAAAAATAAGCGACAATAAAAACCAGACGCTGTACTTCTTCTCCCTGACGGTTATGAACATGTTGAACACTGTAGTCCACGTCACGCCACCTTTAAAGATAAGAAAAATAAACTTTGAACTTTTATACCTTTTCAGCTCCGCAGCACAAACTTCTTCAACTTTTCCTTTAATCGATCATTTTTCACCTCCAGCAAGCCTGAATCTGTGATCGAGCCTGGGTCGGCAGCCGGAGACACCTGTTGCTACCTGTCTGCGTACCGTCAAGCCATTCAACTCACTGCATGGTGCGCGAACACCTGGAACCGTGGCAGGAGCCACAGCGCCACCTGCCGGCCGGGAGGACTCAACGCCACAAAGAGGAATAAATAATCAAAATCTGTTTTCTTTTCTGTTATCTACAAAGGAATAAATATAAACCTAAATGAACTTTAGAAAATATATTTCTAAGCTACATTAAAAAAATAAAATAAACTATTGGATTTAATAGGTTCATTTAAATTTATGTGACATGAATTTATGGCTCAGGAGAAGACAGAGTTAAATACATTCATTGATTCATTTTATTTTTTTAAATGCAAGGAATGGGTGTAAAAAGAATGGTTTCTGTTTTTAATTAATAAATAACTATGATAATCATCTCACCATCAACCAGGAAAATCTAGATTGCATTGGAACAAATATTGGTGGTATTTTTTTAGGATTTACAATCGTCGAGAAACATTTTATGAACGTATTTTCCTTCTTGCAACTAGACTGTTTTGCCAACGTTTTATTAAATGTTTTATTAAATGTTCATATAACTCTCAATCATTGATGGCGTAGAAAACACAAGTTAGATTATGTGCAAAGCGTGTGTCACGTGGACACCGACAGCACACGCGTCTAGCAGCCGTCACCGGTGAAGGTGTTGATCGGCAGTGACAGGACTTTGTCCAGATATTTGTTCAGCGGCAAATCTCTCTCGCTGCCGAAGCTGCGTTTGGAGCTTATGTTGCAGCCTGGCTCTAAGCATGGGGAGATTTCCATCCTGTAAAAAACAACAATATTAATACATAACGGCCTTTTTCTGAAACAGAGCAGATGTGCAACAGAAAGGTTGACCTAAATGACCTGAGGACATCGGTGTACGTCCGACGAGAGTCCTTGTCCAAGCACACAGAGAGCGTCCGATGCTCCATCGTCTTGATGGTGATTTTTTGCATTTGGATCTTCTACAATAAAAATGTTTTCAAAAGCAGAAATACATTATTACCTCTGCCGAGGCATTGGTTCTTTGGTTGTCTTCTGTCTGTCTGTTAGCAACATAACTCAAAAACGTACAAACGGATCTTTTAATTATTATTATTTAAGATTATTAACCAATGTTTAATGGAATTTGACACAGTCGTGTAGGGTGGGGGGGCCTCTATCTCACCACCGAATTTCATCAGGATCTGACCCAGAATGTGATCAGGAAAAAATATAACATTTTAACATTGAAAATCCCATTTACGGATTGAGCTGCTTGGCGGAGGTCTGTGCTCCCTGAGTGCCTTTCTAGTGTTAATATTATTATAATGGTATATTCCTAAACACAATGAAGTAAATGCATTCTCACCGTGTTGTTCTCCGGGTTCATGCTGTCGAAGCTGACAGTGAGGTTATTCTCACCTGGATGAAGATGCAAAGATCATAATTTACTTCACATGTTTTCCTTGCATTGTCAGAAATGAATTAAATATTAAACGCCAATATAAAAACCAGTGAACCTGATGCCTCGGCTGCGAGCGCTGGCGTAATCACAAAACCGTACGCCATGGATGACTCCCCCTTCACAACTTCTCTCTTGCTTAAAGACATCTATGGAGGAGCAAACAGTGATCTCAGGTGCTTCTGTTGAAGCTAATGCTAATGCTAAGCACGTTAACGGTGAATCCTGACTGTACCTTTGTGTATTTGACTGAAAGGACGGCACTGAAAACAGTTGAAGCGGCCTTCTTTCTGCGTGAAAACATGTCTGCTGCAGAGCACAACACTTAGCTTTAGTATTAACATGTCCATAGAGAGCAAGAGAGAGAGGGAGAGAGAGAGGCAACATACTTTTTGAACTTCTTTCTTTCAGGTGTCTGAACTCTGAGATGTCCGCCTCCAGATGGGCTACGAACACATCCTCCACCTGGGACGTCCCGCCTGAGCTGGAGCGAGTCATCTAAACACAAACTGCATGGAGTCAATAGTCAAATCAGCAACGACATGTTCATGATCAATAAATCAGAGCAACTACCAGAATCAAAGTGTCTCCACCAGTACCGAAATTTGAATGGAGAGCGTTCTGGAGCTGTGTTTTTTTTTTTGTGTGTGTGTGTTATTATAGTAAATGCTGCATACTAGGCGTAGTCATGGTAACAGCTGTGGGATGGAGTTAAAGCTGTTGAGGTAGCAGCATTGATAGAAGTAGCAGACGGTGTTCCCTACATGGTGAGCCTCCTTCATCAGGATCTACTCTTCTACTCTACTCAGGATGTGCCGCTTCATGAACGCCGGCTTTGTTCCGTGCCTTTTCAGGCATGCACATTCGTGCAAACGAGAGCCGTGATGCACCTTAACAAAATAGAGCGGCAGGTGAACCGGCTGCGTCCCGCAGCGGAGGTAGTAGCACGTGGCGTCCAGCAGGAAGAGGCTTTGCTGCTGCGTTGGGCCAGCCTGTTTGGAGAGGTCGGCTTGCACGCTGTTGATGTTGCTGTTGTACCACGGATCCAATCGCCCTAATAAGGAGGCGAGAGACAACCTCTGTCCATCCTGACGCGAGCTGTCCTGTGACCCAGAACAGGACGGTCAGGGCTCGACAGATGTTCACAACGCTCAGAGTGAATGGTGCTACTCACAGCTGGATCGCTGATCGGGATGTAGTACAGCAGCAGGTTCAGCTTCTTGGTCAGATGAAGACACTTTGATTCTCGTTCACTGTTGGGCAACACGGTGAAAACATAAAGTAGTACATACAATAATACACATTCAAATCACATTTTCATATATATATGAGATGCTATTTGGAAGAACAATAAAGCCTCTATACTCACTGAAGATTGTAATAAAACTTGGACAGCCTTCCCAGCACGCGGTCGTCCCCCATCACCACCACCCGTGCTGTGTGACGCTCCCTGTCCTCCTTCAGGACTGCAAAGTTTCCTGGAAACTTTCCTATCTTCTCCCTCACCAGGCTCAGTTTGTCTGCCGGCTTCATGTTCCTAAAGGCTTTCCTCCGACTGAACGTCGACTCGTGGTTTCCGGCGCCGCTCTCCACGGACGGGACCGGATTCCTCTTGCCTTCCTGCTCCTCGGTGCTGGAGCTGAAGTGGGATCGGGGAAAGCTTGCCAGCAGATTCCCTTCAGGAAAGACACTCTAGTTGTATTTTAACTGCAGTAATACTCTGTTATGAAGGCAACTGGTACTTTTCCTTTTTGTCACTGTCTCACATAGATCCTCTTCAGATTTCCACAGCATGAAGTCGACTTCCGGAAAGGGCAGAGCGGTGGGGAGTGCCGGGTCGGGGTCTGCCGTGGTCGTTCCTGAGCAAACGGTGAAAATAATCACGGTGGGTCTGGGAGAATATGGGAATATTACAGATCTTGTACTATGACGGCAGATCATACACACCCTCCTTTGGCCCAGCCACGATGGAGCGGTATACGTCCTGCAGCTTGTCCAGATAGCTTGAATGACCGGCTGCACCTTGTTTTACACTCTCCTCCATGTCTAGAACCACTTTCTGGAAGCACTCGTCAACCTTATCGTCTGCTAAGGCCTGAAACACACAGAAGTCCCTCTGTGAACGTGTGAATGCACAATAAAAGAAACCCTTTAGTCTCTTGAGCAGCTGAAATCCTGCATCAGAAAGGAATGAGGTTTCAGAACCTCAGCACTTCTTCTCTCCCGAAGTTCTCAAACACTCCAAAACATCTTCCTAACATCCTAATCACCTCCAGAGCCTGAGCCAGAATGCGCCTTTGGCACGTCTTCCCGAGCCCCTTCTGTAGAGCGTGCTGCAGCACAGTTTTCTCCACGTTTTTGGGGTTCCTGTGTGAACCGGACTCTTCCAAGTTGGCTTTCACCATTTCTTGCAGCGGAACGGAAAACACAGCCGGGTCGGCGAGCACAAACACCCTGGAGGAAGGCAGGGAAGGAGACAATGTTTGCAATGTCCGACGCTGCGCCAGTTTAACGCGAGCAAAGCATTTACTCACTTATCAAGCAAAGAATAACCCCGAGTCTTGAAGTTCTGCTCCGCAATGATTTTCCTCTGGTATAAGCAACCTGGTAAAGGAAGGATTACTCTGTCAACAGCGCTTATTTTACAGCATCTACATCTTTTACTGCAAGGAATGGCAGATTTAAAAGTGACTATATGCATTGATGCATACTACCTGGAGTGGTCATTTCTATCTTGATGCTCCTCAGGGTACCGAGTGCCATGTCGGAGTAAGGCGACGGCAACGTCAGCAGTTTCATCAAACCCTCATTCACTGTTTTGTAAAGGCAGGCCGGAATCTTGTCGCCCGACTGGTGCGACAAATACAGAAACATTAATATACGCGAGAAATACCTCGCGTGCACATGCACACGCCTGCTGTTCTGCAGCAATAACATTCCATGTGCTTCCAATACAATACAACCACTATGCAAAAGATTGGCTGACAAAGACAGCCGATCAATCAAACAATGACTGTTAAGCCTCACCTGAATGATCAGGTAGTAAAGCATGTGGAGCACTGGGATGACATGCCTGTGCAAGCACGTTTTATAAGTCTATAGCAAACAAAAAGATACATTCACATCATGTAGTTTTGCAAAACGTAATTTTCCAAACAAAGCATACACAGCAAAAAAAAAAGAGAAGAAGAAATGTAAGTTTGGTGCACAGGAAAAAAGAGCAAAGCCTTGCTAACCGTTTTCTCCAGCTGTTTGATCAACATCTGGATCAATGACCCAGCGCTGGACGGATCAACCTCCAACCTCTTCTGAAAACTCCATCGAACCGTTCCTACACAGCAGAAAGACGATCTTATAAACTGCTGGCTCCCATTTCCAGTAGGTCTATCTGCAGACTGACGGTAGACCCGCCCATCACACTAGCCACCCTGGAAATACCAGTATGACTGGTTTGGATAATAAAGATAGTGTAGTACTCCGCATGCATGAACTTCCTGACAGTATTTCTAAGAGATTTACGAACAAACAAGCCTGATGGCACCACAGGAATTTGAATTACAGGACAAAAATAATTGCGTCCAGCAGCATTCGTCCCGTCCCGGTAGAAGAGGTTGGGACATTTTCACATTTGAACTGTACACACTTTTAAGGAATTATGCTGCTTCAGGGTGAGAGAGAGTTTTCCTCTTAGGCTGCGTTCACGCTGATGTGTGTAAACATATATTACATTTTTGATGTGACCATCTTGCACTTGTTCACCATAAATAAGAATGAAACTGATATATTAGTAATAGTGTGCTGAAAAATGTAAATACATTCATATTTTAATGTAAAAAAAAAAAAGATAAAATAAGTTGAAGTTTATTTTCCTGCAGCTGCAGCTACCTTGGCTGTTAATCTGATTGAAGAGAGCCTGGGTCGCGTTGTGCTGGCCGGACGCCTCGCAGAGAGCCATGGCCGCTAAAAATGTAGATCACGCATATAACTGCTCATGTTAGACAATCCAGTTTACGTTCCAAGATTTAACTGGCAAAACAAAGCATCTACGAGGAAAGAGCAGCCCTTACCTGAAGGGTCGACCATGTTTCTGCTCTTGGGAATCAATCCGATTAACTCAGTGACAGAATAAGTTACGGAAGCATTGTGTCTGTCATTCTGTGTGTGTGTGTGAGCGAGATGACTCTGAGCTGCTTCAGACGAGTGGCAGGTTGGGCTTCTTGTGACTCACCGCAGGAAATCGGGAGCGGCAGTCCCTTCAAAGCTAAAGAAGAAGAAACAAAAGCCACCGGAAGAATGATTCCGGCTGCAAAACAAATGAAAAAAAAAAGGTGCTCTTAAAAGGTTCAAATAAATAGCTTTATTACAACTTTGAAATGAAAGAGATTTCTCTGTCATCAATCAACAAATCACACAATAGTTGTCAAGTCATCAGTTTTACATCGCTGACATTCAGAGTCCTCCTAACAGTGAGGAACTGATTGCGTTCTCAGGGGATTCCAGTTCACAAGATTCACGATCAAAGCTGGAATAAACGTAAATAAAATGTAGCAGCTGAAAAATAATATATGACAACTACACAAAGTACACTTTACATGGCATTAAAGAAAAAACCTTGAGACATGCTCGTTTCTAGGTAACATAGATTAAATTGATCACGGGACCACCGCAGGTGAGGTGAGAAAGTTCAGTTCGACCGGCACAACCGTCACGTAGCTCAATCTGCCCCTCAAGAAGGGCAGGTTGAGCCCCTTTTTCACAAGCCCCGTTCTGATTCATGTATCTACCTCTACGGATTGTGGTAAAACAGAGTGTGTCAAGCAGAGAAAGAGAAGATCGGAAGGCAAAGCAAGGAGCAGTAGGAGGGGTGCAGAGGCCGGACCTGGCCGGGTAAGGACTTGAAAGAGTTCCAGTCTGAACTTGTTCCTGGTTTGCAGCACGGCGACACGGCACACCTGCAGGAAGAGATGACACAGCTCGATTGCACAAGAGAGATTTGAGTAGTAAAAAAAAACTCATCGGATGCACAATGAGGTCAAAGGATTTAGCGGTCATTCATTGGCTCTTCGGCCTTGTTGTTGTTGCTGGTAGAGGAAACATGCGACTCAATACCTGGTGACACTTTGAATGAACTTCTTCTCATCTTGATCCAGACACACGGAAAAAGCCGCCCCATCTTCTCCGCTGCTGTGCACCTGCACCCGATCCACCCTCGCCTCTGTCATGGCGATGTGCTGCCGAACCAGGAAGACGTGTGAGGACCGGGGTTCTGACAGAGCAGGTGTGTCTGATTCTTTTTGAAACCTGTTCAACCAACCCTCACCTGGTTGAAGCTCTTTTTAGACTTGGAGCTCTGCCTCTTCAGGACTTCTTTCATAATCAGCTGCAGACTTTCTGTTCTTGAATCTGGACAAACAAAGATTTGGTAAGAAATCGGCAGCGGCTGACTGACTATCGCTGCAACGCCGCCACTCACGCTGCAGCTCAGGCATCCTGCAGGCCTTGTGAAGATTTACTGATGTGCAAACCGTGTCTGTTTGGATCCACTGACTTCTCCCGCTTACGGCCACCTGTGATTGGTTGCAGAAGGACCGAATGTTGAAACAGCTCTGGGTTATTGTTTCTATTGGATGTGGGCGTGTTCGTTTTACCTTGTTATAGGCAACACTTAGTGTTAAAGGGACAGCCTCCCGTTCTCCTTCTATTCCAAACCTTTTGCTGGCAGAACCTAAAGTAGGAAGTACAAGTTGCAGTATAAACATAGCATCCGCACGTGTGTGTGTGTGTGTGCCAGAATGCGACTCACCCATTGCTTTGACAGCCCTTGCACCAGCCGTGTGCCCGAGCTCCAGAGAGTGAATAAATACCTCCTTCCTCCTCTCTCCTCCAGCCAGGGTCAGCTGTGTGGAAGAAGAACTTAAATAAAATACTACAGCTTAAGATCCTGATCAGTTCTCAAATTGTAAACACTGTAGATTGTTCTCTATGGAATCTAAACGTGCCGCTTCGTCTCATTGCGCATGGCTGAACATAATGAAGCGCGAGCAACGAGCGCACCACCTCGGGTGACCTTTGAAAAGTCTCCATGAACGCAACGGTTCATGCTCCGTCCACACTGGTCTGTCCTGCAGGGAGGACCCCCCCCCCCCACACACACACAGACACGGCAGAACATATAAAGCTCCTCTCAGATATAGGAATCGAACCCAGAGACGTAATGTAAATCACAAGCACGTTTTTGTTTGGGCCAAAGTTTTGGTAAGGGTGAAGCACGAGCTACGTAATGTCCCCAAAACTGTACAAGTGTCTGTGTGTGTGTGTGCGTGCGTCACCTCGGCCTGGTACAGCTGCACCAGAACGGGCCTCTCTGCATGTCTGCAGTAATACAGCACCAGGTCAGCCAGCAGGGAGACTCTGTCCATGCTGCCACTGCTGACATCACCGCAGTCCCTGCCGCCAGCCTGGGTGTGGGAATGTTATGCTTATTATATTTCAATAATTAACACAGTTATAACACCAGTTACTTGCCTACAAAAAATATATTTGATTTCTAGGGAGCATGCACAAATAACGTTTTTCAGTAAATATTACAATATGTTGTATAAAAGTATCTTAAAGTGCTGATTTATTCAGTTATATGTGAGGCGGGTAAAGCTGATGATGTCACTGACCATCTGGCAAAGGACAAGAGAAGACAGGCTGAGCAGGCTGAGGACGTTCCTCTCGTACCAGGGGTCTGCTGCACCCAGCAGGTGGGCGATATCAGTCGTGCTGTCCTCCAGCATGACGCCATTTGGCTCCTGTCAGAATAGAAAATAGAAATACCACGTCCCTACAGTTCATAATTAGCAGCCAAAAACACTGTCTGTGGAATTTTCCTTACAAATGATAGGTTGTACGCAATGGCTTTATTTACACTTCTGCTATTTATAACATGAATTATAAGCAATTTATTAGCAGTATTAGAGCAGCTACCAGGAAATCTACAATAAACGCGTTTCATAATGCCGAAGTTTAGCAAGTTCAGCATCCTAAAATTAGTTTACAATAACATGTTTGTTTTTAACAGTGGGCTAACTTTATTTCAGGCCATCGTAATATCAGATAAAAATATTAAATAACAATTATTGACTATGTAACGTCTATAAGCTATAAAATATTTCTAGACAACCCCCATTAATGCTTTAGAACGGAGTCATAAGGCCTCAGTAAGTGCAATTAATTTATTGAGCATTAATTAACCCTTTATTACAACTTGTGCATCAAGGATAAGCTGAGGCTGTAGGTTCTCACCCCAGAGACAGCAGCTTTATTTGAACCTGCCATTTGCTTTCCGGTCCGTGTGTGTCCTGCTTGCTGGCCTCCTACTGTTGTCCTCTTGACGGGAACAAAGTAAAACTGCAGTTTGCACGTCTTGGTGAGTTGTGGACATTGACTTTCTTTCTGCTGCAGGTCACAGTAAGCCCTGGCCAGCCTTCCAACCTCTCTGTCACCTCCGAAGACAACCAGTTTGACCAGGGTAGGCACCGCCACCACATCGTCTTCATCGCAGCTCAGTATCGGCTTTCTCCGAATGCACACGTACTTCTCGGGGGGACATGGATCCGAGGGGGCCTGTAGGGGAGGAGTCTGCCGGCACAGAGACCTGGAATGTTTGAGCTCCGACCGAGATCCTTGCAAGTCTTTGGAAACATCCCCTTGGGAACCTACACTCTGAACACGGCGGCAAAAATCTGGGCTGCCAGGAGTCTTGAAAAGCAAGTATCCTAAGAAGGATTGAGATTTCTTTTTGGGTTTCTTCCTCGGCTTCGGTTGTCGATCTGGTCCTTCTTCTGTGTCCTCGGGCGTTATGTCCTCACTGAAGTCACTCTCCACACCTGAAGAGCCAGATGGTGTGGACACCACAGACCAGCTGGAGGAGAAGGAGTAGCTGGAGTCCCTCGAGGAAGAGGAGGCGGTAGAGATACGATGGCTTTGAATATCATCGCCTAGTTTGTTGCCCTCTACGTCATCTTCCTCGTCCACACTGGTCTCATTGTCATCCCCATCCAATCCTGTCTTGTGGAAACAGTCTGCAGGTGAGTTCAGGTCAGACTCGTTGGTTAGAATGTCATTCAGAAAATCTGCATGCATGGGAGAAAGAAAAACGGAGAGTGGTTGATTATTATAAATGACGCATGTTTTTGGAACGCTATCCGGGAAAATGAGGTAATTACCGAAGTCGTTGCTTTTCCAGGAGCACGTGTGACATTTGGGGAGAGGCGGCATGAAATTCTCAACAGCTCCTGATGAGAGGAGTTGATGATGAAGAAGATGAAGCAGGATCATCAGCAAGCAGGAAACGACTCGTAATCCTAATTACAACAATCTGGATATGGAATGTTGTCTGTAATCAACGTGGGGATTAACGACATGTCGAAGCCAACAGCCCTTTGCTCTGTGGTCCCGTTCTGGCACCCCCCGTGGCCATTGTGGGTACTTCTGTGATGTTTTCAGTCTCACCAGCATCCGGGCCGCCATCGGCAGGAACCGGAGCACCGAGGCTTTCTCTGAGCCTCTCCATGCTGCGTGTTAGACCTTGTCTAGCTGACTTGAGATCTGCCGTCAAAGCTGCCGTCTCCATGTGGACAGCCACCGCCTCCGTGAGCTGCTCCAGCTCCTCTGGACTCTTTGCCTGCAAGGATATGAGGAGGTTTGCTCGAGGGGGACAACGCAGGAAGGTATAAAGAGGAACTGTGCATGGAAAGAGTTTGGACATGAGACATGGTGCTCAGTCACCTGCAGGACGGTCCGGAGAGCCCGCGGGTCCAGTTCGGTGCCCAGAGCGGCCTGAAGGCCGTGCAGGATGAGGGTGACGGCGATGTCTCGGCTGGAGCGCCGGGCGCTGCTCAGCTGCTCGGAGATGTTTTGGACCTCAGGAGGGACGCCATCATCCGAACTCAGCAGCAGAACCGTACTGATGACACGAGCACACGCTTATAGAACCAGCAGCAACTATTCAGGAGTCAATTCAAACTGAGGATTTAGTCTTTGAAGAGCAATGAAGGATTTTCATTTTGTATTTTTTTTTACGATCAACACATTTAGCAGGTTTTGGAGGCATCTTTAAGAGCTAGAGTCAAACATACGGCTGAACTTACATGGTTCTACCGCTGTTGATCGCAGGGGAAACACTTTGCTCTGACCTTACCAGTCTTTGGAAGGAAATACCTAAAATATACCGGTATAAGCAAATAAAAATACATGTCAGGGCTCAAGCTACAACGTCAGTTGCCTCATTGTGCTGATATATCCTTTAATGACTGGCACAAAGCAGGGAGGTCAGAATGGACACGCGTGTCATTACAGAACCGGCGCGCTTCCGTGCTACCTGGCGCTCTGAGCTCCTGCTGGAGGATTTTCAGCAGACGCTTGCTGGCAGAGCAGCAAGGTTCAGGCCAGGCCAGGAAACCATGGAACAACACGTAGGCCTCCTGCAGCACCTCGCAGTCTGGAGCCACGTGAGGAGCCTCGAGGGACGGAAGGAGAGACAAACTAAACGGATGAAATAGAAGCTTCTACAAATGTGCCCTGCACTCGTGATAAAAGTCTGCCCACTCACTGTTAGGAGTGTGGAAGAGAACAGGAGGGTGAGCGGCACCACCAGTTCATACCTGCACTGCTCAGCCACCTGAGAAAAGAGAAAAAGCCAAAGTGAGCTCAGCGCGTTTCATCACGTCCGGATGTTCATAGTCCATTTCCAGCTCTTCACCTGCTTTGTTTTCCGCAGTATCTTCTGCAGAAGGATGAGGAAGTTGTGCGGATCCCTCTTCACAAGTTCCTCCAAACACCAACGGTTGATGCAGAGGCCAGCTAGTCAGAAAGACAGACAGACACACACACACACACACACACACACACACACACACACACACACGTCCCGCTCCAGATGCTTGCTTCTCCTTTTAGCTTTCGCGATGCTGACACAACAAGCAGGTCAATATGCCGTGAGGCGCCGGATGAATGGCTTTAGACGCGTTGCCAAAGTCATGAATCACATTGCAGCAGTTAAGCATTTCAAAACTGATTTGGCAACCACGATGCACTTTGCGTGTCATTTCCCATTTGCCTCGCTAAGACGGACAACATGTTGCTGTTTCTGCATCGTGTCAACATTTAAAAGCGGTTGGTCTCACCGTTCCAGACTTTCTTGTCAGGGCAGCCGAGGCCGAGGTCGCAGAGGCATCGCTCGAGGACGTGCTGGATGCGATCTTCGGTGCATGAACTCTGCTCCATCTTCTGCGTCCAGCATGAACCACCAGGAGGTCCAGACAGGTGGGGAGAGCCCCGCCCTCGGATTGTGTTCTGGTAAACCAAGGCGGTGGATTCCTGTAACTCTCGTCAAATTCTAACATCTCCTTTTGTTCCCTTCCAGAGACGTCACATCAGGGGAATACAGCCCGCTCCCCCCCCCCCCAGCAGTGACTCACAGGCTGCAGGACGGGGCGGAGATCAGCCGCAGACGCAGCTTCGACTTTTTCATTCTTGAAATCAGCTGCTGACACCAGATTTCTAATGACTCATAAGTGGGATGGAAATAATGTCCCAAAAGGACAACTTCCCGTTTGATCCCCGTCGGCCCTCGTCATTAACAAGGATTAAAGTTTATTTTAGAGATGATAAAATAGTCTTTTATGAAATGAAATAATGTCTAAATTGACAGTTACAGATTTCAGACAGCCTGTTTGTCGCCACTGCTTTGAAAAGGGACAATTCCAATCCGAATGTTTCCCTTGGAGCTCTTATTTTTGGCATCCAGGATGTTGATGTTGATTACGGAAGCTCGACCTGTGCCCAGCTGTGTAGACGCACTCCATCCACTGTCAGTGCTGCTGAATAGCGTGAAGTGAAACGGCCGGAAATCACCTGCGCCCCCCCCCCCCCCCCCCTCCAAACAGGAAAGGGGCCCCCAAGCAAACGATGGGAATTAACTATAGTTCTGTCTCTAAATCACATTCCGTTTGGAATCACTGTAATAGAGCGGCCTGGGAAAGAAAGAAGGTTTGTCTGACGGCAAGGAAGCTTTCACTGAGAGTTCTTTTTCCAGGAGATTAAACCAGTGCCTGCGTGTTTCAACGGGGCATCGGACGCTTGACCCCGGAGCTCTGCAGCCTCTCTTGAGGAAGCAGGTGTTAATCCATTGTGCTGCTTGTTGCCAGGCGCTCCTACACAAACTGTAAAAAAATTTTTGATTCCTCTATTTTGGTAAAAACGCCAGAAAGATACTTTTCAGCGCTTAATCTGCTCGATAAAAGCTGCTTAGTTGCGTTCTTAACAATTCTCTGCCTTGAAAAGAGGAAGAGGAACTTCTGCAGAGCTTCAATAACATTTTCCAGTTAGAGGATGATTCCATACTGAACAGAGAATGCAAAATGATGTGAAGAGGGACTCACTCAGACACCCACGGGTGTCCTGTCAGCATGCTGACAAGACAACCAGGGGACAACGAGAGTCTTACCTGTACCTGCAGCTCTCGTGTCCTCGCTCATCCCATCAGCAGCCGCTGGAGCACGTTGGAGGGAAGAAGCGAAGAGACCACATCCTCCACTGCTGGTGCATTTCAAACAATGATCATACGCGGCTACACGGCGGGGAGAGCGTGCGCTGCTGAACAGGAACTGAGTGTTCATGACATGCTTTACCATTCTAATGAGGTGGAGGCTTTTTCTTGTGAAAAGCCACCTCCAGTTCCACCTCCAGTTCTTGTGAAACACAGGCAGAACATGTCAACTCCACACAGCTTCTCACGTGGATTTGAACCCCTGACCTTTTTCCTGCAAGGCAGCAGCTCTACCCACACGTCTCTTTTTATTCTGGCTGATATACAGACACAGATTCAAGCGAGGTGTGTGTGTTAATAACACATCAAACCACATGGGGGCAGCACCGAGTCGCAGGATGGAGCAGTTCTTCAAATATTTCTTTAAATATCAACCTCTTGGGCAGCATGGTGGCGCAGTGGATAGTGCTGTTCCCTCAGAGCAAAACGGGTATGTTCTCCCCGTGTCTGCGTGGGCTTGCTGGCTTCCGCCCACCACCAAAAATAAATTACCTGGTTAAATAAAGGTTAAATAAATAACCCGATTCCCACAGAACATCTCCTCAGGATGTATCCCCCTTTCTCTGCTCCCCTTGGGTTCACGGCATCAAACAGAATAGAGTAATTATTTATTCTGACAAGTTGACCTTACACCTTTTTCCTTGTTCTTTCTGGTTGCTTTAACGTTCACTTTTCTTTTTACATTTCGTGCATGCATGAATGCATGAGACAAATAAACGAGTTATACACCAAATCACACAAAACCAATTACAGAACAGAACATGTAAAAAATAAAGATTCTTATTGTTGGGACGCGTGCGTCATCGCGTTTGTAACTTGTGGTGCGGATGATATTCCGGGAGATGGCGCCGCTCCCCTTCCGTCCGCAGAGACGCGCTGAGGGCTCCTCTCCTCCAGAAACCAGCGGAGCCCCCCCCCCCCCCCAGGGACAGACCGGGACAGAGGTGGGCGGAGGTGTTCCTGAGTGGACAGACAAGAGAGGGAGACGCAGAGCCAGCTGGGCTTCTGCCATATCTTATTTTTTATTTAGGCTGATCCAGTCTCTGGAAAGCCGGATAGATTGTTCCACAAACTCTCCGGAGTTGTTGCTTCACGCAAAGAGTGAGCAACTCATCCGGATGCTCAGTGCTGGGTGGAGTTTCCTCTGCCTCAGATCAGAGCATCATTTATTGTGACTGTTCTTGGTCTTTCTTAAACCTCTGCCATCATTGATCCCTTTGCGCTTTTATATCTGTGCCATTTGCATTTCAGCACGAGAGTCCCTGCTGCGCGCGGATTACAATGCAAAGGCTTCTGGAGCTTTGGCTCACCTTGGTGACACTTTCTGCGCTCACCGGGGGGGCCTTTGGAGGATACGGGCTCAGCATGTTCGCCGCGCAGTCTTCCCCTCCCGATCCGTGCTACGACGAGAACGGCAACCCTCGGAGGTGCATCCCGGACTTCGTCAACTCCGCGTTCGGGAAGGACGTGCGCGTCTCCAGCACCTGCGGGAACCCCGCGGCCAGATACTGCGTGGTGACCGAAAAGGGAGAGGAGAGGACGCGGGACTGTCACACGTGCGACGCCGGCGACCCCAAGAAGTCTCACCCGCCCGCGTACCTGACGGACCTGAACAACCCGCACAACCTCACCTGCTGGCAGTCGGAGAACTTCGTGCAGCACCCGCAGAACGCAACGCTCACCTTGTCGCTGGGCAAGAAGTTCGAGGTCACCTACGTGAGCCTGCAGTTCTGCTCGCCTCGACCCGAGTCCATGGCGATCTACAAATCCATGGACTACGGCAAGTCGTGGGTGCCGTTCCAGTATTACTCCACGCAGTGCAAGAAGATGTACAACCGGCAGAATAAGGCGGCGATCACCAAGCAGAACGAGCAGGAGGCCATCTGCACGGACTCCCACACCGACATGCACCCGCTGACCGGCGGGCTCATCGCCTTCAGCACGCTGGACGGCAGGCCGTCGGCGCACGACTTCGACAACTCCCCCGTGCTGCAGGACTGGGTGACGGCCACGGACGTCAAGGTGATCTTCAGCCGGCTCCACACGTTCGGGGACGAGAACGAGGACGACTCGGAGCTGGCCAGGGACTCGTACTTTTACGCCGTGTCGGACCTGCAGGTGGGAGGAAGGTGCAAGTGCAACGGACACGCGTCCAAGTGCGTAAAGGACAGAGAAGGGAATCTGGTGTGCGAGTGCAAACACAACACGGCGGGACCGGAGTGCGACAGGTGCAAACCGTTCCACTACGACCGGCCCTGGCAGCGCGCCACGGCGAGAGAAGCCAACGAGTGTGTCGGTAGGTCAACCTCTCCTTTCAAGGTCACCCCGTCACGGGTTCACGCACAATGCGCGCGTTTATTCGTTCCTGTAAATTGAATTCCGTTTTGCACCGACAAGGAAACGCAGAAACTCCCAGTCTGAGAATATAATTTTGGTCTGAAGAGATATTTAAAGAAATTTGCGGTGATTCGATCTTAAACTTGGTTATAATTAATTCTACTAAGGACAAATTAATTTGAAACAAAGCGGTATAAATACGGTCATGAGCTTCAGGGCTAAATAGGCTTCAGGTTGATTCAACGCAGCAGAATTCGTTAAATTAATCCTTTGAAGTGATTTAAATTGGTAAAATTAATAGTTCTGAACTCAAACTGTCTTTGCTGATCTATTATCGAACTTTTATAAAACAAACTTTACAATTCTAACACAGAAAGAGTGAAAATTCACCTCGAACACATGATCTAACACAACACTAATAATAGTTTAGACCAAACTTATAAGAAATAGCTTAAATAAATCCAATTATTCCATCTTTTTTAGATGTTGTTTTTTTATTCTTAAAAATCAATCTTAAACTTTTCTCAAGATGTAATTCGCGATTCTTTTTTTTTAATATTAAGTTTCAAATTCATCAACACCAAAATAACAAAAAGAACAGGAAGCATTTTGACAAAGTGCGCCTGCATGCAACGAATGCGTAATTGCGCGTCGACCTGTTCCGAGCGCACAGCCGAGGAGACCCGGCATGCGGAGACAGACTGCTGAGACGTGCTGCGGTTCTGTAAACAGCTGCGCTTACAGATCAGGTGGGCGATTAAGGCGCTTTTATTGACGTTTTTTGGCACGTAGAATATAAACTGCTATTTTACAGCCTGTAAACGATTCAGAAAGGAGGACAAAGCCAGAGCTGCAGTTTAAAAGGCGGCAGCGAGTGTATTTCTTGTGATGCTATTTTCAACAGCGCAGGGGGGGCTTGCATCAACAGATCAAGCCCCCCCCCCCCCCCCCCCCCCCCCCCAACAGTGGGTGATTTGCTCAACCAGACAGAACAAGTGAACAAGTTGTTCCCTTTGGCCTCCGCTCTTTGCCTCCGGGATGCCAGCATCTCAGAGTATTTTACTAAAAGAAAAGCTCTTGTCTCTGGTGCCATCCATCTCGCTGTCAGGGGGGGGGGGGGGGGGGGGGGCTCATTCACCGGCTCGCTTTTTGTGAAGCGGTGTCATCAGATAAAGCAGCCAGACTGATCATGTCTTCCACAGAGGAAATAAGGGTGGCCTGACCCCTTAGAATAAAGGAGGACGACCCGGAGGAGGGGTCGTTTCAATAGAGCAGTGGGTCCAGCAGGTCTGGCAGTAAGTGAGGATGCGGAGTGGCTTAGCGTGGTTCTCCTGCTGCGTATCCACGTAGGGAGGCAGGAGGACGCTTCATCAGAGGCTGCAGGAGGCAGGCAGGAAGAGCCTTTGAATATTGTCCATAAAACCAGGGCTGGACGGCCTCATGGAATCTGACCGACCACCCACCCTCAGGACTGTCGGTACTGGTTGGTGTCATGGATGGATGGAGAGTCATGGATCAGAACCAGAGGCATGAGGAATGACGACAAAAAGATCCCGACTGACTAAAAAGGACTAAAAAACGCACTCAAATGACGTAAAAGAGGCGCCGACTGACATTATTTGGATCTGATATTGTTTGTTTATTTGCAACTCATTCATGCTTTCATCCCAAGAAGCATGGCACTCATTTATTAAAAAAGATTTGGGTTTCATGTTGCTCTTAATTCTGATTTATCCATAAAACATTTCTCATAAATGGATCTTTTCAACAAACTACATTTAACCAATTCCCATTCTGGTTTTGTGCGTTTGTGTTGGATGGAGAGATGTCGTGGGCTGTTCTCGGTTCAAGTGGCGGGGACTTGATGACCGGACCTGTGCTTGAAACACAAGCTGATAGGGGATGTATTGCTCACAGACGCCACGGCAACAAACTGGACATGTGGAAGGAGTTCCATCTTTGTGAATCGGACGCGCTGACTCCTCTCCAGCCTGACTGATGGGCTGTGATGGGAACTGTGGGAAGCCTCTGCTTGCCAAGTGGGTTTTGAGCCAAGTTGAAAGTGGATTTCTTCGTCACTCCCACGTGTCATTTTTCACGTTTGTTCAATCCCGCAGCTTTATTTTTGCTACAATCAACCATTTCTAACAGAATTAATCTCCGGGAAGTGTTCAAAAATAATCGTTTTACAGAATTGTACTGCAGAGGAAGTGAAATGAATCTTTCCATTATCATTTGAAATAAAAGGGGCTTGTATCCATGACGATACTCACAGCGTTATTCTGGATATGAATCACTGAACACACAATCCGTCAAGAGAAGACTGCTGCCAGGAAAAAATGTAATTGTTTTATCTTTGAGCTGCATCCCATTTTATAAGGACAGGAAACAGGAAGCCCAACCCTTAAAGCAGCGCCTCCCTGTTTATTATGTTCTTGACGGCATGCTGCAGGGACGCCGGATGGCAGCGTCTCTGTGCTGGACCAGTTGCCGTCTGATGCTGGCTTTGCTGGTTTTCGGTGTTGAATGTGTGGCCGGTCTCTCCGGGGGTGGGGCCTCCCTCTCTCCCTCTCTCCCTCGCTCCGTCCCTCGTCCGGTGCCAGCACCAAGGGACAGTCAGAAGCTTCCATTTAACTCGCAGCCTGAAACGGCCACGATGACTCGACGGTTTCTGGGCTTGTCTTTTTCGCTTGGCTTCTGTTTTAAACACGTTTCCTTCACACATTCTTTTAGGGCAGTAATGAAAAGAGGCTGTTTGCAAAAGTAATATGCCACAACCGATAGTCACAACCTGCAGTAGTTGTGGTGGAGACGCGATGGAGGCCGCTTAGGGGGTGTCATTTAAGCACCTTAAATGTGTATTTCTGCAGAATCCTTGCGCGAGAGGCACCGACTCTTCTTTGGCTCTTCAGGCTCTGACCTTTGACCTTGCTCTGGCAGGCAAAGAGAAAATTCTCCTCCATGGATGAATTTCATTATGACGGACACAAATTCAAAGATCCTCAGTAGTAAACATTTAGAAAAGGCTTTGATCACAGAGGAAAAACACATGTTTTACCCAGTAAGAGAAAAAAGAGAGCAACATTTTGTTTTCTTTTGTAAAAGTCTTGCTCTTGTTACGGGTTGTTTGTTTGAATCTTTATTAGTGATTACAGCAGGAACAGACATTTTCCCTGAGGTCCGCAGCAATGCTAAACAACATTATGACCTTCAGATAGGCTGCACAAATAGTCTAAACAAGGTCTGAAAACAACACAGCAAATTGCAGTTGGATTAGACTGGGGGGGGGGGGGGGCACCACGAGATGGAAATTGTAATTGTAGTAATGAGAAGAAAATAAGAAGGAACACAAGCACGAGGGAGGAATAGATATTAGATGAAACGAGAGGGGAGGAGTCAACGGGAAACCGGTGTGTCGGAGGTTCGGCTTCACAGCGGCGTCCGACCAATGGGAGGACGCGATGGCAGCCGGCCGTAACCATGACGCAGAAATCTATTAAACCAATCAATACATAAAACCATGAATAACATAATTATGTTGATTTAGATGATCCATAAACCCCTTGAATTGTTTTCACACAAACGCTAACAATGACAAAAGGGGTAATGCGTCGTACAGCGTCCTTTAAAGCCCCCCCCCCCCCATTATTGCCATTTGCCCTGACTCCTCTTCCTCGCCATGCAAGCCAGCGCGCCTTTGGAAAGCGGTTCCACCATATACAAGCAGACAATGAGGCAAAGACGTGTATTAGCGGGACCTCCAAACTAAAAAGACCCAGCTCTGTGCTCTGCTGCGCTCCAGTGTCCTCCGGGCAAAGACTGCATGTTTAGAGCATTTTGTTTTGTTGAGCTCATAATTCAAGACAGACACGATGGTTTGGGCCAGAGAGGTTTCACTCGAGCTTTTAAGAGCGCGCTGAAAGGTCTGCTTCCGCTGTGCTGTGGGCGGCGGTTTGAAGAGGCTGGACTCGACGCAGAGTGGGCACCCTATAAAGCACTGATATTGAACGATTCATTTGAATATCCTGCATGGGCTCTCGTTGCTGGAAGGAAGCTGATTGATTGGCTGATGGGAATTTTCAAGAGCAAAATTGCTGCTGAATCGTGGGTATTTCAACTGAACTGAGTTTCATTATTTCTTGGAACGTGACTTTTAGAGTCGAGCATTTGTTCAGCACCTTGTGAAATTAAATGTCCTCGTTTTGTCCTCGTGTCCGTTTGTCTCTGTAGCATTAAACACAACAGACAACCTTTTATGGTGCAGTAAACACCCCAACTTTGTGGGGGCAGATCAAGCTGCCTGTTCACGGGGGTTCCTTATTGTGTCCACCGCCTGTCTGCATGGAGGTGACTGCTGGGGCCTCCGGGGTGGTGTCGAGACCACCTATAGTGCGAGTGCGTTGGGGGGGGCAGCAGGGCAGGGCAGGGAGACACGCTCTGCGGCTCAGCTTCAGAGCTCCAGCCAGCTCCCCTGCTGCGTCGCCACCCGACACACCCGCTGTCTGCCCACGCGCAGAACACGCTCTTACCCGGATGCGTAATCTGCTTTGGCCGCCATCATCCTCCCTGCTGTGCCGTCGACACGGAGGTCAGGCTCGACTGGGGGGGGGGGGGGGGGGGGGACAAAGGCAGCAACTGCTGCTTAATACTCCAGCAGGAATCAGGAATGTCGGCTGCTCCTCTTTTCATTAAAGGCCACTTGTCTCCAGAAGACTTTAAGACAAAGTGCAGACGCAATAAGCCGGCCTTAAAAAAAAAGAAGGAAATGTTGGGCCCAGATTCATATTTATTTTTTCCAGATAACGTTTGTGTGAGCCGCTCCAGGAGACTCACTGTGATGGATTCCTACATCCTCCTGCGCTCCGTCTCCGTCTCTCTAACATACCCCAGTGGCCAATTCTTCTCCGAGAAAGAATAAGGAATCACTTATTGGATTTGAGGGGAAATCCAGTGGGATAGATAGAGGAGGCAAAAGCACAATGGGTACAAGACGGCGGCTCCTATACATGACTATAAATATCCCAGAGCTTCACATCTGCTTAAAGGAGGAAAAACCTGGAGATTCATCAATTACAATCCTCCCTCTGCTCGCTGTGTTTGTGTGTGTGCGGCTGAGGCGGAGTTAGATTCTTCCACTCTGGGCACGGAGAAAGGGCAGACCCGGTCCAGGTCACCGATGGCTCACGACTCTCTTCACAGCAAACACAAAGCCACTTCCTTCCTTCGCTGATTGGTCAAACTCTGACTCATGCATCAGACAGTTTCCACCCCTCGTTCTCAGAGAAAATCTGAGCGTGATGAAGACTCTGGCAACGTGGGACCGGTGTGTTTTTTGTGTGGTTTATTTTCACTGATGGTGCAGGCTCCATATCTCACGAGTCAGAGAAAGCACGTATCTGGTTGCACGCTTGAGAAGGAAGTGACTCCAGAGCCGTGACTTCAAAGACCAGCGGATGCAGAATGCCGTTGGTGTGACTGGTGTGACTGGTGTGATTGGTTCAGCTGGTTTTCATTGACATGGAAGATATAGTGCTTCAAATCTGACCAAATCCAGTTTTATCAGGTTTGCACGAACACAGAAATCCGATTTGGGCGACTGACTGGCCGCCGCCCTGAACAGCTGCACCTATCAATCAATGCAAAAGTGACCCGACTTTTCTACATAAAGATGATCACTAAATTAAATTTCATCTTCTCATGGTGTTCAAACTGCGCTTTCTCTCTTGTGTCACATAAACACGTGTTGATCTTGGAGAAGACACACAACATCGGCGCAGTGTCTCTGTGAACCGTAAAAAAGGCCAACACAGTACAACATGACAGCACGCTAACGGCTGTGGTCTGAAATATCAACTTATTATTTGACAGGTAGGTAGGACTATGGTAATACCTCAAATTTCCTCACCCACACGGTGGCGTAGTTAGTAGCTATATTGATTTTCACTGTGTTCGGAGGCACTCTGGTTTGAGTCCCACTGTGGGAGTGGGGTGGAGCAGGGTTAGCGGGGCAGGCCCAGGCCCTGGGCCGGACCTGGGCGGAGTCTGGTCAGGTCCGGTCCACTCCACCCAGGTCTGCCCTGCTCTTCCTGCTCCATCTCATTCCCGTAGTAGATGCGAGTGCCTTTGTTCAACAAATCGCTGAACACATTCGTCACTCAAGGCTCCTCCAAAGCGGGAGCTAAGAAAAGTTTCTCCTGTCAGAAAATACCGGCTGCCGATCCAGATTTACCTGCTGTCATGAAAGCCTGTTAGAGGGAACTACTGTTCTCATCAGTCACCGCTAACAGGCCGTTACTGCGGCCCACACACACATTACTGCCAGATAATCTTATGTTACATTGGCTGATGTCACCTTGCATTACTTAATGGCATTCGCTACCCTGTGCTGGGATGGAGCCCACCGCGGCCGGGCCGGCTTCGGTGGCTGTTTCATGTCGAGTATTCCCCGTTCCCCCCGGCAACCAAAGGGTTTACAAGCAGTAACTCAGTGAAAAGCACAGGGCGGGGCCGATTGCTCAGCTAATTGATCTCCACCAGAGATCACAGAGCTGCGCTTGTAAAGAAGGGAACGCCTCCCATGACTTCATCCCTTCTTGCTTCTTGCACGGTAAAGACAAAGCCTGCAAGTCAGGGGCAGACAATTATTCTCACACGGAGAGGGGGCTGGGGGGGGCAGTTTGCAGGAAAAGGAAAAGTGTCACGTGTGTGTGACTGTTAGACAGTTAGAGCATGCATCGAGGCGAGCGCTGTGATTCTATTCTAGAGCAGCTCATACGAAACAATGACCCCCCCCCCCGGTCAAAATCCCTGCGAGGTCAGAGGTCAAACTTATCGACAGACGCTCCCGTGGAGCTGATAGGTATTTGTTGTCTTTTCGGAGGGCCTGACATGAAGGCTTGTCCAGCTTGAGAGGTCCTGCTAAACACGCCGGCGCCACTGATGCCCCTGCAGGAGATTGAGTCTGAAATGAAGCATTAGTAAAACATTATGATTTTATTATAGTTTTTATTATTATATTAGATGAATAACTCTGTGGTCACTGACTCAATTTGAGGAAAATCATGTCATAAAATCCTCGTTAAACGCTAACATTGAACTTTTTTTTTTACGTGACATGCATTTCTAAGCAGACTCGAGGACGTGCTGAGACCTGGCGGACTGGGATGGCTTCAGATAGCCTTTTATCTCATGGACAACCCAATTCATTAGCTTAGCTTTTCCCTTCTCATCTCTTATCTCGGGACACAAATTGTACTCTTGTGGTTTGGCAGCTCCTCGGAGGTGAAAGTTGAGCTGAGTGATGGGTCATTAGGTTTCCCTGTGTGCTGCTATGATAGCAGAGCACACACACACACACACACACACACATATGCTACTGCTCTACAATTACCAGAGGTGATGTTTGTTACAAAATGTTCTCTGAAAGGATGTTTGAAGCCTCGGAGCTAAAGTTTGGAGCTGCTTGTGATTTTGTCATTTTGAGCCAAGAAAGTCGAGATTGATAAAAGTTCCGTCCCGCTTGCTGGATCATGGAGCCAAGTTGCATGTTCTTGGTGGTGGGAGGAAGCCGGAGAAGCCGGAGAGAACCCCAGCCGGACAAAATCAGAATTGACCGCCACCCATTTCTTTCCTGAAGGAACAGATCTAAAAAAGCAAGCTCTGGCCGTCATTCCCGTTCAACGCGGAGCTGAAGAACGAACCCTTTCTCCCTTTTAAATCGCCTCCATCCTCTAATATGTGTCTGATTAAAACCACATACGATAACCATATACTAACTCCTCATGTTCCAGAACTCTTGTTTGTCCTAGCCGTGCCATCTCTTCTCTAACATGATCGAAGAGCATCTTTTGCTTTCCGCTTTCCGCTCCTGTGACCCCAGGGGTTGGTACCGGCGACGAAGCGGGCCTCAGAGGTCATTGTGCCATCCCGTGTGAGATAGAAATCGCCCTGTAACAATTCCAGTTCTTTTTCCTTTCACTGCTTCTTCGCCTCGAGTCGAGTGAAATCATCAAAAGCAGTCCGGAAACTAGTAAAGGGATTAATCATGTGGAGCGCTTGAAGCAGAAGTTCCGATGATGTGTGATTGAAAGTAATTATTGTGGTAAACGTGTCTCATGAAGGAGGCTTAGAAGCAGCCGAGCTGACCAATCACAGCGCTTCTACATGCTGTTTTACGCACTGCAGGTTCATTGATGCCGCTTTCCTATAAAACTCCTCCATGAGGGTTTTATTGAGCAGCGGAAGTCCTTTATGATTTATGTCCAGCTTTGCACTATTATAATGATGCATTCGTGCCATCTATTTTAATGGACTATGATGTGGCGTCTCCTAAGAACAAACTGTGTCCAGCGAACAAAGCATCAGGAGTTCATCGCTGCCTGATCGGCCCGTTTGTTATCGTCGCTTATCATTTGCCACGACTTCATGCATCAGACTCGATTACAGTCCTTCTGTTTTATATCGGAACTCCTTATTATTATTATTATGTGTGCCTAACAGATATATTGGCAACAGTGCATTCAAGTTTTGTTGTTGTTTTTTTTATCAACTGATTCAATGCGCTTTAGCTCCAAATGGGCTTCTGTGCGTCTGAAGCATTACTTTGTATTCGTCCCTTAGATGTGTGCAGCTGTATCTGCCTGTGTTTCCTCTCTGTGCTCTGCTGTGTTTCCTCTTTGTGTCCCAGCAGCCTCTTGGGCTACATTGCTGCTGCAGGGATGGGTGGAGGTGAGGACATGTTTATCCGTGTTTGACAAGCATAACCATGGCGAAAGAAAATGTTTTATTTCTCTGATTTGATTTCAGCCATTCTCATCCAGTGAAAGTGAAAAATATTTGGACTGCCTTCCCTGTGATCTACTTTTTTTTTTTTTATAGGTCCTTCCTCTGCCCGAGCTCCACCCTAACGCTGAGCTTTATGAAAATCACGCCTGTAGTTTTCCCGTAATCCTGCAGACAAACAACTGAAAGTATATGATCTTTGGTGGCGATAATACATTTAGGAACAACCCCCCCTCCCATTCTCTCACATAGATAATGAATTAAACATTTGACATGATGACAAAGTTGGACGGCACTATCCATAACTGGATTTCTATCCATGACCGCATTTCGTCAGAGATCTCCTTGTACAGAAGTTTGATTGTTGCTGAAGTGTGCGCTCCTCTGTCGGCGGGGTGAAACAACGCCTCCGTAAAGCTGTGGAATGCGTAATTTCTATCCGATATGCCCCCCCCCCCACACACACACACGCACACACACCACGTGAACCTTCCTTAAGCCTGAGAGATGGCACTTGAACATAAATAGATTGGAACAGCATCGCTCTAAGTAGGCTCTTGAAACCAAATGAAAGCGCTCCCAAGAAAATAACACTTTAATATTCTAGTGCGACAGGAAGCAGCAACTGTGCAGCAACCTTTCCTTTATGCACGCAACTCATATCTGGAACTTCTTCAATGCATTAATGTCATAATATAAGTATTAAACAAATCCATTGTAAGCTTGTCATTAAAAGACTGAAAATGATGAGTGAAGTTTATTTAAAATTTGTATCTAAAGGGGGACGACTGGTGATGCGGATGTTGAGGTACATGAGCTCATCATCTCTGCTTTCTTCGCAGCCTGTAGCACAGACTGTCGGACTCTTTGAACGGTGCATACACTCTCTGTTATTGAGTAAACATGCGAGGGGCGTTTGGAGCCTGTTGCTGAGCTCACGTCTTATCAGCGCTGAAGCTGTTGTCCCTGCTGTGTTAGCAGAGCGGGGATGTGTGGATGAGATAGCGCAGCGCTCATTAGAAGGGCCTGGGGACAGCTGTGGAGATAACATTATTCGACTTAAGACGCCCTCACACACAGACACGGGACAAAGGCGACCGTTATCAGCCTGCGAGGAGACCCATTGAAAAAGAGAGAAGTTATAATGTCGTATTATAATAATTGTCTTGTTTTCAGAAGCAGTTGCGCTCTTTGAAGTGACGGCCTCATGTCTGCGTGTGTGTGTGTGTGTGTGTGTGTTTCGGGAGATTAAAGTACCAGCATCATCTTTCTTCAGCACCACAAACTAAGAGCATTCCATTTCCTATTCATGAAAAAAGCCCCGTTGCTTTTCCCCCTCACACTTCCCTTAAGTGGAGATAACATCTGGGATAAGAAAGCAGTACCGAGTAAGAGGGAAAGGGAGGAGGGTGTGTGTGTGTGTGTGTGTGTGTGTGTGTGTGTGCGATTTCTTCAAAGCTTGGTATAGTGTGTGTTGGATCATCCGTGGGGAGGGAAGTGAGGGAGATAAGCCTGTGACAGCTGCCAAACACCTCTCTCTGTGTGTGTGTGTGTGTGTGTGTGTGGCCTCCCATTCCACAGGAGCGTTTCTGAATCCCAACCACCTGCCAGCTCTGCTCCCTTTTGGCAGGTGTGAGTCATTTTGTACGTGATTCAGACGGCCGATGAAGGAAGGAACATATGTGACAGTCTTATCACCTACATCTCCCCGTAATAACGCCGAGGCGGGCGGATTGATGGAGGGATTAGAGGAACGTGAGGAAGTGTGAGCGCCGCTCATCATAGTGATACCTGTCTGATTCGGGCTAAAGAAGAATGAATCACCAACAGCTTCATTTTCACCATCAAGAACAGGGAGCCGCCGTCTCGTCGGTCTAAAATAGATGATGCAAACTTTAAAAAGAGCACAACATACAAGACTCTTACCATCCATGGCAATAGAAAGGCTTCTCGGGAAGATGACTGCATTTCCCATGAGCGCCACCTTATGTCGTAAAAGCTCTGGCTATAGCCGCTCCCTTAGTTTCAGAGATTCTTTTTTCAAACTGAGCTGTTTGCAGGAGGCGCAGTGATGATTTCATGTATATTTGTATTTATATGAGCCAAATAACAACGAGAGTTTAGCTTTACGGGCTAGTAGAGCCAAGGGACCATAGCCACACTGTGCACGGTGTAGTTTCATACTACATGACATCATACTTCAGCATCCCTGAAAGATGCTCAGTGATGCAAGAAGCTGGGAATGATTGACTGCTTGGATGTGATTGTATCTGCATTGGCTACATAGTGTTAGCATTGTAATGTAACTGGAGCAATTTTATTTAATTCTATTTAAATTCTGATTAATCTCGTGCATTTTCATTGATTTAATTTGCATACCCGTTGCATCAAAAAACAGATATTAACAAGACAAAGTATAAATGTCAAATAATTCATCGGCCCCTCAGACATGTGGGACAGCAGAAGAACGATTCAAGTTCCCTGCCAGACTTTAATTCTCACCGCTGGTGTCGCACACAACCCAACGGCATACGAGGGCACATGGGAACTCTGGTTCCCTGAGTCTGAACTTCCCGTCTCTCTTTCTGCCCAGCCTGCCACTGTAACCTTCACGCCCGGCGCTGCCGATTCAACATGGAGCTGTACAAGCTGTCAGGCCGGAGGAGCGGCGGCGTCTGCCTCAACTGTCGTCACAACACCGCGGGACGCCATTGCCACTACTGCAAGGAGGGTTACTATAGGGACATGACCAAGACCATCTCACACCGGAGAGCATGCAAAGGTAAGAGGAAATGATGGTATTCACCTGTGATGTACACGACCGAGTATCTGAGAAAACATGCACCTGAGAATACTACCACTGTACTTTCGGCTTGTCCCGTGAGGGGACGCCACTTCTCCACTTCACCCTGTCCTTTGCATTGTCCTCCCCAACACCAGCCACTCTCATGTACTCCCTCACTACGTCCATGTATCTTCTCCCAAACATATATATGCGAGTATTTCTTTCTTACGTCTCCTCCACTACATTTATCCAACAACTATAGCTTGTACTTTCTTTTTCCTGCTCATAATTTGCATTTAAGACATAACAGCCCTTTAAAATAGAATTAAATTGCCAAAAACGTTTGTCTTTTCACTCCTGTACACAAAGCAGTGTACGGTTATCAGGTGATCCGGTAGATTACCATTCAGAAACAGGGAGCAAATACCATGATTAGAGACACAAAGTTGCGTAATATAACTTTGGTTTTGCTTTTCCTCTGTCATTAATGATCTCACACATTGATCTTGTGGCCCCCGACCAGTCATAAAGCCCTAATTACACGTCGCAGTAGCACGGTCCACTTCTTCTGCAAACAGTACTTGATACTTTTGATAAATGAAGTACATTGCTTTAATAAAACATAATCAGCCTAATTTTTCCCCAAGCAAGATTTTGAGAGGCGGGCTTTAATTTGAAACGCATTGTTCCGTCATGATAAAGTCAATGTTTACTTCGGGGGAAGCTTTTTTCCTACGTCTTTTATCAGTGTTTCAAACTTCAGGTTTTACAGGAATTCTTTGAAAACCTGTGGAGAAAAAGTTGCACCGCTGTTCTGGAGTCTGTGAAGTGACCCTGGGATGGATCTATACTAGCATGTGGCCGTGTTGTACTGAACACAATCAATATGGATAATCTGTGCTCAGTTAACAATGGCATATTGCTGTCTGCAGGATTTCGCTACGTCAGCCCGTGCATTTTACGAGCTGTAATTACAGTGATAAGGTTTCGGGTGAAGAACGTGGAGATGTTTCCAGTGACAGAGGTTCCCCAAAAGCTGCATCATCAGTAACCCGAACTGTTAAAGACTTCCCTCATGCACTCGATTTAGTGCTGCGGGATCAAAAACAAACAGCCTGATTGCTGCCTTGTGACAAAATCCGAGCGATGCGACATCAGTTAGAAACCACCATATTTATTGTTCAAATCAGCCCAACCATCCCAGCCTGCTGCTGTTGGACAGGAAACACAGCGCTGTGCCAACACAGTCACCAGGAAGTCTGCTTTCCTTGACCCCCCCCCCCCCCCCCCCCCCCCGGGGGGGCCAGTGAGGAATGGCCCCCGCTGTATGGCGTTTACAGCGTGGAATGCCTCATGCTTTAATTCCCAGATTAACAACTTCACCCCTCATCAAGCGCAGTGTAAACAGGGTTCTTGTAGAACCACAGCGCACACACACACGCACACACACGCACGCACACACACACACACACACACTGCTATTTTTCCTCATATGTTTGGCAGTGTAACCGTTAAACTAGACAGAGTCCACAGAGATGGAGCTGGTACACGGTTCACTTCACAGCACTCCTCCAGACCCCTCAGCGACCATTCAGCTCCACAGCCTGCACACACACACACACGCACACACCTACACACACACACACACAGCAGGAAATTAATTAATGTGTCCGGTTTGCATTCACACTTGGGGACTTATGAGATACCCCCAGTCTACATGCTATTACAGTCCGTATGATTTAATGTCATACGGACTACTTTGTTAGCTGTTACGGAAATCCCTCACCAAAGCTCCGTCTCCTCATGTCCATATAATTCACCAACGCTCTCTTATTTGTCTAGCGCCTTAGCTACATACCGTTCATTCCATTGGAATTAGAATTTGTTAATATTTTATTGATCTCTGAAGGGAATTGTGACGGCATCAGAGAAATGAGCTCGCCACAGATGCTGACATTTGGCCTACAAGTTATAAGGCTTCTGGGAAATGGTCTTAAAAGATCTTTACATTATATTTAATTTTAGCTACTAGTTAAAATTTAATTTTAGCTATTAGCTAGTTGGATTTATGAATCAAATAGTTTTCTTGTCCCAATCTCATAAAACATTTTGACAATGACAACATAAGTATGAAAATATTGTTTACTTTATTTTGTTTTTAGTTCCATTTTTAGTAAAGAAATACATTGCAGTAGTTGATAAAAGGACAAATATTATTCACACTGAAAGTTTCTGGATGATGTCATTTTTTATTTTTAATGTTAGATGATAAAATTGCTTTAGCATCGCTCATTTTCAAGGAAAGATCATGCTTGTGTATAATCGTCAGAGAAACTGAACTGGAACAGCTTTTGATTAGATTTCCACTAATGCCACATACAAATCAATCGAAGAAGAATAATAATTTTTTTTAAAAACCTTTCCAAAACATTCATTTAAAAAAAAAAAAAAGGTTCAGCAATAATGTTGTTATGTTCATGAAACTCCATAAATTCTAAACCTCAGCCTCTTCTGGATCCCTTCAAATAAATTTTGAATGACTGCTGGTCCACATAACAGTGAGGCTGGGCCTCCACTTCAAACACTGGCTATATGGTAAACGGTTGGCAAGCATGCACGCACACACACACACACACACAAAGAGAGAGAGAGAATGAATTTCTTACATTTAACTAACAGATTAAATAGGCTTTGAAGTGCGTTCCACTTGTGCATTAATGGGGAACATTATTCAAGCAGTATTTGCGAGGAACTCTTTGCCAATGCCAAAAGGTTTCACATTGGAAACTCAATCTGCAGCGTCTGACTGCACCGGACACAAAGCCTGCTCTTATACACGCATACATTTAGCGGCGCACACGGTAGAACGACGCCACGCGGAGGCAGTGAGATTCTGTAATTAATCATCTTTCATCTTTCTTGGCGCCTTCCAGAGCGGACCTAACGAAGAATCCTCTGCTCATTATGGGGTGGAGGGGCGCAGTGTAATTTGATTGAGGTTTTATTCTGGTGCAAGGCCCAGCCCGCCATCCCCGATGGTCTGGAAGGAAAACACTCAGTGGGAATGTCACTATAATATATATTTTTTACTATGTGTAATATGTAGAGTCAGGCTGTGTAGCTCAGAGCGGAAAATACTGCAGTGATTTTTAAAGATGATTTTAGTTTTTAATATCCTCATTTTTCAAATCACAAGCTGTTTGCTCTGAAATGAACGAGTTCAATTAGAATTTTTCTTCTTCTTCTCGCCACAGCTTGTGACTGCCATCCAGTAGGAGCAGCAGGGAAGACGTGCAACCAGACAACCGGCCAATGCCCCTGCAAGGACGGGGTGACGGGGATCACCTGCAACCGCTGTGCCAAGGGCTACCAGCAGAGCCGCTCCCCCATCGCGCCCTGCATCAGTAAGGCTATATATATATACACAATAACCTCTTCCAAAGAGGAAGTCTTTCTAGTTCATATTAACATGCAGCTTTAATTAACAGTGGTTGAAATAAACACATACATTTTAGTTTTAATACGTCTTTCAGTAGAAAAAAAAACAATTCATGCCGCTGAGGAAAAAGCCCTTCAGCTCATGTATATTCTTCTGTTTCATCTGGTGTGGGCAGCCTACCTGGAAAGTGTAGTAAACTAAGCTACCAGTTACTGCACATTAAATGAAGCTTCGCCACAATTAAGCTACACCCAGTGAAACAAGGGAAAACAATATGAACGGTTTCTTTCTTTACATTGAACTCCATGTAACTGTTCTCTCACTGACCAATAAAACGGTCAGAATGGATAGGCAAGTAAGAATGTCACATTCAATTGTTTATTAAAAAAAAAAAAGCTCTGCTCTAATGTTCTGGCAAAAACAAAATGTTTGCATGACTTTACATAATTTCAACTTGGCTGCTTACAGGACGAACTTTAGGTTCACTCATAATTCAATAACTCAACTCAAACCACAGCAGCAAAGACTTTCAAGGTCCTGCCTGCTCGGGGATCGACCGCTGCCATATTTCCATAGAGTCAAAACCAAGCTTCAGATTTATGCGACTCAAACAGTGAGCGACTTTTGGCACTGAAAGTAAAATTTGGCATTGAAAACAAAACATGAGCTTGAGAAAGCACTGAAATGGATTGATTTTTTCTTTTCTTTTTTCAAGATCAAATATTTCTCACCTAATAAATTTGCACTGAAAAATGAAACATTAAAAAATGAAAGACTTTTACAATGAATAACAGTTATATGTTTCGTGATATGTATATTTCAAACATGTCTGTCTTTTATCAGCATCACTGGTTTTAATTTTCTCCTCTCTGTCACCATTTGTTATGGAGGAGAGTATTTTTTATTTATATATCTGCATTCTTATTGCCACCCATTGCTTTTTACTTAGTTTATTCTTTAACAAAGAAGCAAAGCTAATGAGCTGCATGGAGCCCTCATAATGGACTTTAAGGTTTGCAATTCTCTGTTTGGATTATAGAGTAATGCCAGTGACCAAAATCCATAATGTAGAGTTAAGACAGTACATCTTGTATTAAGAGTACCTGAAGGTGATCATAAGTGCTTTGACAGAAGACCTAAAAAGGACAAGAGGACAAGCGTGTGATAAATGAAGTTATTACTAGTTACACCCCTCTTATGTTCCGTTTTAAGACATTTTGTACAGACCTGTTTAAACCAGAGCCATGGATAAACAGCCCATTAGCTTGCCTAACATGGCCTTGTGTGCCTTCAGTGCCGTTAACGGTCCATCTCACAATAAATCCCCAGAACGAGTCCAAGGGAACGATGGCTGATATGTTTATTGGCCGTATCTGCTGGCTACAGATTCCAGGCTCTCTGCAATAAATGCCAACGGCTCACAGAACCAGAGATGGGCCGGTATCTGTTTTTGCTAGGAGCATCAAGTAGCTGAGATAACAGCTGTCCGGGGTGGGGGGCGACGACACTAGCGACCCACTACGTCACTGGGGCTGCCATTTCTGATAAAAATCATTAGACCATTAGAATTATGTGCTGGAATAGGATTTATTTTATGTTACTGGGGATGTAACAAATGTGTAAAAGGGCTCATGATGATTTAAATATATCTTCGTGAGTTATGAAGTGTGATTAATTAATTAATTAGTAGATTAATAGTGGTAAATAATGAGAGTAGAGACATTTAATCCCTTGCTGGTTCCATCCCTATGTGCTTGTGTTTCAGTTTTTTTTATTACAAGACAACATTTCTGACTTTGCAGAGGACAAAAAAACAAGAAATGTTTGTTTACGTGTGCAATGTAACGTAATGCTAAGGTAAAAACTTCCTTTCACAGAAATCCCACTCGCATCTCCAACAGCGACATACAGCAGCTACGAGGAGCCGTCAGGTGAGTGACACAGTACATACCGTCATTTTATAAAAGCATTCAACTAAACGAGTTTTTGATTAAGAAGCATAGTTCTGTTTAGCTTATTTTTATTTCACCATTGTGTGTTTCATTGATTGATTGCGTTTTTTTTCATCATCATATCTCATTCTCAACTGCACACAAACACAACCCGTGAGGTCTGCGTGCCGCTGATCTAAACTCCAGATATCCTGCCAGTGCTCCCTGTGGCCTCCCTGTTTGTATTCCCAGCCTGCCCAGCAGCCTCCCAAGGGTTTCAGCCCTAATCTGATTACACGCTTCATTTGCACCAGTTTGTATATCAATCAAGGCTGGCTGTGCCGAGAGCAAAGCCCTGCCCGACCTATTGTTCGTGAGCTCTCTCTCGGGTCTCCGTGTCGAGCTGCTGACATCGGAGGATGTGCAAAAATATTTATCTGTGGATTTGGTATAATTTCTGTCTGTCCCGCGCTGATTTGGGGGGGTGGGCTTGTCATAAACAAGCCTGTAAACCCGCTGCCTCAGCTGTTCAAGTAGAGAAATTAAAAACATAGTATATCAATAAGTTTTTACAGTGATGGAGGCCTGTTTAAACAGGCTGGGCCACCTCTGATCATCGATCAGGGTGGCGCCACTGGCTTCATTCAGCCTTGTCGTGAGTCCTACTACAGTGACGGCCGAGGATGTGTGGAGTTTGGATTCCTGTCCGAAACTCCACACAGTCTCCACCCTCCAAATTAGGAACAGTGTGGTCCCCCGGGGACCCCACAGATGAACGTGGCGCTGCTGCAAAGACACACAAAGGGGGCGTTTGTCCTCACAGCGGGAGATTGGACCTTAATGAGCGTCGCGGGTGTAATGGCCCAGCGCAGTAATTGCGCTAAGGGGCTAATGGGAAACGTCAGCTATCAAAGGGCACTATGATAAAGGCCCCCTGAGGGCCAGCAGGAGATAAAGAGCCCCCCCCCCACACTTAGCACTTCATTTACATAGAAATCAGGCATGCTTGATATGGACTAGTCAACTTCATTTACTTTAGGATTTCCTCTTTTCTTATTTCTCCCGCCTCCCCAGAAAGCAGCGCCACATTCCACCAGAAATGCTTTCTCTACATTACATGAATTTGATCCTCATCCCACTTCCCAAATTGCATTTTTCTTTTTTTTTTTTTTAGCGAGAGAGGGAGGAGGGGTACGTTTTTTTCTTCCCCGATCATTACCCAGGCAACCTCATTCACACAGAGGATAATGGGGAAGAAAGGGAAAGACTGGACAGAGGGCTGGAAGAAATAATGAAGTTTGTCCATATTCAGGCGAGCTGAAAGGTCCCCCCTCTCGCTCGACTCCTCTCCTTTCTCTTCAGAATGCCCAGCCAGCTTTCCCACCCCCTCAAAAAAGAGCACAAGGCTTATTGCTCTGGGAGAGGCAGAGTGGAAGAGGAGGGGGGGGACAATCGGACATGATCTGGTTGCAATTTGTGTCAGTCAGTGGAAAGTGGAGGGAACAAATGATTTCAATTTTTGGTTCAGCCTCTGGTCCCACCACCAGCTTCCTCATTACAAAAGGTACCTGGCGCAGCGACAGCGCGACGGCAGCGGCCATCAATAAAGCCCTTTGGCAGCCCAACCTAAGCGCACACACACACACACTGGTGTAAAGGATACCGCTAAGGCATTAATCACAAGTCTGTGAGCCCCTCTCTCCGGGGGCCGCGGAACTTTTAGCCCCAGCGATTGTTCGAGTATTCGCTCTCTGGCCTCATGAGGCTCAGATGCCGCTGAAGGTCGCGGCAAATTTCATCCTGTGACCTCCTTTTGTTTGAGGGTGACCCCTGTAGGCACTCCCGGTGCATGCCAAGACACACTGATGAGGGCGCAGGCTGGAGTGGAAAAGCTGACAGACATAGGAGGATCTGTACGAGCCCTAATCTGTTTCACAGTGGCACTTTGAAGGCATCTGAGAGACCCTGGGGAGGGGGGGGGGGGGGTCAAGGGAGAGAATTGCAAGCCCATCCAGTTTGAGTCTGATCTCATTCAGTTCTGCTCTTTGGCTTTTAATCATTGCCTTTCACCCCCCCCCCTTAGACTGTGAATCTCACTGTAAGGCCTCCAAGGGGAAGATGAAGATCACCATGAAGAAGTACTGCAAGAAAGACTACGGTGAGTGAATTCAATGTGTAGAAATGACGCGTGCTGCCAGATCAGACGTCTCAATGAATCAGATCCAAAGTAAAAAACACACAATGCATTCTGGCAAAACATTCTAACAGCAAATCCTAAACTGATAAGAGAAGCCAATACACACACAGTCAGTACGTTGTGATGTCACTGAATCAACAGCGCAAAGGGTTGCAGCTGAAGGTCATCCAAGAGTTCTCTTCCAGGTAAATAAACATCATGCTCAGGGTTTGATATGATAGATTAAATTATGCATGCAGAAAAAAAAGGGGGGGGGGGGATATACAGCGTAATTCAACAACGCGGAACAAGCGGGACTTTTGATGTGTTGATTATGATTAATGATACTGATCCGTTATCCTTCATGTGGAAACCACAACAATTGGAGAGTCAGCACTGCCCCCATTCCGTAGCTCAACCCGCCCTAAAATAAGAACGCTCCACTCCGCTCTTCGCATCATTTACCATCACAATCCGATGTTTTATCTGCCATTGATGGATCCACATCTGTAAAAAACACACACACAGAAATCCTTTGAGGCGCATACAGGATTGTGTTCCTCTCTCAGACGCATCACTCTTTAACGTATTCATGCAAATATAACTTAAAGTATCGTCAGTACAATCCGGAAGCCCTTCAGGTCCTGTAAGAGATAATTAACCTGTCTCCTATTCAAATTCACTGTTGGTGAGACGCCATCAAGAAAAGAGCTTCATGCACTTCAAGCTGCATATTTGATTCCCTGTAACAGTTAAGTCGACAGTTTGTTGCATTTAGTGAGGAAGCCAGAGGCAGGCATTATTCATATTTCCACTGATTTAACTCTTAAGCGTCGGAGCTGAGGCAGGCCTTGGATCTATAAATCAGAGCGTCGGATTGGAGGCGGCTCCTGTTTGGTTTCCTCTGAAGTTTCTCTGAACGCCCTGGAAGCAGACTGAGCCGTGCCGAGGCTCCATGGCAGGCCTTCCCCTTTCCCTCTGCTTAATTAATCTCTCAGGCCTGTCTTCCTGCTTTTGCGGGGCTTCAGAGTGTCTACTCTGTTCTTTAGGGTCCACAGCCCCCCCCCCCCCCAGGGGTCACGGGAAGGGGCCCGCTGTTTAAACACAGTTGTGCGCTCTGCCGCAGCAGAGCATTCCTCGGGGGCACAAACAGGTGGTAAATTAGGCAGCCGGTGACGGATTGCCACCCCTGAGACAAAGAAATATGTTTTGTTTATTCAATTTGTGTTTTTCATCGCTGGGGTAACTACGGCGACGGCGGACACAAAGGGATTATATTCTCGCCTGACACCCGCCTCTGCACACACGCAGCCTCCCTCTCCCTGCCACCAGGAGGACAATGAATCAAAGGGCCGCGTGTTTGCCGACGCTGTGGGATAGCGCCCACCGGCCTCCAGAGCCACCCCTCTCTGTGCTCACCCAAGGGTAACGGGGGCCGTGGTCGTTTACTCAGCCGATAACCCGAGGGGACAGGGACCTCAGTGGGGCAATTAAGCAAGCTCTAATCTCATTAGCCCTCGCCCTTGTCGGTGGCATGCGGAGTCGAGCTTGCAGCACATTGACCCTAAGAAGATGAACCCAGCGCGGCGTCTGGGAGGGCGGCTCGGCTGGCAGCCATTGTGCAACGCAGGATCATCTCACGCTCGCCGCTTCTCGCTTGCCGCGACTTTTGTGAGCGATTGTTTTTGGCGTGTGATCCCAGGCGCTCCCGTGGTGCACGTGGATTTGAGTGCGTTTAGCTAACTACTTGAGACACAGACAGAGACGGCGAGCCGGGACGCCGGGACCAAAACGTCTCCTCCTGGGCCTGGAGGGGGACAGACAGCGCTGTCTCTCTTGGATTCTCACGCTGGGGAGTTGGATGGGCTTCTGGGAGCAAAACCTGTACGGCTCACGAGGTCGGAAACACATCCCGACTCTCCTGAAACTTTTTTTTTTTCCTGTCTGGGAAGACAAATAGTGGCCCTTGCCCCCCCCCCCCCCCCTTCACACAGCCTTTATGTGTCTGGATGAAGGAGAGGGCTGCACTGAATGGCCAGGCTGTGAGAGCTCGCTCTACTCGGACCAACAAACCTTCTTTCTTCTGAAATTGTGTGCAATTTGCTCGCACCATGCAGCGACACAAATACCCCGACACCCCACCTCTCCCCCCACGCCGCTTCCCTCTGACCAGTAATCTGGGACGAGTGATGAAGAACGAAAGGGATCATGTTCCGTCACAGAGGCAAAGAAAGGCGATCCGACTCGCGCAAATCAGGAGGAGGTTTTTGGACAGCTCTGTTATGAAGAGATTTTTGTTCTCTGGTAAAACCAAAATAATTAACTAACAGACATGTTATACACACTTACCTGACTGATGATGGAAATATTTCCCATCATCTCCACATTTGATTGATTCTCACACTGCTCGTGAATCCCCCCCCCCCCCCCCCACACACACACACTCTTCACCGTTAGTAACACATTCCCGGCTAAACCCGAGACGTGAAGCACTCCTAGCCGAGATTAGCTGCTTCGCCGTTCAGCGATGAAGTAATAGCTGCCGTGTCTTTACTCATTTCCTGGAATTAAAATGATATTTTTTTGGTTTTGTTCCAAAACATTTCATTCTTAATCGTGTCTATCTGATCGGTTTTCTTAATCTGGACTTTGAACATTGACAAACAAATAGATGACCGCCTCGTGCTGAACTTGAATGGTGTCCAGTGAAGCTCACGCCTCATCCCACGCTTCAACAGTTCCATTTCATTAAATCCTAATCTAAATTCCAACAAGACATGTGTGACAAGATGACGGCCTCCGCCCAAACACATGGACGCCTGTCAACTTCATGCAGAAGCAATAAAAAACAAAGCAATTGTGAAGGAAGTGAAAGAAATTCACAGATCGTTCACAAAGATCCACTCCAGAAAACAATTTCCTCTATGGCGTGCAAACTAGTTCGGTAATCCATCAAATATTTGATGTGTTATCGATTATAAATGGTCCAAAACGCAGAAAACAAATGACTGAATCCACTCCTGCATCCGGATCCTTGTGCCAAACCTTCTCGTCACATGAAATTACGTCAATGAGCTTTTTGTCCTGTTAACAGATGGAAGACACTCGGATGGCAAAAACACAACCTCCTCAGTGGAGGTAAATATATTTTGATTTTGTGTTGTTAAAACAACAACAACAACCAAATATCGACGCCCTGCTACTCAACAGCAGCCTGGAGTGTGTCTCTGAATCTCACGGGGGGAAACCTTTGCTGCAGATGTTCCTGCTTGCTGGATTGGCTTTCGAATTGGCTTTTGAGGACATAACAAATCCGTTTGTCCACTACTAATTCCACAGCGTCTTGGTACAGGCTGCAAAACAGAACCTCCTTGTCGGAGGTAATCAGGTTCCATTGCTTAATACAGACCTTTAAGGTGTTGTGATCCCATCACAAGGCCCTGGGGGACACCAGTTACCTGCCATTGGTGACACAAATCTGTGCTGCTGTTTTAACCCTGGCTTCTCTCTCCCCCCCCCCCAACAGCAGTCCAAGTGCATGTACTCAAAGGAGACAAGGCAGGCGAGTGGTGGAAGTTCACCGTCAACATTATTTCCATCTACAAACAAGGAGAGCATCGCATCCGCCGTGGCGACCAGCTGCTGTGGGTGCGTGCCAAGGATGTGGCCTGCAAGTGTCCAAAGATCAAGCCCGGGAGGAAGTACCTGCTCCTGGGCACCGACGACGATTCCCCCGGCCAGAGTGGCGTGGTGGCGGACAAGGGAAGCCTGCTCATTCCTTGGAAGGACCTGTGGGGCCGCCGGTTGAGGAAGTTCCAACAGCGCGACAAGAGGGGGAAGTGCTAAAAGTGGCTGGAAAGGAGACAGAAAGAGAGATTGAGGGAGAGTTGGAGGCAGTATAATGTCTGCACTGAGATGGATGCAAGGAAGAGGAGAGGATTAATATAAAAAAAACAAAAAAAACTGGAAGCAATTAAGATAGAAAGGCAGGTGGGAGGTGGGGGGGGGGGGGGGCGGAATGACTGCGTGCTGCTGCTCTGGACTGGAGCAAAGAGTTTAGTGTCTTTAGGAACTTTGTGAAGGAGCTCATTCTACAGTTGTCCTGTCTCTGTCTGTCTTTCAAGGTTTGTCTCATTTTGTAATTGCAGAGTTTGCACCTAACTTTACAAACAGTGTCACACCGTGACCATTTGACCCATAATGCCTTTGCTGCAGGCCCTCGTCGAGCTGTTCTAAAGACAAATGCATCTACTGTATCGCTATGTTGTATTGTAAGAGGATCTCTTTCCACCGTGCCGTAAGGTAGACGAAGAGACGCTGCATGGCCCTGAGGGACTCCGCTCAAGTGCGACACGTTGCTCTTGTAACCTGCTAAACTTTGGATAAAACTATTCAACAGCTTGAAAGTCAAATATTGTGACATTTTTAATAACTGTGGACAAAGTCACCCCCCCCCCCCCCCCCCAAGACCTCCCTGCTCATATGTGAGTTACCTCAGTGAAGCAACTTTATGTTGCGGGAACAAAAGGCCATAATGATCCTCTGCTGTGTCATCTGTCTTATCACAAGCAGCGCTTATTGATATATCAGCGGCTTGTTGTGGTCGTGACCTCTGCAATGTAAAGTAACCACATGTGCACACGTAGCATCCAGTAGACGTAGACGTGTCAACCATGCACTTAATGTCACCTGCTAAACGTAGAACGTATGAGATGTGTTCACGTTTTAATGACATCCAAAAAAGAAAGAAAACAGTGCAAAAAAAAAGATGTAAATTGGACGTTCCAAACATTTGCAAATGAAGACAAGCCACTCCTGCCAGAGACCTATCAAGAAGTCCTCGCACCGCTGGCATAACGCACGCTCACTATGTGCTGTAGCTGATCGATAGCTAACGACGATTGTGAATTACGTACGCATTTCATTTTTATATTCAGTATTGTGGGTAAATAACCTGTGGAGTGATATAATGTCACAGATGCTCGTCACCTCAGAGGCTTTTTTGAGGACTGGATTACATTATCAAGACTTGGTACTCGGAAAAACAAAACAAAAAAAGGCTCGACAGAGCATCTACCCGTTATATATATATAACTGTATAGTATTACTTTTGTACTTTTTCTTAAACATTGTGTAGGCCTGTCTCCATGTGAACCTAACCAGAGTTTTAAATGCTTAACAAATGGACAAAGAAACGAATGTCAGATAAAGGTCAGTGAGAGCACCCACTCCCACTGGGTTTACACACGCATCAAACACACACAAATACACTCAAATACACCTCAGTACTTGGTGTATCACACTCTTAGAGTGTCCGGACATCAGTACCAACGAAGTACTCGACCAGATCTCTGCTCATGTCTGTACGCCGGCTTGTAAATGTTGTTCAGCAGTGTCCATTGGAAATGTTTGTGTACTGTCTTGTAATACTAATATATTATGTTTATCACAAATGAATATATTTAATGACACAGGAAACAATGTGGCGTTTGTGGTTGATCTTTTTTTTGATCTTTTATTTTCTATTTGTATTTTTTTTTTGCATTGAATTGTAGAGGGCTGTAATGAAAAGTATTGATACGTGTTTAGCTATTGAACAGCCAGATAGCACAGAAAAATAATAATCGGAAATAAAAGCTGTGTGGAAAGAAATCAAAGGGGGACATGATGGTGCCCGTTTTTTGTTCTTTTCTGCTTGATACAGCATTTCAACGCACGTCTGTAATACGAATGATGTCAAACAGAATGATGTTTGTGTAGCATTAGAAGTCAACAGTACTCAAACAACACAGACACACCACAACAGTTTTATAATCACTGAAAAAATATATAAAAAATATGCCTACTCATTCAGTATTTTCAGGAATACTGAATCGGGCACAGCTGGCAGCGCTGTTGCCTCACAGCAAGACAGTTGCAGGTTCAAAACCAATTTGGAGCCTCTGGACACTAAATTGTCCAGAGGTGTGAGTGTGTGTATGTGTGTGTGTGTGAAAGATTGTCTATGTGTGGCCCTGCAATAATCTGGCGGCTTGTCCAGGGTGTACCCCGCCTCTTTGTCTAGACTGGGATAGACTCCAGTAGATCCTGCAACCCGGATCTCTGATAAAGCGGTTAGGAAGATGAATGAATGAATATATTAATATTACTGGGGTGTCATATTATGAAATAAAGTGGCATCCTTTATGTTTAGGAATATCAATTAATTAATATGGGCTACTAAAGCGCATTAATGTTACTGATGGGTAAAAAGCCAAGAACCCAAACACCAAGTCATATCGGGATAAAAAGCCACAAACAGTAAGAAGCCAAAAGCACGGCAGCAGACGGAAGTCCACAAAACCAAGCAGTCAGGCAGACAAATCCAAATAGCACCAAGCAGACAGACAGACAGACAGACGGACAGACAGACGGACAGACAGAAGCCCAAATAGCAGGTATTCAACTAAGAATGTGGCAGGGAACCGAGGACTGAACACAATTTAAGTCGAGTGAGGCTTGACTGAGGGATGAGCAACAGGTGAGCGCCGACGCACAGGTGATGGGAATGAGTCTGATTGCATGCTGGGATGTGGAGCTCTGGAAAGACAGGAAACACGAGGGGATATAAGGAACAAAAAGGAACAAACTAAGGTCTGATCGGAAACAAAATGATTGTTTTAGATGGGGAAAAGGGGAAACACACAGAAATGGCCTTATCTTTAAATTGCCCATAAAACTGGCATCTTTAAAACTAAACAGGAATTGTGATTTTTCGGAAAACCGATGTCAAAAGAGTCAAATTCGTTTTCAGTCCTGCCACTACATCAGGAATCACCAGATTACCGTGAAGTCTTCATGTTGATGTTCACATAAGAACTGAGAAGACTTTTGTGAGTTATCTGAAGGGAAACTGTGCGTGTTTAAAAACCTCAGCCAATCATTGCACAGATTAAAACATTAGCTGCTGCTAACAACCTTCGACCACATGCTCGTCCTTTACGTTGGCTCCCGGGCCTCTGTAAACTTCGCCGACTGTTAGGCCTGGCTGCACGCTCGCTGTGATGCCGGCGTGTTGTTAGGAGGGTGATATCACCAACGTGTCTAATCCAAACCGCAGATGTTATTGTTGTAGCTGGGAAGTTTTGGCATCAGTGGAAACTCTTAACTTGCTCCCATGGGCGATTCGAAAAAGAAACAAAACACAAATTTTTGAACCTGTTCCAAATGAGAATCCGTCTGTCCGTGAGGCTTGAGGCCGGCTGTTGATATACAGCTCCCACAACGGCGACTGAAAAATATTCCACGGGGGGGGGGGGCAACCGGCCTGCAGAGTAATGCTGGGTTCTCCATTAATAATAACCCCAAATACAAAAGATATTTGTATCTGTTGATAAAGCGTAAATGTATTCATTGTTTGATCAATAAAAAATTATCACATATATCTAAAGTAGTCAGCGTCATTACTTTGAAGTTGGGCAAAGGCGAAACAAGGCTGGGGAGGGAAATGCTCAAAAACACCTGATTGCATCATTCTACAGGTAAAAAGTTCACTGGTATCATGACTGGGAATGAAAGGGGATCAAAGGGTAAGCAGATAGTCCAACAGTTCAAGATCAAGGTCTCTCAATGTGCAGTAATGAGGGTTTTACCATCGGCAGGCCGCAGCAGCATCAAAAGGAATGAGCGATCAATCGAGGAGAAACTTCTGCACCAAAGGAGCAAAGCCCAAAGTTCACAAAGCAAAGTTGTTCTTTTCCTTTTTAAAAAAAAATGTTACAACTTTAAATAAATGATCCTTGTACACATGGATCCAGAAAAACTTCAGCTTGGGTGCCATTTAGCTGCGTGAAGGTTTTGTTGCTGCGTACTGTGGTGCCCCTTCAGGATTTGACACTTTTCATTCAAAGCCTGCACGACTGGAACAGTTTTATTTCTATCTATTAATCCCATCTGTTTCCCAAACTCACAACGGGAACGAGATTTCTGTCTGTGATTTGGGTGGCATGGGCTGAACTGAGAAGAGATCTGTGTGTGTGTGTGTGTGTGAACTTCCCGCTCAGATGACGCTGGAACAACAAACACATGGCTTTGGCTTTCATTCTTTGCAGAAGGGGCCTGGATGCAGCGGTCGGGTTTCCATCAGCAGCACCGAGCAGGAACTTTCCACAGAGGTCCTAGCTTTAGCGGCAGGGCGTCCCTCTGCTTTTTGTGTCCTGTGCCGACGCTTTTAGGAAAGCTCCGATGGAACAAAGTTGTGCGTACAGGTGAAATTTAAAGCTTCTGGAATCTATTAAGAAAAAAACGCCCACTTTGGTGAGGCAGGAATCGTCACGATCGCTTAATCCTGTTCACGCACCTCATTAATAGACAAGGAACGTGAAGAAGAAAGTGCTTAAATGAAGATTGACAATCTAATCAGCCGCTAATTACAGCATATAATGCATTCATTAACTTTAGTGTAAATGAGCAGCGTTTAAAGGGCTGCGATTAGTGCTTTATTACACAGGGAGGGTGAAAACCAATTATTGAGCTCTGCCCAAATGAGTTCGGTTGGAGCGCCAAGCAGCCTGTGATGCTTAAGTGGATTAGCTTGGGTGGGGGGGGGGGGTGGGTCACAGAGACTCATTTGTACGAGTCAGACTTTTCGCACCTCCATTTCTAAACCTCTCCTCACAAATGAGTTCCTGCATGTGTGTCGTAGAAGGACCTTCACACCAGGGGAGATTCCACATCTCACTTGATTGAGGGGTTTTTAATCGCTTGGATTTAGTGGAGCCCCCCCCCCCCCCCCTCCTTGCTGCTAAATGTTTTTCACTTGTCACCTATTTGACTGCGATCTATAAACACAACCAGGTGCTGTGCTGCATTTTGCGCTCTCCTTTATTTCACACCTCCCTCCGTCCACCAGCCTTCTTTCCCAGTCAGGCCTCGGCAGAATGAATGGGGCTCCGTGAAACAAAGAGCGCAGCACCTTCGGAGAGGAGGGGAGGGCTTAAAGAGGTGCTTGATATCAAACCGGTGTGTGACCGCTGCACACGCACGCACACACATCGCAGATCCCGCGTCCACAACACCCTCTGCTTTCGACACCAACACCTCCAGGGCCCTCCCAGCAGCCGCCCCTTCACTCTCTCTCCGTCCCCCTCTTTCTTAAAATGCACATGGTTCAAAAGCTGTATTTCAGTCTTACTAGATTAGAGCACAAAGGCTCTACTTGTACATCCTGGAGAAGCCCCACTAGAGAGGCCTCCATCCCATCCTGGGGAGGCAGAGAGCGCACAGACAGAGCCGGTCCTCCTTTTATTTTTCTCATTACCATTTCCATACAGGATTACTCCACTTGGCTTTTGGATGGTGTGTATTATATATATATATATATTTTTTTACCCTTTCCCCCCCACCGCTGCATTCTCAAGGTTCAAGTTAAATGATCGGTTGGACAATAAGCTCATAAACGAGCTCTTTTTAACGTCGGTTCACACCCACTGCCGGCTGTAGGCGACGCAGAGTGGACGGATCTCATTGGAGGCCGTGTCGAGAGTCCTTCAGCTGCATCACAGTAGCGCCCTGTTTCCTCCCTCCGAGCTTTACCGCCAAGCAACAAAAGAACAACTTTTAAAAGGCGCTTTAAAAAAAAAAAACAACACACATTTTATGTTCTCTTCAAATGTAACTATCAAATCAGAAAAGAACAATGGTTTGGATTAATTGATGAGAACGTTTGAGATTAATATTTAATGGTGTGAGAAATAGAGTGGATTAGATCAAAGGTGAAAACCCCACTTGATGGAGGACGCATGGAATCTGAAACTCTCCTCCACAGTGCTTGACTATCGCCCTTCCCTTCCTATCCTCCGCCCTCCCTTCATCCTCGTCTGAGTTCATTCATATCTGAAAGTGTTGGCTCAGAACAGAAATACTCATGGGCTGAACAAAGTGCGGAGTGACTTCAGGGTCTGGGATCTTCAAATAAACCCTGCCTGGGAGTCATGGGGACCAGGAAGTGGATTTAACGGGCATATTAGCTGACCTTCATCTCGTTGTTTGTCCCAACCTGTCTGCCGGGGGCCTCAGGCTGGCCCGTAACCACGGTCTCCGGGCCCAACAATGTGGGCATTTCCCTCAGCAAAAAAAAAAACACAGGCCTCGGAGTTTACTGAGCAAACAAGATGGACCCTGCCAAAACGCTTCTCGCTCCCACATTTCACAATCACTTTTTCTGTCGCCATTTTTTCCTCTCTTTGCTCTTTTCCATCCGAGCGCTCCGAGAAGCTAGCGGACAGTTCTGGGTCGATTGTGAAACGGAACTGTAGGAAAACACAGCGCTTAATGAATGTTAAGCATAAAAGATAAATGTTTTCTCTCACAATAATCATGATCTATCTATCAATAATCAATAAGATTTTTAAAACAGCATTGATTTGTAAATTACAAAAAGAAAATGTGTAACTACGCATCCAAAGCTTTTTTTTTAAGAGATTAAAAATATAAAGTCGGAAATTGTTGGTAATAAACTTGACGAGACTTCAATCAGACAATGTGTAGGTACTGCTCCCTGAATATAAGACGGCAAATACGGCTAGTTATCTTATCTTAAAGTAGGATAAACATTTTATCTTGCTCTGTTCACCAGCAGCATTTACGTTAAGTGTCATGTTATATTTAAGTAAATTAGTGATACTTTTTTTTCTTTTTCTTTCTTCATACAGATTAAATAGATTTTTTTTCACTTTCTGAGTAATAATCTTAAAAGGTGTTGACAGGGACAGCTGTCAAAAAAAAAGCTTCCAACTCATTTGCTTTAACAATAAATCGTGTTCAATGTAAATGTCTTCATGCACTTTGACGACTCAACCGGAGACTCTTGAATCTCACTTCAACAAGCTGCGACTCTTGGAGGATTGGGTCTGCTTTCACCATTAGTCAACGTGTTGTTGCAGCAGACAGGATCCGACATTCAAGCCGAGTAAAAGTAAAGTGTTCCTGTGCTGCTAGTAAATCAGGCCTCTTACTCAGATTAATACAGGAAGACATCCAGCGCTCAGGAACTACATGACTTTTTGTATTTCCTGTGTGTAAAAAAGAACACACACAAAATCAATTGGTCTCAAAGATTGACCTCCAGGAAGGTGACCTCCGGCTTCATGGCCGATTATTAATATCATTATTATTTAAAGGATTGGATTCATGAAGAACATTTGATAAAAGTAGAAATTTAGGTTTATGTGAATAATAAATATCGAACTGAATAGATGCTGGATCTTTAATGCTCCTTCTTTAAAACTGTCTCACAAGCCTGACCTCATATTTGAAAGTCTTCCAAACTCACGCCTGGAAGTTGTAAAGTTTGGCTCTGCACCGAGTCACGCTTCCTGTCTTGTTCTCATTCCCTGACTCATTCTCACCTCCGTCTTTGTTCTGGATTGATCATTGCCGAGGCCCCCGCATACCTCTTCCTTCACCCGTTTGTTCTTCCTCCATCACTTTCAGTGGTCGAGCGTCTCGTCTCTCAGGTGTGATGGAATCGCTCGCTGACGCGTCCCCCAGACATTTGCTCTGAGGGGGTTTGTCCCGTCTCGCCGCTGTGATCCAGACAGAAGAGGAAGTTACACATAAGGAAAAGGGCGGGGTCGTATTATCTGTGCGCTCGCCAGTCTTCCGGTTTGGACTGGACGCATTCCCCTTCGGTTTAAATTGTCTTTCATCTGCAAGCATTTGACAGCATCGATTCCTGGGCTGTTGTTGAATACGCTTCCCTTTGTTTAAAATCTATATGGTATTTCTCATAAGCTTTACTCTAATCTCTCCCTCAGGGCCACATCACTGGGTCAGATTTGCTTGTGGTGTTCCATTAGATTTGACAGATGAGCTATTCCCAGGCCAGTATGGGGGGGGTGAGGTCAAAACAACGTCCAGGCCTTGACATCCACAGAAACGATCCTTCCTCTGGAGCAGTGGGGGGGGATTACCGGCGCGACAGCTGAAACACATTGAAAGATGGTAGTTATTAAACACTTGGAATAAGACGTCAGATCAGAGCGGTCAGGGCCGCATCAACAACACGGCCGACGGCAGGGTCCCGGGGTTTTCACCGGGGCAGGCAGATCACATGGATCAGATAGATCCGTGTTGTTAGACGGCTTCACCTTTCGTGCTGAGTGGAAACAGCCTCCGCGTAGACTCAACAAACTAAAGGTGTGCGTGAAGTAGCGTGCAAGCCCGACGCCGAAAGACAAAGTGAACGTGGTATGTGTGTCTGTATACACGGATTTCAATGTCCTGCGTGCGTGTGAAGCTTCAACGTGGGCCCCCCCGCCCCGCCCCGACCCGCGCGTTTCTCACCAGGGGAGGCGTTGTGAAAAACTGGATGGACGTCTCTCTTCCCGGCATCTGGCTCTTAGATGTGTCTGCGAACACATGGGCCCATTAGTTCTACCTCCGGGTGGACTCCAGCCCAATCCGCAGTGATGTGATCTCACAGGGGCCCCGGCCAGCGTCCCCCCCCCCCCCCCCCGGGGGACCCGTAACCACCCAGGCATCAGAACAAATATCTCAGTGCTTACGCACACCTCTTTATGGCAGGTGATTCCTTGCCCTGATTCCAGGGCATGCGGGAACTTCAAAGCCTCGCACTCCGACTGTTGTTCTCACCCTTGGCTTTTTTTCGTCTCGAACCTGCCACGTCGTTGGATTCTTGGCCGTAGCCAAGAGTGAGGCATGCAAAACGGGTGAGGTCAGCGCGGCGGGTGGCGGGCGGCGGGGAAAATGTGCACTTTGATGCTCGAGAAAGGAATTGAGTAATGAAAGTGAGTCTTGGTGTCGACTGTAGGAAGTGGAAGAGCTCACTGCACTACTGTCCTGCCCGTTCCCCCCCTCCTAAAGAAGAGATGCCGCATCATTTCCAGGCGGCATCACGTGGTCGGCATGTCTGGTTCGGTCACCAGAATCAGTTTTCAGATGTGCATGTACATATGTACAGTTTAAACGACCGATACGTATGCAAATATAAAAAAAAAACATTTTCACCACACAAAATGTTGGCCAAGTTGCTGTCAACTAGGGCGTTGCTTCACGACAAAATCGTTTAGCGACGGGGTCTCCGGAACGGAACTCCGTCGTTAAGTGAGGAGCAACCTTATAACTCTTTGACCCTCGTGATTTGGGTTTTGAAAGAACACACCACTCAGCATTTCTCCCACCACATCTCCACGCATGCTTCTGTAACACGTGAGGACATTCAAATCTTAGCCTGTTGTTGCTCGATTACGGTTGCTAAGGGAGCAACAGGATGATCATCGCACGGCGTAGCGGTTTAGCAAAGGGTCAGGTGTCTCAAGTAGCACCGCCATAGATTCGTTTAGGGTATATTTGTCTTTCCCGTCGATCATACTTTTTTTTATTGCTCACAGCAAAAAGCCCCGGTGCGGCAGACACTTGTGTCGAGCGCCCGGCGAAGTGATGAAGGATGGGCCGGCAGGGACCAGAGGAGGAAATGGATGGCAGAGGGAGAGATGCGTGAGGAGTGGAGGTTATCCTCCAGCTGAGGAAACACGCCGGCTGGCATGTCCCAGCCAATGAAAATGTTTGTGTAGAAATGTTTCAAACAGCCACACAGGAAATAAGAGAACTGCTCTTCACAAGACAGGAAACACACATCCTCTTGCGCACACATTAGACGACACAGACGCAGCAAAGGACTAATTCTACCTCACACTGTGTGGAGGAAGCTGCGCTGATGTTCCCACCATGTAGGAATTAAATGTCACGATGGCTGGTGACCTCTGTGCACGTTGCACGGCACTTGCATCGTCCTCCCCAACACCAGCCACTCTCATGTCCTCCCTCACTACGTCCATGTGTCTTCTCCTGGGTCGTCCTCTAGCCCTGTTCCCTGGTAGTTCCATCCTCAGCATCCTTCTACCGATATAATCCCTGTCTCTCCTCTGGACATGTCCAAACCATCGAAGTCCGGTCTCTCTGACCTTATCTCCAAAACTTCTAACCTTCACTGTCCCTCTTATTGTCTCATTTTAATCCTGTCCAATCTGGTCACTCCCAAGGAGAACCTCAGCATCTTCATCTCCGCCCCTTCTAGCTCCGCCTCCCGTCTTTCCCTCAGAGCCACCGTCTCTAAGCCGTCCATCATGGCTGTCCACTTTATCTGCCGGGTTGATAAACAGGCTATATCCAACTTTTCTGAGGCATGAATGACAACACAGAGGAGATGCATTAGTATTGATGGAAGTCCAGAAACAGAGAAGCATGAAATATGTATATGCCTGCATTTATTTATTTTCTGCATCAACTTTAAAGCCTTGTAAGGCCTGGACTGGACACCAATCGTGGGAAAATGTGTCTCAGGGTAGAAACCACAAGAGATGCAGGACTGTTGAACCGTCCCATATAATGGAGGTGAAACAAACAGAAACGGTGGACCTGGAGATGACATCACCGTCCAATGCTCTGTTGCCAGACTCCCAATGTAGGGAATATCTTTTTCCCGACGCTTGGCGAGGGAAACGTGGTAAAATCCAATCCCCTTTTATTGCTATTTACCTCCTTGCCAAGCTTTGTTGAAAGCATAGCTTCACAAGATGAATGTGAAACTGAAAAAAAAGACTCCAAAGAACAGCTTCAACTGCCACCCAGCCCTTCCTCAGGTTTCAGCTCTGCATGCTGAGCTTCCAGTAGCCCTCACTCAACCCACCCATAAAGTAGTCCTGCAGGGATGCGTGTTCGGCCCCTTGGTTGTGTAACTCATTAAGCAGACAGCGAGGTGCAGAAGCATCATAACACGTATCTCAGGTGGTCTGACCCACAGCAGAGCAGCGCTCATCCACCCCACACTTTCTTTTCTATAAATGTACACAAGTGCACAGGAGAGCGCCGGCGAGCCCAGAGGAGATCGTGCTGGCGCTCCCGCTGATCATAAATCCACCGCCGGACAGGCAGGCCGAGCTGGAACGTTTAGACACCGTGGGCCAGGTGATTTATGGATCAATGTAACCTCTGGAGTTTAAAAATAACACGAGCGAATCTCGCCCGGGATGGAATACCGCTGCACTTCACTGATACTGTGGAACCACTTTAAAGACATTTCATCCACTCAGCGAGAAAGCATGAGCGAGAAAATTCATGTGAGTTATTATGTGATAAAGAAGGTTATACATTATAAAAGACCCCCAAGCGCTTATATTTGACTGAAATACTTAAACGGCGCTGGCGTAACGCCGGAGGCTTGAAGCCTCAGCTGAAGACAGAGGCCGTTTAATAAGAAGCCATTAATGGAAATATTACCGGAGCACGCCGTTAACAGCTTCTTCCTCGCTGCTCAGGCCAAGGCTGTTTCCTTCTGACTCCTTTGTACATGTTGTTTAGATCAAAGCATCATTCACTCCCCATGAAAACCCCCCTCCGAGGAGCTCCGTCAGCTCCCAGCAGCAGCACCAACCAGCACCTGCAGGACGGAGCAGGCCAGGCCTTTTTGGGCGAAGGCTTTCTTTGCACATTGAGGATTTACACCGATGATGGGATCCAACTCTTCCTTACCGGGCCTCAAATTTAATGGAGCAGAAAGTTGGTTTTAATATTTCTACAGGTGTCAGGGAAGGTTTGAGCAGATCCAAGCTCCAGCATTTCTGCAGACTTGTTGCAGGAACTTGGACCACGGTGGGCTAGTTGTTTTTTTTAAACTCCTCTAGCAGGTGTTTTACTCACAACGTGCTTGTATTTCCTGCGGAGTAAGCGCAGGCCTGTTTGCGTTACACGTCTGGCATAGACGCACTCCTCTCACACACCTTTCATCACACCACAACATAATTTGCTCTTAATTAGCTACCGAAGCCAATGCGCCAGTTTGATACCAACGACTGTAAACTCTCATTAACAATGACACGCAGACGGGCTGCAGCTTTTCTGCTGACACCTCTATCTGCAGCTCGCACAAGACGAATCCACCCTGGCCGGGCACAGAGGAGCGATCAAGCACCGTCTCCCCCAGCCGCACGCAGCTGTCGTCGTCCCTATTCATGAGGCCGAGATGAGCAGGAAAACACTAATCATGTCATCATGGTTCTGGATAGGAGTGAGAGCCCAATTTAGTGAGATAGCAGCTTGTAATTACGCTGTGCTCCAGGGCTGCGGCATTGTGAGGAGGGCCCCAGTGGATGCTGGGAAAGCAGCCGAGGAGCTGATTATCTTGGATTTACAACTGGCGTTCTTTTGAAAAGCCTCGCTTGCATCTCATCGCCATGAACGACCGTCTCTGATCGCGTTCATTAATGACAAGTTTATGTTCCCGACATACCTCAGAGACCTCCGTGCACGCACAGCGTGCACACACACACACATGGAAACATGATACCACATGTGACTTTTTATCTGTGCATGGACGAAGCCTTATCGACACACACAGACACATAATCACACTCACTCTGCATGACATAAAGTATCTCATCTTCCTCGGCCCTTACTGGATGCACGCTCACCTTTTGCACGTCGCACCAGGTGTGATATCGTATCTCGTGTGAGAACATTTGGTGCTAATTTGTACGAAGAACAAAATGCGGCTGAAGGAATTATACCTGCTTCATTTGCCGGTAAGATTCAAACCAATTTAAACTGAACCACAAATTTCAAAAACCTCCAAACAAATTTCTAACCTCATTGTGGCACAAGACTTTAAAAAGTCTGGATGCGCTTTGTGTATTTAGGGCAGCTGGAATGTCTGCACAGAATTCCATGGAAGTCCTTCACATAGTTCCAGAGATATTCCAGCCAGGACTAGCGGAACAGATTAAAGCGTGATGTCATCCGTGTGCCCTCGCTGTCTCTTCACTGATTCTGCAGCATGTCACACCAAACATGCCCACATTAGCGCTCCACGGGGTTGAACGGGAGACAGCTTGTCCTCTTGCCTCACCCTGACGTGCAACATTTGGATGTAGACACACCAGACGACGATCCAGCGATCACTGAGGCCGCGTTGTCGTGTTGTTTTTGGAGAGACGAGTAGACTATTTATTGCATGATTTGGCCTCAGGTCTTCAGCAGGACTCGCTGTCACTCAGTCTAAGTCAGCGTCAGACCCGGTGAAATATACTTGGACTCGTTACAGATGGACAAATTATTCACATTGTGCGTTCGGTATCTTGTGTCTCGTTGTTTTCTCTTCTTGTCACGTCTGTAACTGAGTGTGTGGCAGGGGAAGGAAAGCAGTTCATTATATAATAATAATAATAATAACAAACCCATACAATAGCATTATGAGAGCGCAGGCCTCTGCCAAGCAGCTCATTCCCCTCCTAATTGGATCATCACCAAAAGGTTCTAAATTGTTCTTGTTATCTTCAAACACAAATCATGAAAAGTAAAAGTGAATCGGAGTTGATGTGTATTTGTAACTTATTTTTCAAAGTGCATTTTTTTTTCTTCCTGACTTCATTCTGAATCAGATCCAGAAGACATGATGATTTCATGACAGTTCATATTGGACCCCTTTATGACTGTGATTTTTTTTGTGCGTGAATTGAATGCATATTTTACAAGTTATGATTTTTTTGTGAAAAAAGCCTCAATTATAAGTAAACGGGAAAATCCGGACAGGTGTCTAGACCAAGACCCATCTTCAGACTTTTTTTCCATCAAGATCCATCCAGAATCTTTTCCGTAATAATTCTAACAGGCAGACAGACAAAGGCCATCAAATACTGTACATAGCCTCCTTGGCAGAGTTAAAAAATACACCGCCTAACAAAACACCTGCGCATGACAGAAGACGGACAGACGTCAGCAAACGAAGACAGGAACCGGAGGATGACACGGGGAGAATGCAAAACACTGAGGCGAAAGCATAATCTGACAGAGATTAAGGGATTGATGAGGATCACTCTACAATTAAAGAAACAGAGGCAGGAACAAATATGCTTCAAAATAATAAAAATCTTATTCAACCATAATTATATACATCTAAATACTTCGAAAATATGTCTTCAGTGTACTCCCAGAGCTGCTGTACATTACACCTCTGTGGTTTTGACAGACAGAATATTTAGATGGAGTTTTACACATGCAGTAATAACAAGCGCGTCTCTAACTGTGGGACCAGGTTAAGATGAAAAGGTTTCACATGCATGGATGTCCCTGCATAAACATCTGTGTTTTATCAGCGCTGGCTGCTGAAGCGCTCGCTGAAGGGTGCAGCTCAGCCTCTGAGGTGAAATGAGGAACGTCTCATTTTGAGGTTTGGTACAAACATCGTAATGTGGTGCTAAATCATGTGCAAATCTTTGTAAACAGAGGTGCTGCGCGTGCATACCGCACGCAGCATCTGCTTTACATCCTGCCACAAGAGCATCCAATAAAGGGACATTCCAAATCAAACGTGGCATCTGCATCAGGCAATGATGTTAGAATTTTGGCAATACTGCAAATGAATTCTTCTGCAGGCCACCTGCTGTTTGTGGAATGTTTTAAACATACCAATTTCCCCGTAAAATGGGATTGTGATGCTGTATAGATTAGGAGCTGATCCAATTAGACAGGCAGAGCCAATCAGGGTGCATCTGAAGCCATGGACACAGTGAAGTGGTGCGGAGCTGCCGCGGTTCAGTGGATCCACGGAGAGCAGAGAGAGAGAGGCGTAAAGCCTACGTGGATTGATGGGTGTCCTCGGTTTTTCACAAACTAATATTCCATTAATGCTCCTTTTCCAATCGGATTTGAAGCTCAAGTATTAGAGAGCGGAAATCTCAGATAATCCACACCAAGCGTAATGTTGTCTCTGCTTGGAGGGACCCCACACCGAGCCTCCCCCCCCCACTGACCTCACACAGACTTCAAAATAAAGTAAAAGGTGAAACCAATGTTAAGAATTTATTTCATTTTTTTTATTATTATTATTAAATAACCAATGCAAACATTGTTTGATGCATATAGAATTTCAGCATCTAATTGAATCTAAGCATCCAAAGAATACACAAAGCTAAGAGGGTTCTGGCATTTCTACCCAAACATTGCAGTAATAAAGATGGATGAGGCTTGTTGGTCAATAAAACATCCACTGTGCTGGATTCATTGTGACACACTAAGCAGCAGGATGTCCGTAATGATCAGAGGACGAGCTGCCAAAGCCCACAGCATCGTGACTGAGGGCCACCTCTGCGGTTTCCACTCTCACTCAACCGGGGAAGTTTCCACTGGCGGGCCGCAGCTTCCACCATTCTCATCTAAACACTGCCCCCTGCAGGGCGTGGAGGGCATGGGTCTATGGGAAGAACAATTTGGTCATGCTTCCTGCTGGACATTAATGTTACACGCATGACGCTTTCAGTTTTGTGCCCTTTCATGTTTAGGATAAAACCCTCCCTGCTGGGATGCAGCCCCCCCCCCCCCCCAGAGGTCACCTGAAACTGAAGCCTCTTTCAGTGAAGGTCATTTATGTCCAAGAGAGAATTATGACTATTTTTTTCACCTCATCTGTCATCATGCTGAAGCTCGGGGTGCACACATATAGCCTTGAATGCGTTTCCAGCCACGCAACCGGGTGGTCCGACAAGCTGAATGTGACCCCAATAACGACCTTTGTGTCGCATGAACCTCGCTTTTGTTGAAGAGTTAGGGGGCAGCGATTCGCAGCACATTATGCAAAGCACAAAGGGTTAGATAGAAGGCCTGTTTGCTGCTGAACCGGATCCCTGCTGAATTTTATCACATGAATTGTTTTGATTTGTTCTGAGTGATGATGATGTTTTATTTTTTTTATTCCACATGGTTAGAACTTTTGTCAACAATGTCAAGGCCTTTTACGCAAACCTAAAGTTTTATTAGAGGAAATACTAAATGACTAGATCTTCTTTGGTCTCATCGGTCACACCGTAATCAGGAACCTCTTTGAACCATATTTTACAGGCTTGCTTTCACTAGAGATCCTCCTCTATGAGATAATTTTCCTTATTTTAGGACCTTATTTCATTCCTTTTGGTTTGTAATGTGAATTCGTCTTTTTATTTCTTTTATTACATCAGCATTTTCATCCTCTTCTTTATAATAATTCATCCTACTTTGACTTCCTCGTGTTTCCCTCTTCCTGTTTGTGTCTTCAGCCTTTATTCCTCTTATTACATTTTTCATCTCGGCCTTTCATTCTTCTGGCCTTATGGGTTTGATATTCTGTTGTCACGTTTCCCTTTACTTTGTCTGTACAAGTATTTTGAATAGTTCCATTTCCTGTCATCTTTTCGTCTGTGCTCCCCGCCACGGTGAGCGTCTGATTGTTTCCACCTGTCTGTCGGCGTCTCGCCACTCTGTGTATTTAGTCTCTGTCCATTCCCTGTGCCGAGCGGAACTTGACGAAAGCCAAATGGTGATGATGGCCGTCTTCTTGGATTGTAATCCCTTACTCCTTCCTCTCACGGCTCACGTTTGGGAGCATCATAGCGGCTATCATCACCACACAATGAATCTTTGATAGAATTCAAAGGCAGGCTTTGGTTTTGATGCACAGTCACTCCTGCATTCTTGCTCTGCAGCCACTTCAGCGCAGCTTTAACTGCATGTTGACGGGATCATTGGCCTGCGAGGGAACTCGGATTAGCTTGTCGCTACATTATCACCGGCAAAACAAAGGAATGTTTCCTTAGTGCTCCGTCAGTCAAAAGTCACTGAACCATAAACTGTGTGTTTGACACAGTTTTAAAGGCTGAACACTCAATTATTTAGACCACAAACGGTTGCTTTGCTGCTCGGCGTGGAACTGCGTGAGCTCTGCTCTAACACGGGTCTCTTACTGGAGTGCAATGAAAGGAGCGGTTATGGTTTACTGGTAAAACTCTAATACAGCACGGGCATTGCTAATTATATTAGAAACACGTGTCATGTATCAGATAAAGTCAGCCTGAGCAACATTTATGGTATTTATAGACCGTTAAATGAAGAAAAATGCAGCATTTGAAGCATTAAAGTTGTTTACAGAACGCTTTGTTTGCTACGTATGAATTTGGTGGAAAATTAAGATCCACCAGGATCCACCAAATTTAAATTTTTAAAACCAGTCAACTTTAATTATAAGGAAGAGGCCTGATTAAGTTCAAGGCGATTGCAGTATGGGCCCCACTGAGCCTTTCTCGTGTGTGTTTTTGCCATTGCCACAGTGGGACAGGCGTTATTCTTCGTGTTCTTGTGGCGCCGTCTCGGCTGCAGGAGCAGGTCCTTGGTCAGAGCGCCAGGGAAACGCTGCCCGAGCAGAAAGCGTTTTCCTGCTCAGGGACATGAGTGTTGAGGAAAGCCTATCCCGCTAGATTAAAGTCTGGAGTGACACGTTGACCTCTGTAAAATGTTAGTTTGTTCCTTTCTATAAAATACCACTTTAAAACACGCCACTAGAGGGCGCCATATGCCATGTCATTTGAAGCTCCACCATAAACTGATGTTTTTCCTGTCATCCGGTTTCAGCCTGTCTGTCCTATAATGACAAGAAATACTTCTATAACACAAAATACTAAATATTTGTTGTTGTTGTCATGTTCTTTTCTTTATTTCTACAAGCCATCCTCTCTCAGATGCTGACTCATGATGTGCCTTGTTCACCATTCCAACAACAACAAATCTCCATCTACGCAACTGAGAATGATGTAAAATGCATGTTTTTTTTTACTGCTGGGGACAGATGAGGCTCCCCCCCCCCAGAATAATGAAGGAGGAGCGAGCCTGTGAGACAACAATGAAATCTATTTCTGCTGTGCTCGCTAAACATGAGCCGGTTCGGATCTTTCCTGCTCCAGCTGGAACTGATAGCGGTTCAGATGCAGTGAAAGTAGGTGCTGGTTGTGGATGAAGTAGGGCATGAATAGAAATAGCTCAGCAGCACCAGGGCTGCGTCAGTCGTCTCTCGTGCGCCGTGAGTCGATGCCTGTCTATTCTCCGTCCAGGTGTGTGCATGTGTGGGAGATGCGATCCAGGACTCAGAAGCTCCTGGAATCCATGAGAAACCACGAGGCCCCCTGCCAAATGCATTAAGATTAAAGGCATGGACAAGGAATGTGTTGTTGCCAACTCAGATGGGGCCTGCATATAATCCGGGGCCCCGGCGGAAGCCAGAACCCGCCCACTCGACCCCTTCTGTTGCTGCTAAAACGAATCCACACGACGGGGATGTCTAAATCATTTTAGTTCTGATGAACACACGATCAAGTTGTCAAAATGTGCAGAACATTTGTAGAACATCATATCCGGTCAGTGCTGCAGTACTGACTCCTCCTGGGGCAAGCTGGCCTCCTTCTCTTTTATGTGGAGTCAGGCTCTCCTCCTGGAAGTCACTGATCAGCACTGTCCGCTGCACCTCCAAGAAAAGCAGGTCATTCTTAACGACGGAAAGGAGAAAGCTCAGAGCTTAGATCCAGAGAAGCATTTCAACTTCCAATGAGCTGAAGCGCAGATGCAATAAAACACTGTAAATACCAGAAATTGGCCAAACTTGTGAGTGACTATTGGAGAGCGTTGTTCTTTTAGCTGAGGGCCGTGCTGTGTTCCCCAAGCATGAAGCCATACAACACGGAGGCTACCAGATGGTCTCTGTGGCCTGCTTCATCTTTGAGGTTGACGTTTCCTTTTTTTTGCAGAGTGGAGTGTCACAGGAAAAATGACCTCTCCGTTTATGGGCATGATAAGAGAATGTGCACTGTTCTGGCAGCACTGTGCATCCGGCTGTCTCTGTGTTGTTGTTTGCGTTGTCATAACTTGGCGCCACATAAATATTCAAAGGGTTACTTGTGACTTGTTTGAGATGCTTCCACATCCAATACGGTATAATGCCTATATATGGAGGGGGGGGGGGGTGCCTGACTTCAGAGAGGAAATAAAATAAAATAAAAAGTTCTAAAAATAACATCAACTGGCTTTGCAATCCCTGAAACATTCCAGAACTGGAAGTCTTTGTTGATGAGGGAATGGACGAAGATTCCTCGGCGCTGCTGCCTGGATCATGTTGGCAGCAGATGAAGGGTCTCTGCCCAGTATCGATGCTTGTTCAGAGTCATTTAGAGACTGCTGTAAAAATAGCGTTTTATGATCCGCCTGGGAATAACACTCCTAATATGTTGTATGAAACCAGTCTTTTAAGATAATGATTGATGGGAAATTTTGGAGGTGATGTCAGCGAGGAGGCTGCTGACATCACCTTCTTCTTATTCAAAGTAAGCTTCTCCTCCTGTTTGCCCTCAAGCCTGTTTCTACATCTCTGATCGGAGCGTCCTTGACTTTGTCCTGTCCTGGATTTGAACCGGCTGCATCAGCAACAGACTCCTCTTACCGTCATCGGTTTGACTCTGAGGGCAGAGGAGGAGGTTTCACCCCCACCGCCCTCTGAGCTAAGACTTGGCTCACATTCGCTCTTCAAACTGCGTTGGCAATGGGGAGGGAAGTGAGTCCGAATGCTTTTGCTCACTGCAGAAGTAAATCCGCACTTTCCTGGCGATAGTGAGACAGCCTGTGTGATTAGACATATCTGTGTTGTGAGCAAAGGAGATAAGCGGTGCCGCTCTCCTGTACTTCATGGCTGAGAAATGATAGCAATAATCCAGGACACTGTAACCTGCGATAAACGCCTGTCAGAGCTTAGCTAATGAGTTTCTCCTGTGGGCAGCTGGGTTCACACACACACACACACACACACACACTGTCCCAGAAGATTAGCTCACTTCTTGCTTTTTGTGAAATTCTGAATTAGTAGAATTCAGTGAAGTAGTACCTTCAGAAATGTCTGCGGTTGAGTAGCTGTCCACCAATCAGAAGGCCAAAGTCTGCATGTTGATGCCATCGCTGCAGAATGTGGAAAGGTTCAGGGTTAATGTTATTAATGCATGAAAGCTGCTTCAAAAATGACATAAATCCAGTTCCTTTCTAACTCAGGTTGACTTCTTCAACAGCTTATCTAATTAAAAATAAAGAAAGAAGTCATGAAAAGTCATGCTGTGTGTGTGTGTGTGTGTTATAGAAATAGGTTTTTACAGCAGATATGATGTGATATTAACCCTAACATAATCCTACATTTTGTTTGAAGGACATATGCCCCAAAACAGAAGTAAAATCTCCTCAGTCCAAACAGTCCACAGTGGTGGTGACGGCTGATGGCTCTGCTGGGACAGATGAAATGATAGACTCGGGGTCACCTCCTGGATGGAAGCAACCTGAAAGACAATGGACTCGACTGCACACAAACTCCAAGTTCGGTTCAGAGATGGTGAACATCCATCCATCCATCCATTTTCTTCAACAGGAGGCCTCCTATAACAGGAGCCCCCCCCCCCCCCCCCCCACCGGCGATGAAAGGTGAAATGAAGGCATGGATCCAAGCTGCGCGCTGCTGTCTTATCTCCTCCGTGCGCTGGAAAGTGGGAGGAGGCAGTCGCACCACAATCACGCGCATCTTTCACGCGAAGCTGTGCGCGATGGGAGGAGAGAGCGCTCGGTGCTGCAGCTGGACGGCGGAGCGGCTCGCAGTGCGCGGGGCATGCATGACGAGATGCCGCCCGTGAACGCGGCGTTGGAGTCATAATGAGCGCCTTCAGTCAGTGCTGGGATGGATGAGGAGGGCTGACCGTCGGCGCGGGGGGGCGTGGGGAGGGGGGGTGGTGTAACAGGGCGCCGTTGTGCTTTCGCGATGGTGTCACCTCTGTGCGCTTTTCCCTCTGCTGTCCGCACCGGGGACGCGGGCAGAGAAGTGACGCGCCGGCGTCGGGATTTACGCGTCTCCGCCTCGCTGTGAACGGGCGACGCCGTCATGGAGAAACGGAGCAGAGCCGACGAGGAGAAGCGGAAAGAGAGGAAGCCCAAATCTGGGAAGCTTTTCCGAAAGAAATCCTTCAGGTCTGTGGGGACTTTCATGAACAGAATCGTTAAAACTTTTGGCACTTTCAGCCACTTTGGAGACGCCGACGCGCCTGACGCAGAGGACGACGATGGGGGGTTTGGGAATGGCGCACCGTGCACGCTCAGCGCCGGCTCGGGAAGCGTCAGAGAGGATGTTCAGGTGTTTCGGGAGCGCTCGGTGAAAAACGCCTCTGGCGCGTCCTCGTCTCTGCGCGCCAGCAGACAGAGGCTCCTCCACCAGTTCGGGGACACGATCCCAGGGGTGCTGGGGCTGAAGAACCACGGCAACACCTGCTTCATGAACGCCGTGGTCCAGTGTCTGAGCAACACGGACCTGCTCGCAGAGTACCTGGGGCTGGAGCGCTTCAAGCTGGACCTGGGTCGGACCGGGACCCACGGCCACGAGACGAGGTTCGACCCGGGGGAAGTCACGGAGCGGCTGGCGTCCCTCGTGAGGGCTCTGTGGACGCTGGAGTACACGCCACAGCTGTCCGTGGACTTCAAGGTATACGCGCCGTCTACAGGTGGATGCCACGAATAGGGGGTGTCGATCACGTTGATCGATCCCTGGCAGATTACTGCGTGTTTATTAGCTGGTGGAATTCTGCCCCACAGAGCCAAATAAAAATAAAAAAATTGAGGAAAAAAAGGTTTTAATAAACATTAACTAAAAAAGGAAATGTTAATTCCTCCGCAAGGAAAGGGTTAAAGTGTCTCTGCTAAAGCGTCTTGACCCCCCGGGTAGAATATATGTACTCGCATTACAATTCAGATGAGGCTGCAGCGCATCCCAAAAACAAAACTCCCACAGGCCTAAAGTACTATTATCTGACTGTGTGTCTGTGTAATTACACGTCAGTGTGTTTTATAAGCCAAGTATAAACATGCGTAATCTGTAATAAGACACACAGCACTGTTTCTCTGTCGTGCTTTCGGGTTCTCCCTGTCTGTGCCTTAAATTATAATCTAGGGTTCATCCCTTAAACACTATTGCGAAGTTGTTGTTCTTATATCTTGCTAACTAACTAAAAATGTTGACAACAACAGTAAAAACCTGCCAGAGGTTTGAAGAAGCCATGAGTTTACCTTAGAGCTAAGAGAAACACGGCCTTGGCGCTCCGGGCCATTGTTTCTTTCTCTATTTGTTTGCTTTCTATACGAGATCTTCTCTCCCTATAAGCCTGAATCCTTGTGATTCCCCGATCCCACCCGTCCCACTCCCCTCATATCTCCAATATCTTCAGAACAACAACCAGCGGGAACAATGGAACGATTGAAAGAGAAAGCACTACACTCTGGAATGAGATGAGATCTTTCCTTCTAAAGCGCACACGCACACACACACAGAGCGCTCTGACTCTGGTTTGTGACTGCAGGAGGTCCAGAGTTCATGCTGCTTAGGCCTTCTGAAATTGCCTGTTGAGTAATACCACAGCTGCCTGAAGGGAGGCGTTATTAAATAATCAGCTAGCTGCCAGGCTGGTGTCAGAGAGGCGGAGTTAGCTCCCAAGTTCAAGTCCAGACGGTACAAACTACTTCTAAATGAGCGTCCGAAAAGGTTCGGCCTGTATTTAGAGGCTCACTTAATTTATTTATTTTGCACATTGATCAGTCGGTCGCTGCAGGCAATCTGAAAGTCAGCCGTTCTTCCTGAAGGACGTTAGAAACGTTGAGTGGAAGCAGCCAAGATCAAAGCGTTTTAAACGGCGACCTTCACGTCGCAGGAATCCAGAGAAGTAATAAAAGGACAAGAGCTGAATAGGACATTTACGCGTTCCACAGGACGCAAAATGAGCTGCAGGTGGATCCTGGTGGATGCCGGGTGAATTCCTGGTGAATACCTGGTGCCTGGCCCGCTGCCGGTTCCAGTACCAGGCTGCTGGGCCTGGGACTGAGACGTTTCCTACGTGTTCTGCGCCTCGAGCCTCACCGATGGGCCTCAGACGTTGCAGCTGAAGGGGGCTGAGTTTCATCAACCTGGGAACAGATGTGTGTTTTTGATCTGGACAGCGCTTTGAGTTTCCTGCACCCCCCCCCCCCCCCCAGCGGGATGGCGTGTTTGCTCAGTGAGGCCTGGACGGGGACAAAACCTGAAACTCAAACAGTTCTCAGACAAGTTATCAGCTTCCATAATAAAAGAGAAAGACGGGGGGGGGGCAGGTATGTTGTCCTCCCTTCGGTAGATATTGAGGGGTCTGTTTAGAAGCTAGTTATGGGATGGGCTCACTGGCATGTGTCAATATTTGTCACGTCCGTACTGATGTTTAATGATTATCTACTGCTCGGTGCAGTAAGTTTGGCTGCACCAAGGGAATTCGTACCCCCCCCCCCCCCCCCCCCCTAGTGTAATCCCACAATGCCTTGCCAAGCGGCTTTCTGCCAGAAAACAAAAGAAAGTGATCTTTTCAAGGTGCGGCAGTTTATTATGAAATGCTGGCATGCATTAACTAAAATATTATATTTATTCAAAACAAGACTGCAAAAAAAACATGCATGGTTGGTGATTTATGTAGCTTCAAGCTAATCAATAACTTAGCATCCGTAGTTTAGGGTAAACGATGTGATAATATTTAGTGTCAGATTAAAGTGAACAGGAAATCTGTAATGTGGCTCAAAGCAAACAGCTGAATGGTGCGTTCAAAGACGCGGATAAATGGTTGGAATATTTCGCAGTGGCTAAATGAAGTGTGGCGGATGGATGAGCGGTGCTTTCTTTTTATCCTTTTAGTTGGATGATTACATACATTAGAGACTGGCCACTGGCCATTATTCCACACAGAGTAATAAAAAACATGGCATTTTCCTTAACCTCAATTATATCACCTTCAAATTGCCACCTTCAGGAGCCTGGCGGTAATTACTGTTATTACTGCGATCACAGCAGCTTCAGGCCGTCGTGCGTCTGCAAGTTCTCATGCTCTGCAAAGCAAACCCCAAATGTTTCCGGAGCGTTCGCCCCCCCCCCCCCCGAATCGATTCGTCATGAAGTCGAGGGTTTCGTGGCCTGGGTCCGTGCTACGTCAGCGGCGTGCAGTGGAGGCTTTCTGACAGATGTTAAAGAGGCGAACCTGAGATCTGTCATTCAAGAGCCTTGAAAGGCCAACTGGTTTAAATAGCAGCTCGACAGCTGCTGACGTGTTTTACGCGTTTAAGGATGCGGCGTGTGACGCCGACTCACAATCACTCTCTGACTTTGAGGTCTGTTGAGAAAAAGAGAGCGCCGCGTTCAAGATCAGATCAAAAGAGATTAAAGAACTTTATTGCTCTGCAAAGTCTCCACCCACGTACTCTCTCTCTCTCTCTCTCTCTCTCTATGCATTTTTATTTTCACTTCTTGTCTCAGTTCCCACTTTGCAGCTTCCTCCCAAGCCCCACTTCCACTGAGTTAACGCTCCTCGTCCTGAGTGGAAATGAAGACTTGGACTTTTCTCTGCTCTGGTGTGGTTTATTTGTGGCACCAGGCCGGAACCAGCAGCGGCGCTTCGGCGACACGTCTCTCAGACACCCTGCATCGCGTGACGGTGTAATCTAGAAGAGGCCTGTTGGTGGATTATGAAGCCGTGATTACATTCTGCGGGTCCCTCTGTTAGCAACATAACTTAAAGAGTTACTGACGGATCTTAATGAAGTCTTTAGGAAATGTTGGGAAGGTTACGAGGAACGGATGATTACATTTTGGTGCTGATCCAGAAGAGATCCTGGATTCTGGACCCCTTTGAAATATTTTGTGTAAATCACAATATCGGGGGAGGAGGGGGACTGAGATACTTGGTGGAGGTCTGTGCTCTCTTAGTGCTTTTCTAGTTTAGGGAATGCATTTAATTAAAGTGTCATCGCGTGTCCATTTCCTCTCTGCAGACTATAGTATCCAAGTATGGATCACAGTTTCGTGGGAATTCCCAACACGACGCTCTGGAGTTCCTCCTGTGGCTGCTGGACCGTGTCCACGAAGACGTCGGTCTGGCTTCCCACGAAAACAACAACAACAAACCCGCAGCTCCTGGAAAGGTAAGGGACGGAGCTGGTTGTCGGGTCGCGCAGCATCCGACGATGTGATGAGACCGATTCGCTCACCAGAAATTCAGATTCCATGCTGAACGAATGCGCCAGTCGCCCATGATTAAATGCATGAACACATGAGATACCAGGAACGCCTCGCCGTGGCGTGTTCTCTCAGCCACATATCAAGGACAGGGCGTGGCGATTTGGTGCTTGTCGTCTCCTCGAGCTGCTTTAAGTAACTCCCTTTACCTCTGATGCATCAATAAATGCATCTGATTGGTGCGTTCACTCTCAGCTCCATTGCCCCGCGGAGAAAATCACCGGTGATGTAAAGCTGCATCTGTGTCGCTGCTCCACCCACAGAGGAGCTCTGTGAGGGCCGGCGGGGGCCTCCCGGAGCGGTGGCGGTGGCTGACTAGCTGGCAGAGTCAACCAGGGTCACTGCGAGGCTGACGGGAGGTGTGAGCCCCCCCCCCCCCCCCCCATTACCAGTCCACACACGTCCCACCTCACAGCCGGCGAGTCGGCAAACTGCTGCCTCCTCCGCTGTTGATTCAGGAGCCTGTGGGCGTATGCTAATTAATGTTTTTAAGCGTGTGTTGTTGGTAACCATTTAGTGCAGGAGATCCAGGGCCCAAACAAAAAGGCTCGACCCCCCCCACATACACACACACACACACACACACACACATAACACATTTTAACATTTACTGTTGGCGCTACATGGCTTTGACTCATGTAGCATAAATTCTTTGCCGGTTTATTGACCATTTATTGCTCAGGAAACAGTTTGAAGCAATCTGTCTCTCTCTCCGTGTCTGTCTCCCTCTGTCTCGCTCTCTCTCTGTCTCTCTCTCTGTCTCTCACTCTCCGTCTCTCTCTCTCTGTCTCTCTCTCTGTCTCTCACTCTCTGTCTCTGTCTCTGTCTCTCTCTGTGTGTCTCTGCCTCTGTCTCTATCTATCTCTGTCTCTCTGTCTGTCTCTCTCTCTCTTTCTCTCTCTGTCTCCTCCCTGTTTCTGTCTCTATCTCTCTCTGTCTCTTGCTCACTCTGTCTCTCTCTGTCTCTTTCTCTCTGTCTGTCTGTCTCTATATGTGTCTCTCTATCTCTCTGTCCCTGTCTGTCTCTGTAGGTCTCTCTCCCTCTCTCTCTATGAATGCATCTCTTTGTAAGCCGCAGAAAGAAAGAGACACTTGTTGTGCAGCCGTGGTGCGCAGACGGAGAGGTGCGGCTGAGGTGTCTGCGCCAGCGTGGCGGCGGCGGCGGCGGGGGGGACATAAAGCAGTAGTGACAGCCGGAGAGATGGGGAAACGGAGAAAAACGACCTCTTTAATTCTACGTGACAAAAATTGTCGTGTTTACAAATGTGTCTGGTCGAAGCAAAGGCTTCGTCTTGGTGAGAAGGCCGGCCTCGCCACAGACGAGGGAATGAGCACGCCGTTTCATCATCATCAGCGAACGCGTGCGTTTCTAAAGCCTCACCTACCGCACAGGTAGAAAAATAAAGGCGTGGCTCGCACTGGAAGCATTTTCCTGTTGGCTCAGAGCCACCCAGCTGGAGAAGCAGCTCGGAGGTCCGAGTATTGACCACTCTGTGCCCGAGGTCCTCCGTCACCTCCGACCCAGATCGGCCGCTGGTTGGCCAGAAGCCGTGCGCTCACAAGTCTAAAATGAACTCGTGTGAATGTTTGCCAGCTTGTCTCTGCAGTGGTGGAGGTTGGGTTTGCTGGTTCGGTTGGCTTTGTCGCACAGACATGAAAGAAGCTGCAGCTGACTGGCTGATGCTGCTTCAAGGACGGTTCTATAAACGGCGCTCGTGCTTCTGCAGGGAGCCCGGCCCAGGAAACATTATCTCATTAAGTCGCAGAGAGCTTTGAAATGAAAAGGAAAAAAACAAATTAGCTTTTTTTTTGTGTGTGTGTGTGTGTGTGGGATTCGACTCGTCAGACAGGCGACGTGGATCTGATGACTTCAAAGTCGAGCATTTAGCAGCTCAAAGTATTTGCTGCACGCAGAACCGCAGCAGGCATTGTCTGAACTTAACACGCAAACATGCTTTGTTAGTTAAATCAAGAGGAAGAAGCTTTATTTAATGGGAGGAAACGCGCTCTGGTCGAGGTTGGGTCTGAATGGCACACGGCACCAAATCCAACAACACGTAAATGACTGGTTCGGGTTCAATCGGTGGCCGACTGAAGTGATTTAAACGATAGCTGGGATGTGGGCCTGCCTTGCCAAGTCCAGTTCTGATTCTGATATGAGTTGAATGGAATCTGCCTGTGGAGATGAATAGATTTTTGAAGAAGCAATAATGATCAATTCAGCCTCACTAACAAATAGCAGCTTCAATTAAATGCCTACGGCGACGTACTTTTTACTTCCCTCTCATAGTTAGCCGTTGATGTTATTGCTACCAATAAATCCAATCATGACTTGACTTTCTTCTTCTTTTTTAATTAGGGCTGTAATTCATATTGTGATGCCTGTTAAAGCACCACCGATGACGTTTACCAGTAGAGCCTGTCTGTTGTCTCGACTTGGGCTCTTCTTTTCTCAACTGTTTGCCTCTGACTGAGAAGATTCCGGCGAATACTATAATATTCAGGTTGTTAAGGTGTTTGTGAAAATTTAAAAGTTTTCCTTTAAGTTTTAAAAAGGTTCTTGTTCACGGAACAAAGTCCTCTTGCACGCAGATCCACAAGAGCAGTTCTAAACAGTGTAGTAAGCATTCCAGCCCCAGTGATTGGTAATATCATCTTTAGTCTCACAAATAAAATGAAAATCCAGAAAACAGAAATAATGGCACCAAAAAACAAGGAATTGTTGAGGATTTGGAGGGGATCAAACATTCCATCAGCTTCTGAGCAGAGGAAATGAAAAACATTGTAAAAAGTACAAAAGGACATACTTCAAATACTGGACGATGTGCACAAGATAACATGGAGAAAGAAAAAAACACAAATAGAACACGGCTTCTGGAGGAACGAGTCGACGAGCTGGAACAGAATTCCAGAATGAACGACTTTATTGTGAGTAAACTAAACACCGGACACCGGTCCAATTCCAGAGCTGCAGCTGTCTCTGGTGGTCGAGACGACGGGGACGACACAGTAGAAGAGCAATCGTTGGACAGGACTTGTCTTCTGCTTCTGGGTCAGCCCGTAGCAGAGAGTGTGTGCACTGATATTCTGCTATAGCATGTGACTGCAGCACAGACGGGTGTACCGTTCGACCCACTTCAGGGCCCGTCTGCCCTTCATCCGGTCCCGCCCACGGTGAGCGCGGCCTGAAACTGGCACGCTCTTTACCTGCCGTACATGCAGCAGCCATTCAGCCACAGCCCTGAGGTGAGCTCGAGTCCAAGTTTACTGAGCACATTGCATGTCCCCAAAATATTTTTTAAAAAAACACCCCGCCCCGAGTGATCGACGGCGGGGAATAACGGGTCGAAAGGTCAGAGGTCTCTCTCTCTCTCTCTTCTGCAGCAGGACGTTTCCATCCCCGTGTGTTTCCATGGCCAGTTTAAATTATTAACACGGGGGGGGGCGTCCGCCTCCCTTTTACAATCTATCTCTTCCGCCAGACGCTGAAAATCCATCAATATGAGACAGGTGGTCTGTGAGGATCGCAGCACACGCTTCCCCACAGTGGGATGAGAGTGCCTTACAGAGGAGCCCGTTCACCCGGGTGAATTATTGAGCGCCTCCCTGTTCGGCCCAGAGTGCATCATTAATCTGTGTTTCACGTTTCAGGCTTTTATTCTGAAGTACAGATAAGCAGGAGTCTCACCAAACACGTTTTCTGTCGCTTCATTTACAGACATCTCGTATTAATGAGGGATAGAATCCACAACTTGTCTTAATAAATGTCCAAACCGTGACGTGCTGGATTTCAGAATGCTGACGAGTCGTGTTTCTATTCAGCTGCCGTTTAAGCAAGATTACATTTCCCATTTTCGGTTTTCTGATCTTCAGCATCCTGCTGTACGACAATGTCCGTATCGGGTCGAGCTCTCTCCATCGCTCCGGCCCGTCTCTCCTCCGCTGATTATCAGCTTTTTCTTTTTTATCCCGGTGCCTCCCGCTGACAGCGCTGAGCCAGCAGCCGGGCTCCGGCCCACCGTTCACTTGTGTGCTGTATCTTTGTCATTTATCTAAATCCCAGAAATCAATTACGGCACACTGAGGTGCCAGGGTGAGGGCTTTGAGTTTTAATTTTCTCCTTGCTCCTCGGGCATTGGCACATGGCCCGCTCCTGGTGCAGAGGTTTATGGATTAGGTGGAGGTAGACAATTCTCTAGATTTACATACCTTTAATGTCAGCAGCAATTCATGCTTGTGTTCATGTGTCCCCTTCTCAGATAGGAGCTGCTATTATTTGACCACAAAATATTATGGATGAATGAATGAATTGATAGTAAAAAAAGAAATGAAGCTTTGAAGCCCACGTTTTCCTTTTTTATTTTTTTTACCCTCTGACCTGTCTCTGAAAATAGCTTCTCCTACTTCTGCTGCCTGTTTAGGTGCGTCTATATCAGTTTGAAGTTGGCATATTTTTCTGACAGCCAATTTCAAAGATAGCATCTGAATTTGAGTCTGGCTCACGGCACCTCTGGAGAGGAAGCCCTGTTCTGCTCAGGTTGCCTAACAACCAGTGCAACGACTCCTCAGACCAGCGGCGGTCACAGCTTACCCCCCCGTGGGACCTTCCATGTGGCCGTGATCATTGAGTGGACTTGGATCTTATCAGAAGGCCCGGACCCTGATCCACTTCTTCACTGCGCTTACATATCAGCAGCGATAAGGCCGACGCTGTCGGCGCTCTGGGCTGTTTCCTTATCGCGACATAATAATAGCAATGGAATCCATTAAGTGCGTCTTTGGAGGAGGAAATGTGTGAACGAAACAGCCTGATATCAGTGCATGTGATTAGAAATGCTTATTATTGTCTAGCAAAACAGCATGCTGTATAGTCAACCCTCCACCCCAATCTGAAAGGTGATGTTTCTGTCTCTTCCTCGGTCTGGAGTGGCGTTGATCTGGAAAGGACCCCCCTATTTTTCTGTCTGACACACCCTTCACTTTCCTCACCCTTTTAGACATTCTAAACCCCCCCCTCTTTCAGCGGCGCCTGTGAGCAGAGGTCATGGTTGAGCTACCAGCCTGGGGAATGTGGGAACCAGTATGGAACCGGGGGCTTGGAATCAGAAGAATAGCAGAAAGATGGAGACACAGAGAGAGAGGCAGGGAGGGCGGGTACATTTCTCTTTGCAGGGCAAGCTCACAGTAAAAGCAGTGACTTAATGCATTCTCAAGTAGCAAGCATTTATGGGATTGATATCGTCAAGTGGGGAAACGCTAACAAGGCGCACACGACGGCCTTTTAAGCACTTGGTAAGTGTTTTTCAGGACATCAGCTTCAGCTGGAAGGAGAAAAATGGGGGGCACTATTTCTAAAATAAGAAGCTGTGCAAAAGGAATTTAACAAGAATTTTAGTGTAAGAGGGGTTACCGCATGGATGCAACAACGGGAAGCTGTGAAGCAAACATTTCCAGTTTGCTGATAATTGGGTTCCGCTTTTATGTTTGGTCCCAACAAAATAGGAAAATACTTTAACTGCAGATAAAATGTAAAATATTGTTCTAAATTTGTTTGACATTTTAGTTAGAAGTAGCCAATTAAAAAAAAGCCAAGGACTTAACATACAAGTCTGTGGAGCTTTCGTAATAAAAAAATTAAAAAAAAGCTTTCTGGTTCCTTTAAATTTAAATCAACTTTAATCAGGAGATTTGTTTTGTTTTTTCAACAAACGACGACGTGTGACGTTTGTTTTGTCTGAAAGCTTTTGGCATTTCGTGGTGGTGGTGGCTGATGACCCTGCTGAGACTGATGATGCTATGTAATTATTAAGGTGGTGATGTGCAAGAGGGAGTGCCTAACAGCATTACATAGTACTGTACATGGAGAATATGTATTAAAAACAGTAGTGGAACTACGTCACATGAGAGTCCGTCTATGCAGGTATCTAAGATGCGATGAATGCAGAACTCTGCGTTTTGCAGCCTTCAGTGATCCGTCTTCTGCTATTTTCTTTTCTCCTCTTTTGGGGTTCTTTCATGCTGCAGGGCCACGTTGGAGCCGATGAGACGCCGTCTCCCGATCCATCCCAGCCCCAGCAGCCCGGAGTCCAGCACAGCTTTGTCCAGGAACATTTCCAGGCACAGTACAAGTGAGTCTCCGGTCCTGAGACGCCGCATGGTGTGTGTGTTTGCAGCAGCACAGCTGGAGTTGTCTCTGTCTTCTTTAATTTTACACGGTTCATTAAAGGGTAGTCCTTCCGGCCCAACTTGTGAAGCTCTTTCTTTTTCTGTCCCATCCTCCTCCTGCCAGCTCTTCGGAGAACTGTCAGCCCCGTGCGACTGCCAGTAATGTCATCTTTTAATTGCTGCCCTCACTTGTCAAATGTTTCAGCTGTGACATCTTGGGTGTGCCTAGACAGGGAGAACAGTCTTCACAGCCTGGCAGGAGAGATTTGTTCCTCTCACCCACTCAAATGCTGTACTCGCCAGAGAGAAGGGCATGAGATGGTGCAGAATATATATATATAAACGTGCATCACGAAGCTAAATGGTTTTAAATGGAGCATTGCTGGCGTTGGAGCAAACATTTCTTGACTTCCTGTCGCTCTCTTTCCCTTGGAGTCTCCTCAGGCAGCGTGTCCCAATGAAGTTTCCGATGCGACCCAACGTCTAAGGTTGACAGGGCGGAGAATCATCCTTTTAATAGCCCAGTTTGCCACCGTGCCATCATCAGCGCCGTTATACGTGTTCCGACAAGTTAAATCCAAACGACTCCAGCCAATGGTTGTTTGATCTTGAATTATGTTTTCTGTCGTCGCTTGCCGGAACCGATCGCTATAGTATAGACTTTTCGTGCATCAGAACATTTCGTGTCACACAGTCGCCCAGTCCGTTTCAAACGATCTGGCTTCAGGAACCGTCGGCACTGATTTGTAAATCTGTGCCGTTGCTCTCCTTTTGATCCATTTGGAGATTTCCTTACTGGAGACTTTGATCGTTGTCTATGTGTGGGTGAGTCACAGCCTGCCGTCTGTGCAGATGCAATAAAACGGTCTGCTCATCACGGTGAAGTCTCAGATTACGATGGCGGTGCAGTTTGGGAGCGCTGCTCGTTTTACTGCGAGGCCACTTCCTCTGAATCAGTCTCTGGACCTTTGTTTTGATAATATCCCCTGACTGATTGGCTTTGAGTCTGTGAATTACGGGGCGCACTTTGAGCTGTGTGCCGTTTCCCTTCCAGAGCTCTATCGGTGGGTTAACTTCCATTTGTTCCTGCAAATATGGAGACATACTTTTTCTTTTTAATTTGCCTGTTCGGAAAGAAAATCAACGAAGCGCAGCTACCTGGGTGATATTCACAGCTTGAGGAGTGCGTGGTAGCACAAAGCTAATAGTCTCTTCAGCATGGCTGCGTCCCAGACAGACAGGAGGACGCATGCCTCTCGACCGCTCCACTCTCGCACCATTAAAGCAAGGATCTCACCTCGTCCTTTTGCTATTTGTTGCTCTTTTCAAGTGTTTTGGAGCGCATCTGTGTTTTAGTGGCGCCCGAGTGTGATCTGTATGCACGGAGAGCAGTTACCCTCACTGTTTCCTGGCGAGAATAAGACATCCGTAGGGCTGCCATTCTGCTCTGCCAAGCGGGAGAGATCCTCTAAGAGCCAGCGTCAGCTGGGTTTGCTTGAATAGGGCTTTATTCACCGCCCCCCCGCCTTCCCCACTAGGTTGTCAGGTGCCCTCCTATAAGGACACGCATCTGAACACTTCATCCCACGGTTTAATTTCCCATGGTAGGATGGCGTGTTAAGGTCGGAAAAGTTCAACGCGCATAATCCTGACAAGAAAAGGTGTTACATTCACAGCCGATGACAGAGATATGAGTGTGTGTGTGTGTGCGTGTGTGTGCGTTGATATATAAAGGCAGTGCTCTTTGTTTATGTGTATTTTAAGTCTCCCAGAGCTCCCAGTATAGAAATCTATGTATTTTATTGCTGCTGGGTTACAGTTCACACGAGACAATTATCCATTCAAGTGCAGCACAGTTTATTCTCTAACGTACAGTAGCAATGATGATAAAGGAATCCTTTAATGTTTAGTGTCTCGTTCACAATATTTTTTATTTTCAATCCTTAATTCCTCATTTAATGTTATTAGCTGTGTTTTTGAAACGCTTCAGTGCAATAGGATAGTACAGCTACTAAATGCTAATCACTCTTAGATGAGCAGAGACTAATTGTGGACTGTTATATTGCATATGTAGAATGGCGCGGCGTAAATGGCGTGTCTCCACGAACACCGACCGCCATGCCGGTGTAGCTTTCCTGCCTCGTTATCTGGATCTGGATTCGTCACCGATCCGCTTTTCTTCCATTAAACGCCATGAAAATGCCTCCTGTGGTTTTATTAGCCTGATCCTGCTAACAAGCGCACCAACGAGGAAAGATGGTGATGATTGTGCAAAAACTACAGAACAAATATCTAAGAAACTTGGGATTTGTTTTCACTTTTTGTATTTTGAGATTTCCGATTTCACGTCAGTTCAGCTCGATGTTGACACTGTGGTTATTTCTTAATTGTGTTATTGTTGCTTTTCTTGCCGTTTCCTTGGAAACCAGACGTGGGTTAAGAGTATCTCACATGCACGGTTTATGTGGAACTGATTTATTTTCATTCCAAATTGCACTTGCTGTTTGGTTCTCCGTGTCCGATGTGTTAATGAGCATGAACCTGGAATACAGAACGGCTGACATGTGTTTATAATTCGCTTAAGACTCGCGCATTTACAGAAAGTCTGCTCCAGGAAATCCTCCACAGATTAACTCTAAATACTGGGACAAAGGATTTCATTTAGATGCAGACAAAAATCACTTCCGGCAATCTCCCCCATTAACTTCAATGGCTTCTCTGACTCATTGTTCAAACAATTAGCTGACTGGAATAAATGATCCCCTCTTGTGGAATTAAGTGGGATTAAATGAATCAAGAGTGCTGGTGAACAAAGGGGGGGCGCATGCAAAACCACTGGAAAAGAAATCACTGCTGTTCACATCCTGACGTTTCCCTTTCTCGTGATCTGTGTCCTGTTCACGTCGATGCAGAGGAAGATATCTTCCTCCTCCCTCTGCCTGGGATCCCAGAATGGCCTCACATCAGCATTAGTGACGCAACACGATGGAAACTGCCTTTCCCGGTTTTCGTTTATAGGCCTAATCATCCCGCGGGGGGGGGTTCTTCTACTATTTACCACACCCGTCCTCTTCGACCTTTTGTTTCTCTCCCTCTCGCAGGTTACATCACTCATCCTTTTAGTTCCCACAATCAGATCACGGGGTTCTGTGTGGGAACATCATGGCCATCTCTTTTCCCGCCACACTTAATCAGGAGGTCTTTGAGATTCATTTGACAGTCAAGTCAGCGCGGCTTCGTCTAACGGCCTGCTTTCTTTCCCTCAGATCTTCGCTCACGTGCCCTCACTGTCTGAAACAGAGCAACACGTTCGACCCGTTCCTCTGCATCTCGCTCCCCCTTCCTCTTCGCCAGACAAGGTGAGCGCGGCTTTATTTAATGCAGACTCGTGTCTCGAACCATAAACAATAAAGCAGTCAGCCATAGGATGTTCATAACAAATGGCTGCGTCTGTTTTAGTAATAGATCGGCCTGTGCGTCATCACCCCACCGAGGGTTCATGTTTTTGTGCCCGTTTGTTTTACTGTTAGCAGGATTACTCTAAATGCTAGGAATGCATGGAGAGAAATTAGTTTATGTTTATGAAATCAAACAAAAAAAATGGATTTGCAACAATCATCATTGTCCAAGTTACACAAGCATCATCTGTGCCCCGTTCCTAGTTCCACAAGCACTTCCACTGTCGTCTGCCTGATTATGCCATTTTCAGACAGACATTGCACAACCTGCCATATAATATATCGTTCTAGCTGGGCAGAGTGGACAGGTCCGGTCTACTCCACTCCGCACGGGTCTGCCCTGCAATTTCATTGTGAAGGAATGCCAGGCCCTCAGAGTTGTTGAGAATGAGAAGTTCAGGGACCCGCTATAGAGAATGTCTGGGGGAGGTAGTTGATAAATTCCCTCCCTGCCTCAACGACATATAATGATGTTGATAGATAATAATGGTCTTGTTTGCAAATATTGTTTTTAATTGCAAATCCATGATTTGTTCGATTGCATAAAAAGAAACACATTTCTCTCCATATTGATAAATGTCTGTTCCGGGGTCTTCTGTGCGCAACAAGCTAGAGAACAAATTCTGACTATGAGCCGTTAATCGCGTTGAAGGCTGGAGCCTGCGCAAGAAGCCGACTGGTGGAAGGCCGTGTCCTTATCTGGATGTCCTCGCTTTGTTTGTCCATCAGTAGCTACTGATCACAGCCAAGAGATAATCAGCTGTTCGCCCTGCTAAGCTGGTTCACATCTGTTTGACCTCAAAGTAAACACCAACATGCAGCAATTTGTTGTCAAATTTGTCTTTCCTTATGCTAAACCTTATCTGTTTTATGACTGGGACACTTTTTGGTTTTTACCAAGGTGGCTTCCTCTTTCTCCTTTTATTCCCTGCTTTTAGTCTTTGATGTAGTTCACGCAGGTTTGGCCAGCATCCCCTCTAATTTTGAGAGAAAAAAAAGTTTTTAAGAGCTTTGCTGAGTGCCAAATCTAGAGTATATATTTAACTCCTTTTCTTTTTACTGTGTCGCAAATGGGGGTGATAGAAAACACGTCAGAAGAAATAAACAGAGGAGAAGACAGATTGGTTTATCCTTTCAAGCATTTTGAATGTGTAAATCCGTGTAAAGATTATCAACCGACTGGGTCCTTTAAATCAGAGGTTCCCAACCGCGGGTCTGGACCAGCGTCAGGGCTATGAACATGTGTCACTGCCACAGGGACGCATGACGTGTCTGTAAAGAGCATCAACAACACATCTTTCTGGGGCAAATTATACAGTTTTTACCTTAAATGTGAAAAAAACGCAATGTTTCAGTCTTTTCAGTGTTACTCTAAGAGCTCTATCTGGTTTTATTCAGTGAGTATAGCCACATCAACTTATAGGGCAAAGACTGTTCATGATCAATCTCTGTTTGATTTAGTTTTTAATTAGACGTCACTCTTTAATCTGCTCTGTAAAGCTTTAGCTGTGTGTTGGAAGTTGAATAAGAAGACAGCTTAAGCCCGAACCAAAGAATACGTGAGCGTGCATGAGAACCCCCCCCCCCCCCCCCCCCCTGTCCTGTTGAACAGTTTACGCCCATTGATTCCTGTCCACGGCTGCCAGGTTGGCGGGGTCCTCTTCAAAATAAACCAAGCACTCAATGTGCAGCAAAGGTCAGACTCACGTTCAGAGAGTGGGGGGGGGGGGTTGGCTGTTGTTACTTTATGCTTATCTCCTATCACATTTGAGTCTTGAGATTTTTTTTTCTTGCTACTCATCAAGATGAAATGAAGCCCTGAACTTTTTAAAGCCTATTTCTTCATTTACTGCTTAAGTTAGGGGCAAGGGATCAGTCAAGTTCGCCTTTCTAGCATTCTTACTTTTACCATGGCGAGCTTCAAAAACATCGGCTTCCTTTGTGATGCCTCTTGGCTTTCCGTGGCGCGGCTGCAGCCTCCGGGTCGTCCACTCCCACAGGTAGAGCTAGAGTTCCTCGCCGTCTCCTCCGTGTGCTGCTATTAAAAGAAGCCTTTATGTCCCAGCACCCTGCTCACGTCAGCGCTGCCTCCGAAGAGGTCAGAGCCAAGCACTCCTCGTTTTTTAAAAATGCAACAGAGATTCCATTATTTTGGCCCCAAAAAAAATCCCAGTCAATGATCTATTATTAACGTTAAAAAGTATTGCTTTATTCATGAGAGTCTTCTTTTGTCCCTTCTTGGCCCTTACAGGAGCCATTTTTAGAAGTGGCACAGAAATCCAAATAGAGGTTGCTCTGATGTGTGTGTCTTTAATCTGTGGCAGGCCGCTGTGTGTGATTCTGGTGTTCAGCGCCAAAGGGCAGCGGTACCTGCGGGTCGGGCTGGCCGTGCCTCTGTTCGGTTCTGTGGCCTGCCTGAGACGGACGGTGGCTGATGAGGGGAAACTGTCCCCGGACCAGGTAACGTCAGGAATAAAGGCCTAGCGTGGATTATTTTCCAACTTCTAACTGTTTTCGAGCGGCACAGCTCACCATGTCTTGAAGAGATCACAGTGTGATCGTAAATTATTTGGGTTATGCATTTCAAGTATTTAAATTGAAAATAAAAACATGCAAATGATACATCTTGTGTGCTTAGCTCATCTTATATTTTACATATATCCTTATAGTTTGTGTGCTTCGACCACCTCTCGGGATAACGATGGCCGCGTTCCATTACTGTGGAACTTTTTATCAGCGGTAAACATGCACTGCTATCAGGAAGCTAACACGTGTTTTATCTCCAGGTCATCCTGACCGAGGTTTACTCCACAGGCTTCCAGCGTTCCTTCTTTGATGAGGAGGATCTGACGTGCATCGCTGAGAATGACGTCATCTATGCCTTCCAGGCTCCGCCCCTCTACATCAGAGGGGGCTCTGCACGGGTCTCAGGTAAGCAACACGCCTGAGGTCTGTAACAATGTATGACTAGCTTGTGCTACATTAATATTTATCCCTGCATTCCTGTGGATGTAGACGCAAACAAACCAGTTTTATTCATGCGCTTTGCCTAATGAAACCCACAGGGGATGCACCTTGCTGCTGGAGGCCCCCCCACCCCCCGGGAGCACATTAAGAACTGTATAACTTCACATGGAGCGCAGTGAATTACACCCCCGTCCTCCTCCCTGTCAGATTTATGTCTTCATTTCATCTGTTTTTCAGCCAGTGATGTAAAATGTGTCCTCAGAAGTACTTCACTGCGTAGTGTCCCCCTTGCCTCTTGCTTGTTGGTGTAAACAAATGGGCTCTGCTCCGTTGTCCTCTCTCCTAGGACTCTACCTGTAGTCCCAGATCCGCGTTGGCATAGCTGTTGCACCTGAGAAAATGTGACTTTTACTGCCTCAATTTATTTTGCTCAGTGGCTGCACAAAGCCCCCCCGACAGTCTGGCTCAGTCGGAACCCCCCCCCCGGGTGACTTCTCATCGACTCAGCCTGCAGGCGTTGATACGGAAACTTTGCATCACCACTCAACTCTGTCCCTGCGGCTTTGCAGAGTGTCCCATCTTTAACACTTAGAGGGCTGCCCTATGAGAATACAGATATGCATAATGAAACAAGCCTTTTAAGGTGCTGCCCACTTGATTAAAGGGAGAAACTAATCTTAGGTAGGATAGCGTTACTCTCATTCAACAAGTTTAAATTGATTCCAAAAAAGGCTAAATGAATTTGTTTTGATACTAAAAGAGCATTTAATATTTTCTTAACTGATAAATTCCCATCCGGATTCTATTGAATTATTTATGGAGCTAAATAACATCTAAGTGGAACCTGATCCCTGTCAGAGATTTAATCAGTTATCCATAAATGCTTAAATATGTGAAGTCCCCTCTGCTGGATATGAAATAGAATGAACTCTCAACTGGGTCTCAACCGTTTCTGTGCAGTGGCGATGCTAAGGAATTGTGGATTATGTCTTCTGGAATTAAAGCATTTAAGCCACATGTCAAGTGTGGACTCTGAATGCAGGGCCAACACGTCTCGTGAAGTGAGATCTGAGGACAACCTTGTTTTATTATCCTTTGACAGTTTCCTTGTTACTCGCGGCAGCATTCTTGGTTGATAGAGTTTCACTGCCATTTAGTACATTTCAAGGCAATAGTAACTCGCTCGCTGTTAGAGACGGCGTGAGAGGCTCAATAAAGAGGTGCAGAGTCTGCTCTGAATGAACAAACCCAAATAGGCCCGGATCAAAGCAAAGGCAACGCGATGCTGAGGTGACCTTCCCGCTCTCGCTCCCAGCCTCCCTGCTGTACTTAAAATTAATCTCTTACAGCATATTCTCACCGCTGCGCTCAATTCCCCCCCCCCCCTCACCTCGGTGCGTCCATCTTTGACGGTCATGATTGCTCACAGAAATGGAGAAAGTAAACTTTTAGTTAACCAGGTAGGTCAATTAAGGGCCTGGAAATAGAGAGGAGCTCCGATTCTCAGAATCATCTGAAAATGAGCGTCGGCATGTGTGGACCTGGGTTGTGGGGGGGTGTTTGCATCTATACATGTGTGTGTTTTTGCATGCCACCCATTCTCACATGTGGACAGCATATCTCCACCCACACACACACAGACCCACAGACACACACACGTCCCGTTACTCCACCATTATTCATCCTGTAAACAAGGTTAGGAAAAAAGTGATGGGAGTCTTGATAAATGTCTGGAAACAGTTCAGCGTCTGACAGTTGAGTCATAAAATGTTATTTAATGAGCAACGAGCAGTCGGTCTCCTCCCGGGCATCCTTGTATAAATCCTGGCGTCCCAAAGCCGGGAGGTGACCTCTGCGTTTTTTAGTTGTTCCACGAACATGTTTTGCAGAGCATTCAAAATGAGATTCCCCCCCCCCCCCCATTACTCACGGCTGTCTGAGGTCGCTGCTCGTCTAATTTGCAGCGCATGATTTAAGCAAGTTTTATCACTTGCTTGATTAGAGTGACATTAATAAATGAAAAGCTGTGCCTACTTCTCATTACTCTAATGCTCCGGGTCAAGACACCGCAATCAGAGGCTTTAATGTTCGAGCCGCATGGCTTAAATGTTGCACTTTGATTCGTTCTGAAAAGGTGCTACCCTTGGTGCAGTGAGCGACTTAAACATCTTCACACACACCCAATTATTTCTGTCGGAGGACGGACGTGCCGACACGGAGGAGTGTTGCGTTGCAGGAACAGGATGCTCGGCCGCGCCATTTGCTTTGTCAGTGATGAATCACGCGTCAGCGTTTAATGAAACGTTTGGGGAAGCCGCTGTCATCAGGTCCAATCAATATCCGTGTCGCCCGTCTTATTTAGCGTGAGATTTATCACCACGAGCCTCTGGGGGCTTGACCTGCGTGCCAAGCTCAGAGGGTCGGAGAGAATGCGACTTCCACAGACGATCGGTTTTTTCCACTCAGTCAGTCACACTCCTGTGAGATGCGAGGGCGAGCTGGAGAGAAGGGTGGCGCTGCTCGGCGCCCTACCGGGACAGGATGTGGGGCTGAAGCTGCATCTGATAATACCTCCTGCTGAGAGTGCAGGCCGCCCATTGGCCGATCTATTCTCCCCCTCTGAATCACTGTTCCCTCAATAGAAAGCCGCCGCCTCACCGGTTTACGCATCGCAGCCCTCCTCCTCGCTTCTTGTTAGAGGCGTTAAGTTCAATGTTCATGTTTTCAGAACACGAAATAAGTTCATTCTCCCTTCATGGAGAGATGCTGTCGCATGCTGTCAGCAATCAGTGTAACACTGAAGGCATCGATCTATTTTTGAAAGTGCGATTCTACTCAGATTGATGCCCCACAAGAGAGAAGGGACCGGTGCAGGCTCTCTGTCGGGATTCATATTACATTTTAGCATGCTTTAGTGGGAAGAGTTTTTTTTTTTTTTTATCAGTTTACAGTTTGCCCTGTGAAAGAGCTTCCTGTATCTTCTTCATCAGATGGAGAATCTTCATTTCTTTCATTGTGAAATATCTCCAGAAAGATCCTATTATATTATGAAGCACAATCCTGTTGGCTCTTGGACCTCCCTCTTGTCATCGAGACGTGTCCTTTTCTCCTCAGGGTACCATCACAGCCTCCCTTCATCCCCGTTCTCCACTGGCCCTGAGGGTCAGAGGTTACCTTCCTCTGGAGCGTTGTCATCGGAGTTCCTCAACCACGGTGTCCCCGTGAAGATCCTGCTGTTGGTGTGCAACGCTGCAGGGGCAGGCCAACACACCGTTAGGTAATCATAGCGAATAGCCGAACCGTGAATCGCTGTCGAGTTGTGGTTAAGCAAACATAACTCAGAAAGGCAGGTTTCCCAGGCGCTGAGTGTCACCTCATTGTTCCGATGCCCTAATATCCTAAAAAAATGTGCTACTGGACTGAAACCCGTTTGTCCGACGGCCTGTCATCCGGGTAAACAAAAGCCAGCTGCTTTTGTAGGGTAAGGCCAGAAAGTTAGCCTATTGACGGCTAAAGCTCTGCTGATTCAGCGTCATGCCCCGGGGGCCAGCAGTCACCAAACCAACAATGGCAGGGAGGGGGGGGGGGGTTATTTTAGGGTCAGCGGGCCTTCATTTCACCTTTGTAACCGAAAGGCCGTGTCTGTGCATTGGTTGAGTAGGACCTCTGTGAGCTCTCATTTTATCATTTTTTTTTTTTATTTATTCCTGTTCAAGGTTTGGACCTCCATTTCTTATGAGGGAGGACCGGTCTATTTCCTGGGACCAGCTGCAGCAAAGCCTCCTGAGCAAACTTTATTACCTGATGATCAACGGTGCTCAGGCACAGGTAACGGACACCTGAAAATAATAACCCATAATTTAAACCATGAAATAGCAGCTAAAATTAAAGTAAACGTTTTTTTGGAAATGCACCTCGTGAGAGTTTGTGCTCGAAAACACACAATGGAGATAAAACACTTGCACAGCTCTACATGTGTTCAGAAAACGAGGCGTGAAAGCAAACTGCTGCCTCAGCATCGATGCTGTATTCCTGCGACTGGTGATATTGATGGAGCCAAACATTGCCCCCCCCCCCCCCTCCACGGGTTATGATTTCCAGTGGAATCTTGGGTTCAGCGTTTCAATATTGCTTTCTCCTTCAGCGCCATCCTCGTCCTGCGTTTGAGCCCAGCCGGCAGCTACATGTTAGATTTCCCTGGAACACAAAGGAGGTCGCTTTCATTTTACCAAAGCAATCCTTCATTCCTGAAACCTGCCGATCTGAGTCGATCTCTCAAAGTGTTGTGAGCCTGTTTCGGAGGAGCGGAAAGAAATGAGTGGGCTTATGTGTTCTGTCTTTGTTCCTGGGCTTTCAGTCCGGTTCAGAGTTCATCAGGATGTACTCTGATTATCTAGAGCTTGATTGATGTTTTTCTGTGACATGGTGCTTTGAGTGGGAATAAAAACCATGATTGGTTTGTAGTTTACTACAAACATGCACCGAGCTACATGTTAACATCCGGTGAGGTCACATCCATTTAGTGTTGTCATGCAAAACATGGATATGGATTTCTACTGATCCGTTTAATAGCAGAAAACACATTTCAGACTGGAAGCTCATGTGCCGCCATGGCTGGCCAATCAAAGAGCTAAAATCTCTTTTCTCTGCCCCTCTTTCAGAATGCCAGAGTGCTTTTCAACGTCCGAGTGGTTGGAGGATCAGCATTTTACAGCTACCTGTCACCTCAGGACGAGCGGCCGCTCTACCACCCAGCCGTCGACAGGTGAGGCCGTCCAAAAGGCGTGAGAAACTTTAAACGAGGTCTGGGGGGGGGGGGACATGACACATGCAAAGTCAACCAAGCAGCGTGAAGCTGCAGTCAAACAAATCCATCTATCTCTATGCTCGGATGCAGGTGTGTCTGGCAGGAATATATTGGGATGAGTTCTAGAATATTCCCGTCCCTGTGACAGGCTGTCTTCATGCTACCTGCATTAATAGAGGGGCGTTAGATTATTATAAAGGTGAACCTTTGCTGTACAACCGGGATTTTTTAAATCCTTTTCAACCTTTAACAAACTGAATACAGGTTGATGGTGAGAAGTCTGACATGCACTTATTCTGAATTTGATGCCAGGCAGGGAAAAAATGGTTTGAAAATTGTGGAACGCTCCAAAACCAGTTTGGAACATTCCACTAAACTGGTTAAATCAGTAAGAGGTGATGGAATCCAAGTTCTCTGAGGAGGCTTTTATGAAGGTCAAGATGTTAAAGACGATTCTAACTAGACATAGAATTGTTGAAGCATTTTTTTTGGGGGGGGGACACAATCTTATGTTGTTTTTACAAATATATATTGATCACATCAGGAATGATGATCAAAAGAAAATAAAACCCTGCACATCTGTGAAGGCCAGCACATAAGGGGCCAGCAGTTGGTGGCTGAACACAAACGTATGCCACAGCATGAGTTTTAATCATTGTCAATTATATAGAGATGATCTGATCTGTATTTTTGAATCTATTTCATACCAACAGTAACTATAAGATCTTATTTTAGCTCTGCAGATATTCTGGTGGCTTTTACTTGCAGTATAGTGAATTGCTTTTTCACAGCGCTCTTGAAAGGAATTCCATTTATGCAGGCGCACTAACAGTTCATTCATTCAGTGAATGGTGCTGATGGGGGCCAAAGGCTCTTTTGAGAAGCGAATGTGCTGCAATGCTGCATCTCAGAAACTAAAATAAATAGTGGCATGTGAGCTCTCGCCATTCTGAAGGCCGCACCGTTTCACGCGGCACTAGAATGTGCTGGTGCAAGCGTTTCCTCCGGCGAGGTGAATTATTCTCACAGCAGAAAGCATGTCGTTGCTGCCACGTGCTTTCTGGTGCATAATTCTACAGACGGTCGCTCCAGACTGAAGTTTCTCACCAACTCGTGAATGGTTTATCATGAAATGTTCATGTTATGAATTACATTTCCGGTTGAATGAACCGGAAACTGGGTTCACAATTGTAACATTTTTGTCGTGTTGTTTGTGTTAAATTGTTTAATTCTAGACTGTCCACATCTAAATCCCAAATATGATCCCTGTTACGGTGCGAACATGAGACGAGCTTGTGAACTAATGCTGACACCTAGTGGTCTTTTATGGGGTTTTTTAGAGCTCTGAAACTCTGTGGCTCAGGAGGACCCCCACATGTGAAGCTCATCGTCGAGTGGGAGCACCGAATCAAAGACTGGTCAGTTTGATTGATCTCAGAGGACACCAGCTGTTTGCTATAATGTTCTAACGATAGACCAGACTCTCTCCACTCGTGGCCTCTGACCTCCTCTTTGTGTCCTGGTCCCACAGTCTGTTTGGTAACATCCATGAGGAGGTAGTGAAGGATGCCGAGAGCGTGAGGAATCAGCAGCTGCACGTTCAGCAGTACAGCTGCACCTTGGACGAGTGCTTCCAGCTTTACACCAAAGAGGAACAGGTAGCCTGTTATCATTTGAGCATGTGGCTCCATTAGCAGGTCAGACACAGGCCCTCCTGAAGCCATTTCTCTATGTCATGTTTGCTTCTTCGGGGGCGGGAACGCTTGCATGCTCCAGCGTCTCATCATAGTCACCGTTCTCATGGTGGCATTGAGCCGTACTCTGTGAACAGTTTATTCAGTTGGAACAGCATCCAGTTCATGTGGAGGTTTTTTTCCATTTAGTTTCCATTTAAGAGGTTTTTCAATTTATTTTATTTTATTCTAACTGAAATAAAACATGTTTTTATTCATATTAGCCACGTATCGATGAAAGAATAGAGCAATCTCCTCAAAATTAAAAGCCCTGACGCATCTCTTCCACTGGAGTGCTATTTACTCTTTTTTATATACCGGTATATAAATAGGCCGTAGACATGTGAGTTTGGGCCTCTTTGTGTGGGCGTGGCTGGCCTTAATGTTGCTGCTGCGGTTACCTTTTATCACCATTTGGTGGCGCAGTAGGCGCAAACACCGGCCTGCGTTCCGTCTGGCCTCCTCACTGTTGCTGTGGATGGGATAACTCTTCACTCTAACCTTGCTCCTGTAGCTGGTAGCTTTTTATGTGCTCTGCTTAGGCTTTCTTTTTTAATGTGATCCATGCTTTTTCAAATGATCAATAATCAACCTAAATCATTCGGTCGCGATATTAGAATTCCTCTCTCCACTGGTACCTGCGTGAGACTGCCGGCAGAACAAGTGTTTGAAGCCATTTCTCTAAGCCAAGATATTTATAGAAATACTGTCGTTGATTGTCTTCCTTCAAACACCGAAATAAACAGTCAGCTAAACGTGCCCATGAATGCACTGAAGCCGCGCAGGATGAGCTATGTCACACTTGCGATTTGCAGAGCTGGATGCTTGCTGAGAACAACAGGAATTCATGCCCTTGATATTAATTCTGGATCAGTGTCATTGTCGAAAGACGTAATTCGTAGCCGCCCTGAAGGGAAGTTTGGAAAAGGGAACCGTTGTAGCCATGGTAACTGTTTCAAAATGCACTCTGGCCATTAACTTCCAAATTTCTATCTGTAATATAAACATGTGCAATTAATCAAATCATGAAGGAAAACCTTTCTCAACATGAGGGTGAGTTTTGAGTTTCTGTCTGGTTGATAATCTGGAAGAAATGTGCATTCGAAATCTGCACTATTTAAAATGATTCTGCAATCATTACTACTTGCCTCCCTTACCCTTCCCAGCTTGCCCCAGATGATGCCTGGAAGTGCCCCCACTGCAAGCAGCTGCAGCAGGGCATGGTGAAGATGAGCCTGTGGACGCTGCCAGACATCCTCATCCTCCACCTGAAGCGCTTCAGACAGGTGGGGGAGCGGAGAAACAAGCTCACCACATTTGTGCATTTCCCCCTGGCGGGCCTGGACATGACACCTCACATGGTGAACCGTAACCACGGCGCCCATCAGCCCCCTCTCCAGTCCCGACGGCATGACCTGGCTCCTCCCGACTTCCTGTACGATCTGTATGCTGTGTGCAACCATCATGGAGGAATGCACGGTGGACATTACACTGGTCTGAATGATGTTTTAAACCTTCTGAGAAAACAAAATACCTGTAGGAGTAGTCATAGTGATATGTACCTAGAAAAACATAATAAATGAATCAGTTGAATTTACTCCGGTCGGATGTGCAGGTCGTCGGTTCTCATGGATGTTGCGATTGCAGCCTTTTGCAGGAACTCTGTGGACGGACGGTGGTATAGTTACGATGACAGCAGCGCTGAGCCGGTTCCAGAGGCAGAGGTGTGCACCCGTGGAGCCTACATCCTCTTCTATCAGAGAAGAAACAACATTCCACTCTGGTCTGCCAGTTCCTCAGTCACCGGTTAGTGGCGCTTACATCATGCTCTCAGTGTCGTCGCAGTCAACCGAGAGGTTGCATTGTAAAGTGCAGTGCAAAGTGTGTGCAGGAGTTTTAGTCTACCGGATTGGAGCCAAGCTAGAGTTTTAATACGTGACAACACGGACCTGTTACAGTCTGAGCTGCAAGAATATGCAATTTATGCACATGCAATTTCAATCTGACCACATGATTTGATGCACCGCTGCGGCACCAGTCTGTTTCCAGTGTGCTTTCTTTCATTTAATGTTCCTTCCTGGTTGTAGTGGATGCAGAACCGTTCCCACCAGTGTATCCATGAATCAGAGAAGCTTTCATCTTTGTGGTTTCATCTTTATGAGGATATTCATGTCCCCTAATAACCCTAATCTCCCTCATCTATCGGGATTAGTTATTCTCAGTTGGGAGAACAGAAGATCAAATTCTCCATTTGCTTTATTTTATTTTTTTCCATTTTTGCAGGTTCCAGCAGCTCGTCCGCCTCTGACCACTGGCTGGTTCGACTGGCGGGCAGCAGTAAGAGGGGCAGCGTGGTGTCAGGAGGACCCTTTCCTGGCCCAGCGGGCCCCATGCAGGCCCCAGAGTCTCCTGAGCTGCCAGTGTTTGGAGACGAACCCCCTAAAAGTGTGGAAACAAGTTGGTATCTAGGAAACATGTTTCAGCTGTCAGCATATAGAACAAAATTAAGTTAATGTGACTGCTAAAACCACCATGTATTTCAACACTTGGCAAAAGTAACTTGCAGAAATAGCAAATGTTAGTGTAGCAAATGTTAGTGTAGTTAGTAAGATGTAGTGACAACCCATTTCCTTTCTTTTAGATGGGTTTGAAACCAAGCCGTTTGTCCGAGGGACCCAAGGCAGGAGCGTGAGTATGAGATCACCAACTAAACCCAAGGAGAATCTAAGCAAAGTTCTGCCCCTGCGCTGGTCTTTTGGCTCCAAGGAGCGCATTAAACATCCAGCCCAAACCTGTCCGGGAGAGCTGGTGGAGTACCTGGAGTCTGGGCGCCGGCCACGATGTACCAAAGACCCTATCATAAACCTGGTGGCCACCCCACCTCAAAGGAGTGCCCAGGGGAGAGTCATTGAAGCAGGACATGAATGCAGCTCACCGAGCAGCAGCAGTCTCAGTTGTACCGACAGACCCGGCTTGGACACTTGTTACTCCCCCAAAATACCAGCAGGGCAGAGCAGACCTTGTGTGGAGAGAGGCAACAGCCATGGAGTCTGTAACAACAGCAATGTCAAAGCCAGGGATTATGGTTCTCTGAGGCAGAGAGCATCTAAGAAAGCAAGGCAGGACCAGGGCAGGACCCTAGTAGGTCTCGTAGGTCATACAAGCCACAGTGCACCGCCAAGCAGAGATTCCACATTAAGAAAGACAAAGGTGCAGATGGGAGCGACTTCCAGGACACAAAAAGACTTGTTGCAGATGGTCCTTCAACCTGAGGACAGGAGAGGACAGAAGGGGCAGGAGGGCCGGAGCCACGACGGCCTCTTGTCCTTCTTCAAGCCTGGTTTCATGAAGAAAGACACTCCTGGGTCACCGAGCAAGGGGCGTGACAGTACTATGAAGGGCCATGGACAACCGGGGAAGCTAGCAGGCAGTAATGCAACCAAACTGTCGCTTTCAAATGGCACACTGACCGCCGTGGCGCCCGGAGAACGGAAGGCCGGCGCCCTCCCAGACTGTAACAGCCATAACTGCAAAGTGCCGCTACTCAACGGCCAGGCTGGGAATCAGAACCCTGGAGACATCAAGCGAGCTCACAGCACCACTGACATCCAGACCAAGCTGGACGGGACCTTTGGCAGGTGTGCCTCCCTGCAGAGGAACGGTGAAGCGGCGGCCCCTCCAGCCCATCGCGTCCTGCTGTCGGACAAGCCCAGCTACGCCACTCTGCAGCGGACTCGATACAGTACCACCTCCCTGGGTAGGCACAGACCCGTCACTGACTCCTGTTTTTGAGCCAGCAACAAGCTCGGCAAAAGTATTCAGCACAAATCGGAGCAGGATCGAGGTTGTTCTTGTGGCACCAGCAGTTGTTGCACTTAAGTGTGTCTAGAGTCTAGACCAAGTCAACAGGACGTCAGCAGCCGGTGTTGAACTGAGACAGTTTTATTTGAAATTGATGTTCATCTTTGCTACTTCACTGACTGTTCACCATGTGACTGCTGGCTTTGTACACTTTCTTTCATTATAAGTGCCTCTGTGACAGCCCAGAATGGCTGTTGAACACTTCTGTACTGATTCCCATACACGTCACCCAGAGAGTCTTCCAGCAAGAAGCAAAGTCTATCTCCTCGCTCCCCTGTAGAGCTCTTACCTGTGTGTGTCTTACAGTAAATCTATGCAGAATTTAATTCACTGAAGGGAAATATTACTGTAAGGTAATTTTTTTCTCCCCTCTTATTATGTTTTGCAAAGCAGCTTCCTGTTGACGCGTGCTTTTACTTTTGAGGGTTTTTCTGGCAGCAGTTGAAGAACTTTTTTGTTTTGTAGCACATTGTCCTTTCAGAAATCAATAACTGTCTGTAACCAATATATAGAGGAGCGTTGGAGCCCATTCAGATTGTAGAAAATACAGGCAACACATCTAAAAGTATTAAACACTGTAAAAAGAAACACGTGCACTGTAAATTTGCTGCTGCAACAGCATCATTTATCATTTTCACGCTATGCTACCACCGCACTTCCTTTTAAACGCAGCTCCGTAGTTTACTACATTACCAGGGCATGCTAACGTAAGACCAGCTGCACTGAATGGCCGCTGATTAAATTATGGAAAAACCTACAGTTTTCATTCTGGATGGGACCGTGGGAAGTGTTTCATGGAGAAGGAATAGCAATTATTATTACTTTAACACCATGCAAGAGCACTTTCATTTTTAGGCCTCTGCTGAGAGAGAGATTATGAATTTATATCTCACAGTTTGAAGTGTTTTTCACATTTAAAGTTGAAAAGAGGATTCACACGTCGAGACACACACACATGCAACGGAACCTTCTCTGCAGCCACGGGATTGTGTTGAGTCCTGTTGCTAATCGTGTTTTGTCACAGTCACCAAAAAGGTAATTACCGTGGAGCAATTCATTAATTCATCTCTGCTGTTTAACCCACAGTCTCCAGTCACAACCACTAATTCTTGTACTGCACAACGTCTCCTCTCACTTAGATGTGGTAAATGTGTCACTGGTGTTTGCTGGGAATTGTAGAAAGATGGTTTGTCTTGCATTGCACCTGCATTCACGTGTTTCACGTTGTGTCGTTCCACAGTGATTAACGACATATAACAAATATAGTAGATGTGATTTTGGGGGAAAATGGCTAGATTCTATTTTATTATTAACTTTTCTAAAAGTCTACATTTTGTACCTGATGTAATTTAAGTATCGGATCCAAACTGTATGTTTCTAGGTGACTATATAAGATCAGATTAATACATTGAAGCTGTATTGAACTCAACACACAACGGTTCCTGTACCGGATTCTCTATAATGTCTGTTTAGTGTACTGCAATTTATGGATTTCAGATTAAACAGTCTGTTCACCTCATTTTTTATTTCCACCTCCCTAAAGCCGCTTCTCCTCAGAGAATATGGTGCGCTGCACAAATCAACACGTTAGATGAATTTAATAATACTTGTTTACCTGGAAACCACGGTACCGTACTTAAAGGGTTTATCTTTAGAAAATGTATTTCCCTTGTTGATCTGTTGCCATGGTAATCAGAACTAAATAAAGATATATGTATATATGAGTTTAGACATGATAAAGAATGGAGAAGTTCATTCGATTAATATCATTCAATTACATACCGTCTGCCATTCGCATCACTGATAGGAGTTAGGACATCCAATCAGGTCGTCTGGATGTGCGTCATCTTTCGCGGCTCAAGACGTGACCTTTCAATATGCAAATCTTAGCAGTTCGGTGCCACAGACTTAATCAGATGATCTTTCTTATGAATAAGAAATTATATGTCCAAAGTCCTCCTGCAAGCACAGAGTCATAGAACCTGTTTAGGCAGTAAGGTTGCTGAAAGGTTGTCCGGCTTTGTGTAGCAGATTCTCTGTTTCCTGCCGCCCACATCAGCTCATCTGCTGCTCAGCATCCGTCCTGTCTTCACAACCTACAACCCCTCCCTAGCCTCTCTGCCCCAGACAGCAGCCCAAACATGTTGATCAGAAACAACCGGTCGTCTATTGATCCTGTATTTTCCTTTTTTTTTTGTAGAAGGGTGACTAAATGTGACTAACCCTAGCCCAAATCCTTCAGAAGGTGTTTCTTGTCACAATATCACTTTAAATGGGCACAAATTTAAAGATTTCTTTTGCACATAAATTTACGTCATGCATCGGTAGCGTCCCATTTGGATTGGAAACCCAATGAAGGTAGCCGAGGGAATCAGCGTGGCAGCTCTCTGTTAGCATTCTGGGTGGCAGTGCTATCGTCCATCTCAATGCACAGCCACAGTGACAGGCAGTTCCCTTGATGGGTGTAACTGAGACAGACGCATGGCGTCCGGTGCCAGCCTCAGACACGTGGTTCCCTCACCCAGAGCAGGGGCCACTCTGCGGGATGACCGAAAGGCAATGCTGGCCTGTCTTTTAAAAGTTTCACTTAAAATAATATAGATAAATGGATCAATGCAGCTGTTGGCATAGCCCATGCTGATAGCAATGTTGTAAGCGTACAGAAAGGCAAAGGTGGGCCTCTGTACCCCGAGGTGGACGAGCTGTAAGATGTTGTAGGGAGCCCAGCAGGTGAAAAACGCCAAGCATATGGCCACCGCCATGCGGGTCAGCTTCCTCGTACGCAGCTTCAGGCTTTGCTGGGGTAGTGGAGCAACTGCTGCTGACATGTTTTGGAGAATCTTGAAGAAGACCCCACAGATGAGCACCCAAGGCAGAGCGAAGGCCAAGAAGAACTGGTAGAGGGTGAACCAGTACGTGCCAGTGGCCGGGTCGGGCAGCAGGAGCGCACAGCTGACCGAGCCGTCTTTGAGATGCATGAGTCCTGCGTACATCCAGACCGGCGTGATGGAGACCAAAGAAAACGCCCACACCAGAGCTACCGCTGCCCCGGCCGCAAAGGGGGTTCGGACACGCTTGGAGCGGATAGGGTGGACAGTGGCCAGGTAGCGATCCAGGGTCATCGCGGTCAGGATGTACGTACTTACAATCTGACTGTTGAAATCCAGCGCCGTGATGACAGTGCACATGGTGCCACCGAAGCACCAGGAGCCGTTCCCCACAAGCTGGTGGATGAGAAAAGGCATGCCGAGGAGAAAGAGGAGGTCTGCAACGGACAAGCTGAAGATGAATATGTCCGGCACTGTTTGCTGGGAGAAGAACTTGGTTTTCTTCACAACGGTGTAGATGACAATGCCGTTTCCAGAGATCCCGAAGAAACAGATGAAGCCAAAGATGCTGGGCATGAGCACATTATTGTACTGCTGATGCTCTAGGGAAAAATAGGATATAACACGCCGTCAAACACTTATTAGAGTAACACATCGTCTTATTCTGCATAAATATCTTGTCTTCATGTTTCAGCAACTGATTTCATATAAATGACCTCTAATTCTTCCAGTACTTTAGCACTTATACTGAAGAATCTGAATTCCGGCTGACTTTATTCAACACAACGATTTATCATGACCTGGATGACCGAGCATCTTCACAGACAATAATATTACATTCTCGATACACCCCAAATATGTTGTGATCAGTTAGTTTTGAGAATTTAATTAAATAAGAAGAAGGGGAGAAGATATATAAAAAAAAAATAACCTACCTTCCTGTACATCCTCAGGCGAACTGAATGTGGGAAAAGATGAATTCAAAACGCGGGCGAAGTCCATCATAAATAGCTTTTACCGGCGTGTCTCTGCAATAATCGTACTGTAGCGTAAACTAGAGTAATGTAGAGTTTAATAAATAATGGATACGATGCATGCGAGAAAGAAAGACAAATTCCATGTAGAAATGAAAGCTAAAATTATTTTTTTTAAACAGCGTCTATAGACTCGTGTGGCGTTGCCAGCAGAGGCGTTTGCATTATTCAAGACAATCAGTGCTCGACAAGAGAGAGAGGGGGGGGGGGGGGGGAGAGAGAGAGAGAGAGAGAGAGAGAGAGAGGGAGAGGGAGGGAGAGGGAGCGAGAGAGAGCGGAATGACGGTCATCTGTCAGACATCAGCTGAAGAAGAAGGAACATGGGCTGCAGCCCTGCAAGGTGGAAAAAGGTAAATAAACGCGCACAAAGAAATTAGAAAGTTATGGTGACAACACATTATGCATGCATTACACTTTTTTTTAAAAATTAGCGACAGAGAATGGTGCTAAAATCTTTTTCAATGTTGCAGCTCTGCAGGACCTCACTGGAGCGTCGGTGGGGCGTGGTTCCCTGACTCTCCGCTAGGTGTCAGCATTGTCTACGTATTTCTTTATCAAATGCCTTTTTTTTTTCCGTCAGAGTGACAGCTTAGAATTGAAAGCAGATGTCAAAGGAATGAAAACAAGCCGGAAGAAAATGTTTGCAAAATAGTGGGTTTTGTTGAAAGAAAAAAAGTGACACGAAGTCATCTGAGAGGATGTAAAATAAATAACTTTAATACAAAGCAGCACTTTGTGCACATTTATTTTAGCTGATTTATTATCCAGGATGTATGTGTGTGTTAATAATTTGATTAATTGTTAAGGTGAAGAACCCCCAACAGAATACCTGCAGAAATCAGGTGTCAATCAATTATTCAGAGATAGATAGATAGATAGATAGATAGATAGATAGATAGATAGATAGATAGATAGATAGATAGATAGAATTTGACCAGGCGGAGGTCCAGGCAGCATCGGGCGGACCCTCCCAGTGGAAGGAAGCGGAAATAAACGTCGTATGCTAGCAGCTCGCGGAGGCTCACAGGACGGGTGTCGAAGCGACATCGGACGGACTCTGCTCTTTCCTCTGGAAGGGGATCGGATCATTACACGATAGATTGTTCGTTTGGTACGGCGGTGGGATTGAAACGGAACATCTTGGGTGGTGAGGAATTCTTTATTTTCATTATTTTGGTCAGTTGTTTTCTTTTTTTATGTTCTTTCACGACGCAGGCTAGCCAAGTCCAGTTAGCTGTGCTAACTAAGCTAGCACAACAGCTTGCGCTGTAAAAAAAAAAAATAAATAAATAAAAAAAGGTGTTTTCTTCCCGTTCACATTTACCAACGTGAAACGGGATTATAAAGAAACACTTCGTGTTTGTTTTAGGGATGGCATCTGTTTTGAGTTAAGTCGTCGTTACTTTACCTGTTGCGATAAATTATTAGGATTAAGTTTGACAAACACCCTACATCGCAGTTATTGCTACTCGGCTGTTAGCCGGCATGCTAGCTGTAGCGTTCTAGCCCTGGGGGGGGGCAGGCTGTTGGCAGAAACAGATTTCACCCACAGAAATGTCGTAAAGCGGGTTCAATAGTTCGACAGATCATGTTGATCGATTTTCCTCGTTGGTATTTTACGCTGGGATATCACAGCCGGTCCCTTGTGGAGTCCGGCGCCCCCCCCCCCCCCCCCCTTTTCGTTACTTTTGTCTTCCCTGGTCTTATTTCTGGCGCTGATGCGGTTCGTTGTTCGGTTGTGTTCAGATACGGGTTGAGTTCTTGTCCGTATGTGGATTATCCAACGTGCGTGTGTTGCTCTTCTTGCTGACAGATGTAATAGCCTTACATGACTTGGAGCTGCGCGCTATTAGCGTGAACCCCTCAGAGCTGTAGCATGTTGGCGAGCAGCATAATGGGATAATGTAGCTTGAGCTTGGTTTAGCTGGTGTAACTCTAATCAGGCCAGGTGCTTGATTGTCAAATTCTCTAGTAATTGCTGTGTTGAAGGGAACTGGTAGCTAGAAAAACTGGGCTTCGATTCCCTTCCACCCATGAATTCCGTTAAAGGTGGGTCATGACTAATATAAAATATTTTTACTATTGCAAAAGCTGTAGAAAACAGAGCATGTGCTGTGTAGATCGGAAAAGATCTTCTTCACGACGGGGAATTTTGAGGAAGAGGCGCTGAATTAAGTTCTGACTTGCACAATAGAGATAAAAAAAAAATCAGACATTCTCAATTTTGAGGGTAGAGCAAATGTGTTTGTTTTAATACAGGATATCTTGATACACAGGATGTATCTAAGTAAACATCCATGTGTGCCACATGTAGTGCACGTCTATAAAAAGCATTGTTGCATTTCTGTTTCTAGTTTCTGCTCTCCACAACAGCTGAGTTGCCACTGCTTTGTTTGTCTGCAGGTACCTTACTTTCAAATTTATGTGAGGTCCAAACCCGAAAGGAGCGGGTCATAGACGGGAGGAGAGACTCGGAGACAAACATCTGGCCAAAAACGCTTGCATAAGTGTTTTCTTTTTTTATTCAATCCCTGAAAGAACACTGCGGCCGAGCAATTTTTCAGCACGCAACAGCAACCATGGAGGCCAGTGCCAAATACGACTTCAAGGCGACTGCTGATGATGAGCTTAGTTTCAAACGTGGAGACATTCTTAAAGTAAGTGATATCTATTTTACAATTTAATGTTCAGAAGCATGGAATACCTGAAACGCTTTCCTTGCTCTAGGTTTGTTCCTTTTCTGTAGGTTAATCGTATCCATCCTGTGTTAAATGAAGGCACCATCATGAATAGATAAAGTAATGAAATATTAGTCAAAGAAAATGTTTTGTCTTGGTCTGTTTGTGTCAATTATATCGTGCAATGTCAACCACATGCCAAATTTATCTGTGAAATTAAAACCCACATTTAAAAAAAGAAAAGGAAAATCAGCAGGCTTGGACTAAAGCCTGAAACCCAAATCGCTACTCCGTCATGTGATGGTGGTACTCATAATTACAAGTGGAAACAGAGCGGGCAACTTTTTAGGCCCATAATGGGGATGCATTATAGCTCATCCTGGCATTTTGAAGGAGCAATGCTTATGTTGCAGCAGATAAAGCCAGATATTAAAGAGGCAAAAGATGCAGTGCTTTTTTTCCATTATGAAATTCCTAAAGTGCTCTCTCTGAATTATCAGCCTTGCCAACATCCCCAGGCACATGCAGCTTATTCAAAGCAATGTGCTTTCTGCTTGCCTGAACAGTGTGTGTCATTTTCTGACCTTGATAAGATAGCTAAGATATTACAGTGCGTGCTACAATTTTCCACCATAGTGAATCTCTGGGTTTGAAGTTTATCCTAATCCTTCTGTGTAGAGTCATTGGATGCAGAAGGGACCGTGCACGATTCCTACGTTGCTGGGGGTTTTTTGCAAACGTGATTGAACAAGCTCTTGTCGGTCACTTTTAGTAGTTAATATTGTAAAAGGTGAATTGTCTTGTATTTGTAGTTCTCAAAATCTGAAATGAACTGTCACTTTTTTTTCCTTCAATTATTCCTCTGCATTATATCGTTCCAAATAAGCCCGTAATCTCTAGTGGACTGTCTCACTTTGCTCTTTGCACCCTGCTGTTTGGTGCTGTTAGATATTTAGTTGCATAATGATTGTTTAAACATCACTAGCGCAAACCTACATCTCTCTAAATCGTCAACACGGCCCGGAATAAAGGAACGCACTCTAAATAGATACGCAAATGCGTTCTGCCTGCCAAGCTGACTCTATAGAGCATTTTACACTACGCATTGGCGAAGACCATCTAACGGAATACTGGAAGGTGTTGTGTTCATATTGGCTCTTTTTCTCCCATCACCAGTGCTGTCTGTCTGCTGATACTAATACTAAACAGCTCTGCTTTATGGACAAAGAGCTCCTCTCATGAGAGAGCAAGCCTGTGTCGAGGCTTTGCGTTCGAGGCGCATCCTTGATTTATCATTATGTTCAGTGTCAATGGGAGCTTGTTGTTGTTGTTGTTGGCCAATTTGTCTCAAATACAGCAAAGTCAGTCTTTGTTTCTTTGTGTCTAAACAGGCTCTCTCTTTTTTCTTTTTTACGCGAAATTCTGTTTTTCAACCTGAAATGTGTGTAGAATTTATTACCTGTTGACAGTCTGCTCCCATCACTCTCACGCCAGAGCTGCCTTGTGCCACCATTGTCTCGCTCAATGTAAGGAAACAAAAAGTATTGCAGAAAAGGGTGTCTTGTGGTACTGGTGTGCAGTTTTTCTGTAAAAAAAAAACAAAATACACTGACATTAAACAACAGTGAATGTTTCCAGAATGACGGTTAAAACATTGACATTCCTGGAATGTACCTTTTTTTTTTAGCATGTTGACCCGTACGACTTAATAAACTGCAGGTAAATCATTAAGGTTTTCAGCTAATTCTACACTCAAATATGTGGATATCGCGTGAATTTTCTAATCCGCTCGCTTTCCAAACAGTTTGAAGATGAACTACAGGCTAACCAGCAGACAATTGGAGGCCGATCTTGAATCTTGCCATTGCCCTGAGCAATGTACACTTGTTCTCGTTTTCTCTTTAAATAAATGAAGACTAACAGCCCTGCTGGCTGACAGAACTAGCACCCATCAACAGATCTTTGAACCCTGCTGGTGTTGCAGGATCCCAAATCGGCCTTTCCATCTCATCACTGCTGTCGTCTGCAAATTCACAACATTTGTTCTTTCAACGCTTAACCTGCAGCCACCAATTTAAAAATATGAAATACTGAATACTCCTGTTTAAATTCAACCCAGGAGTAGAAAAAGTTTATATATTAATATTACTAATGGAGTCGTACTCGATCAGTAAGAAACTCGGGTATGCTTATAGAAATAAAATATTACTGCCGTTACAGGATTTCTTAATCTTCGTACCTGGCTTAATTGGAATAATGGTAATGGTCTTAAAGATTAGTTTTGGTGTCAAATAGTTTAATAAATTATTCTGCTCCTTTTTATGAAATGATGTTTAGCGAGGTGCCCAAACCGTTTTGGAATTGGGGCTGAGCTCACAGAAGTTGCAAAATAACCAAAGTGAACTATGACAGTGAAACCTGCTGAAGACACGACAATATTTGAAAACGAGTGTGAAACGTAAACTCGACTGGCTCAAACAAATGTCGATATTGTTGGCCTGAACTTTTGTTTTTGTAACTGAATTTGAGGTTTTCTTCGAAGAGATTTTAAACCGTCTGCCCATTTGAGCTTAAAACCTGTGAAGTTTTCTAGTCTTTCCCAACATCGGCGCGTCCCTGTGGCTGCGTGCTCATAATAATGCTGCAGCTTAGCTGTTTCACATCCTGTTTGATGTCTCTTCCAACCCCCAAGCAACTTCCTGTGTCTCCACAGCAAACCCCAGTAAACCCAGCACTGTGCACCTACGGTAACACAGGACTGAATTTACACAGAAAAACATGAGCCTGGTCCTCTTTGCACACAGACGTTTAGAGTTATATAAGTTAATTCAATTAAAAACTTCCTATTAGAGTGTGTCTGTGTGTGTGAATGTTTGGGTTACAAATAACATCTTTAGACGTGAATGGCACTCAAAGAGTTAATCATTATTGCATATGTTTGAAAACACAAAAAAATGGTGGCATAAAGAGTTAAGCGTTTCAGTCTTCTGATGTCTTTCCTTTGGTACAGATGTTTACACAACTTGCATGCGTAAATGGCTTTAAATTTGTAGGAAGCTAAGGAACTAAGAATTAAAACATGTTTTCATTTAAAATGGTAGAATTAACATCCATTCTCTGTTGCCGATGACGACCAGCATGTGACTGTTTACGGGGCAATGGAAGCAAATGTGGAAACTGCAAATATTGCCTTAGCTCAGTAATGGAGGAAAGTGTGTTTGCAGAAACCTTTCCGGGCCTTTTTCACCTTTTTTGTTGTCTCGTGTATTTTATTTTTTGTGCATATCGGTCTATTTGGGGCATCTGTTTCCAAGTAAATACAATCCAACACTTATTTGCCCCAGCAACAACTCACACTTACCCAGTAGCTGCCCCAAATGGGCATGATTTAAATGTCAGCTCTCATGCTAACCATCAAAAGCCACTCTCCTTAAATTGAGATGTTTCTGGAGACCATTAATGTTCACGCCAAGCATTACAAAAATGTTTTCACACCACACATTTATGTGCAAATGTTAATGGAAACTTTGCAACCAGGAGACAGACAAAAGGACAAATTCTTGCGAGGAGCTGCGACTGGAGCAGCGTGAAAAGAGTCGGCGTGTTTGCGAGTGTGAGCATATTCTCTAATTCTAATTTACATGCATTCCCTACTGATGTAGCTCAGACTAATCTCATGTCATGACTGTCATTTTTTTTCCACACGAGCCACTTTCAAGATGTTATGCAAGAAAAAGTTGGAGACTGTTTTGTACTTGTGTACTTGTGCTATTTGTATATCTGTGTTCTGTCATGGTTTGTGGTCTTCATTTTTTTCCCTCATCTATTCCTGCTCGTCGGATTCTCCCTGATCTTCCTCAGGGTGTTGAGTCATAGAATTGTAATTAGATCTGTCCTTCTCATCTCTACTCCCTTCTGCTGTTCCATAAAGTCACAGTGAGCTGTATTTAAACGGTTACTGTCCTATTTTTGCTCTCTGTTCGGCTGTAGCTAGTCTGGCTTGAAGACGGGACATTCAAAACGTTGTGCAGAGACCAATCAGCCCGTGTGTGTGTGTGTGTGTGTGTGCTTAATACATCCCTGATTGGACCACAGTGGCATATTTTCCTGACGGATCATGTTTTGTCTAGAACTTAGCCACTTATTGTAGTAGTCTTTCTGCATCTGGGTGGCAACAAATCCCTCCCCGCAGGGAATAAAGGAGGTCATTTGAACCGTTTGTGTTTACTAGCTCTGTTTTGCTAAACAAATCAAACTGTGCTGCTCTGGGTCTTTACACCCGACGTCCAACTCCGTCACTCCCTCAAACTGCTTTCTATGAATATCGGTCTAGGGCAGCTTTAGTGTTGATCAAACACAGCAGTTGCATGGCATTTATAATGATTACATCGTTGCATGTACCCAGGAGAAGATGCATGGACGCAGTGAGGGAGGACATGGGAGTGGCTGGTGATTGGGAGGACGATGCAAAGGACAGGGTGAAGTGGAGAACGTTGCTTGACCTTCCTCATTTTAATGACTTGATCACACAATCCTTGTCTCGTTTGCTCTCTAGCTTCTCTGTTGACCACAGAAATGGGATTATGGTTATTACCTTTTTAATCAAGTCCACTGTCCCTTTAACTCTGCGTATTACCAGGTACCATTTTATAACTGAAAATAACTTTCCTCTTTATTTAACCTAACTGTGTTGCCATGGCTGCTGTCTGTTGAACACACTCTCGGGTCCATTAAACCGGGTGGCAGACCCAACAGCCTCTGAGCTTCTGATGAAGCCTTATCCTAACTATCATTCTGTCTAAACTACTGCACGCTCAGATTAACTCACACTCTGGGGTAATCCCTGCTCCTGATTTATTGCAATCCCATGCGCACACTGTGCAGGCTTGTGGTTTATCTAACATCGTCTCTCCATGTTTCTGCCGCCACTGCATCTCAGGAAATGTTTTTGTGAACGCCTCATGCAGTTCTTGAACATGGATATTTTTTTTATACACGATTGTGTGGTTACAAATATAATTGAATTAGAATTAATGTTTTGGCTAGTGAGGAAATTAAGTGAGGATTTCACTCTAATCCCTTTGTGGGTTGTCACTCAACCATCAAAAATCTGTTTGCTTTGGTATAAATAGCGTAAATAGTGATCTGTGTAATCAGGAGCCCCCCAGAAACATTGGTTAAAGTTCTGCTCAAATGCATGTTGCTGCGTTGGATTTTCGTCGAATGGCAGAACTAAAACTATCCTATTATGATGATCATCAGCTCGAGAAAATGTTTGAGCTCAAAACAGAGCATCTCTTTATCAGATGGCTTTGGACAAGCTGTACACTTGAATTGTTTTACAGAGACGTATGTAACTGGTAGTTGTTGATATGGGTCTCTTGTGAATGACAGCTAACCGTGTTTATTATCACATGGCTTTGTGTGTGTGTGTGGGGGGGGGCGTCACGTGACAATATTTAGGTGTGCGACTGCGGAGTTGACAGTGACAGCTGGAGAGAAGATAATCCTTGCCATGGATCTTAGCCTGTCGTATAGAAACTCCTACAACTATTCCACACACACACACACTACCACTTCAATCAGATTAAAAAGACTGAAAAATGTGTCCCACTTTCCTTAATCAGATTTTTTTTTTTTTTTTGCACCCTCACTTGTTCTTGCTCTAATCAAAGTTTTGTTGTTGAAACGGACCAACGATTTATACATTTTAGTGAGCTTCACAGTGTGGGTTAGTTGGAGAAGTGTACTGTTTTCTAAGCGCTTCAATTGTTTGACAGATGGTTTACTCGTGCCTCTCCTCTGCTGTTAGCTTTGTAGTTCTAATATTTATCCTGCAGGTTCTGCCATGCAGTTCAGTGCATGCACCTTCTGAAGTCACAGGAAATGAAAAGAGAGGACTCGTAGCTAAATGTAGCAGGTTGACATTTGGATGTGGGACTAACCAAGTCTTTTGTCACTCTGTTTTTTCTCTTTTCAACATCAGGTATTAAATGAAGAGTGTGATCAGAACTGGTACAAGGCAGAGATAAATGGAAAAGATGGCTTTATCCCCAAGAATTACATAGAAATGAAGCCGCATCCGTAAGTATTGCATCTAATTTTCTATATTATATATCAAACTGTACGTATCCAGAGAAGCCCTTACTAGATCTGCATGTGCCCAGAACTACGTTTATTGGCAGATAGTAGTAGTAGTAATATTATTTTTAATATACGGTATATATTTTTTAAATTCAAATGACTTTTGGATAGAAAGCTGTTAACATGTTGGAGGACAATTTCTCCCTTTTTAACCGGTCCTATAAATAAACTGCCCTCGTATAAAGGAAGTGTGTCAAGTATTATTAGTTGTGTTTGCAGATTTGATGCATCCATGTAAGCCAAAAAAAGATGCATGCTCAAGCGTTCTTGGGCCAGCCCAGTTGTGTGGCGTCTATTGTGTGTTGCTTGGTGCTGCGAACATCGTGCTGCAGGAACACTGGAACGAGAAGGCCTCTCTGCACTTTGCCGCTATCTGAGCGGCGTTCACAGAGGAAACAATGATTCTGTGTCCTCTGCGCTAATTGCAGCGCCTCATCTGTTCTGATGGAGGCCTGGCCGACTTGGTGCTGAGCTATAGAGCAGAACAGAGTACGACTGGTTCGTGGAGTCCTTTCTGCTTGTACAGTAGAAAAAACATTTTCCTGTGGCGAGCCATATTTTCATTGTGTGATATAGGTTTTTTTAAAAAGTGATAGACGCAGCAATAATTCTTTTGATCCCTCTCACAGAGGCAAATGTATACATGTTCGAATCTGACTACCATCTGTGGTTTTCTTGTTTCTTGGCTCCATTTGTTGGTTTGCAATCACGTTTCTCAAACCGAAAAGTCAGCTGTGTGCTGACTTTCTGTGTTGCCAAGCGTGGACACAAAGCAGGTCAAGAGTTGAATGTTTCATTGAATTTCACCTGTCAGGATGATATCTTTTGGTGCACTATACTTTTTAATTATTTACACTCGTAAAGAGCTTTTCACTGGCTTTGTCTCTTCCTTTCTCCATCCATCTTTATGGCTCTCACTTATTCCCTGCTGGAAGGATATATAAAAGCATTGGATGTCTTTTTCTTTTTTTTCTCGGAGAAATTGCAACATTCTTTTTTTTTTTTTTTAGCGCGCATATTCGTTGGTTCGTTCTCACTCTTGCTACTTCTTTTGTCTCTTTCAGGTGGTTTTTTGGCAAGATTCCTCGGGCCAAAGCCGAGGAGATGCTCAACAAACAGAGACAGGACGGTGCCTTCCTGATCAGAGAGAGCGAGAGCGCTCCAGGAGACTTCTCCCTCTCCGTCAAGTAAGCAGCCACTAAAGTACCACTGAGGAAAAACAGGATTCAAACTCAGGCTGTTTTATAAGAATAAAAACTTTTTCCATTATCCTTGCATCGGTGGTGAGTCGTGTGCCCAGCCTCTTCCTTATTCCAGTGAAGTCTCTATCAGTTTAGTGGCGTTGACTTTAGCCATGCCAGTTCTTACTTTTTTTATTTGACACATTGTTAAATTCCTCTCTTGTCTTTCTCCGTTCTCACTTTCTCAAAAGACACCATGTGGGGAGTTCACAGCACGTTAAAGTTGATTCCAAATATATCTGATATTTGCCGGGTAGGCTGGACTGTCCTGATTCTACTTACTCAGGTAGAATTTAAATATCAGCCTGTTATTGATACGACTGATGCATCTGATTATCAGTTATAGGTCAGTTGCAGACGCGCCTTGTGTTTCTGATGCGGGCTTTTATTGTTTTAGTCTTCCGCTGTATTTACTTTTCTCCGTCTTCATATGAGATTGCGTATTTTCATCTCCCACCACTAATTAAGTGAGAGCGTAGCTATTAAATAGTTTTGACATACGACACTTAAGTACTGAAGTGAAAGTACTCGGAGGTGCTCTAAAGTACTGTCTTAATTTATTTGTTGCCATGGTGTCCAATGCTAGGACTACAATCGTAACAATCAAGATGCCAGAGCCAATAAAATTATATGAAGTTATGAGGATGAACTTTGGACATTCTTCTTTTATCTGTCCACGCAGCAGGAATAATTGCAAATCCAGCTGGACACTCTGTTTCTGCTCTCTGAGTACAACACATCCAAATTCCAAGGATTATACCAGCGTCTGAGGACATGCATGTCACATGATGGACTTCCTGTTGCGTTTGGATCGTGGGTTCATGGGGACTTTCTGAAGATCTTCATGAGACGCACGTCTACCAAGTCCCATAGCTGTAGGATAAAAGCATGGCAAGGGCAGCACTTTTAAATTATTCTGGGTGTCACTGTGACACCATTTGGCCAAAACCTGAGTTTTGTGAGTTTTGAGTACATTTAGGACTCCAAAAACATAATGCATTTGGGAACATGATAATCATTCCAATAAAAACAAAAGGGTCCTCGACACTACTTTGTCCTCGGGGCCCTAATGATAATAATTCCAAGAAGAACAAATGCTCAGACTCTAATAATAGTAATAATTCTAAGAAGGGGGGGGGAATAATAATTCCAAGAAGTCGTCCTCACGCTGCTGAGACCTAGGACCTTTGTAAGCCAGCTGACAATCAGAGTCTGTGCTGGTGCGATTGTTGGCTGGAATGACCAGACATGCTAGCAGGAGCTATTTTAGCCTGCGGCCTTTAACAAACGATGTATAGCTGTTATAATAGTCTAGTACGATGGCTACTGGAACATCGTATATATCTTTCACAAATGCAGAGAGATGTGAGAACCTTTTAACACGATTCTCTCTCTGTGACCTCGTGCAGGTATGGAAACGATGTCCAACACTTCAAGGTTCTTCGTGACGGCGCTGGAAGGTATTTTCTATGGGTGGTGAAGTTCAAATCCCTCAACGAACTGGTAGCATACCACCGCACCAACTCTGTCTCTCGCAATCAGCAGATCCTTCTGCGAGACATAGAGCAGGTCAGCCAGGTAAGAACTGGCCTCTGGTTTTGAACATGTATGGGGTTTCTTTTCCCCTAAACTTATAATCATGAGACCTGGAAAGAAGAATCCGAGATAAGGAAAGCGAGAAATGAGATGCATCTGAAATTAGAGAAGCTATTTCTGAAATAATTGTAGGTGTGAATTGTTGAAGAGCTGATGCTAAACTGCAAATCCAACTTGGTGGGTCGTTTTTAAAGACATGGCTTCATGTGCGCGAGGTGTTTACACTAATTAGGACATCATGTAAGAGGACGTTGGCTACCGTGAGGCCGCTAGCCTGCAGGACAGAGACGGCTGCAGCTAGAGGGAAAGAGAAAGGAGAGGCAGTCAGAGACAAACACTTCAGTAGAGGGGTGGGTAAAGTTACATGATGCAGTGTCATACTTTCATATTTTTCTTGGGGGGGAGGGGGGGAGGTCTACCTCAAACCAGATTGTTGTGTAATATTATTTCTTCCCAAGGGGCACCGTGAGCTCTAAAGGTTTTGGAGTTTCTATTTCAGTGTGTCTGCCCTGCGTTTCTAAATCACTTCGCACCGTCGCTAACTCGTCCTTCGCCCCCTCCTTGTCCCGCAGTGTGCACAGCATCCCACATACGTGAAGGCGCTCTTTGACTTTGACCCCCAGGAGGAAGGAGAGCTGGGTTTCCGGCGCGGCGACGTCATCCAAGTCCTGGATAACTCTGACCCCAACTGGTGGAAAGGAGGCTGCCACAGCCAAACGGGCATGTTCCCCCGCAACTACGTCGCTCCTTTCAATCGGAACATGTAAAACAGTCAGACCCATGCATTCTCCAGCAGCAGCAACCGTCATCAGTATATCCTTCTAGATCTCATCAGCCTCCCCCATCCATCCATCCATTCAACCACCACCTCCTCCCCCCTTCTTTACCATCCCATAATAACAGGAACAGACAGGAAGAATTGCAACCAACTGAGAGAGGGAGAGATAGACGGATGAAAAGGAGAAGTTTGGTCGTAGGCGATGCTGTTTGGGTGGCAGCTGCGCCGAATCGACTTTAACACGCGATGAGAATGTTCACCTCCCAACTGAGCGCCTCGGTGAGGATTGAGCTTTTGAGGGAAACTAAAGAGCAAAGAGCACCGACCATGACGATTACCAAATTATTCCAGCGCTCCCACAGCTGCTTCTGTCTCCCCCTCGTCTTAACATTCTGCCTTTTGATTTTGTTGCCGTTTTGTTGCCGCATGTTGTTTTAATCACTTAAATGAAATACCTACCAATAACTCCTCTGTTTTAAAAGAAAAAAAGTTTTTGCATAAAAAAAAATCTAAAAACAAATAAATGGTTTTAAAAATATACAAAAACAGAGGGGAAAAAATGATGCAATCTACAGTACAGCAAAGTTTCCATGTCTAAGATCATTGGCAGGTGAGCGTTGAGCTGTATAAATAAATCAACTATAGAGAGAATCCATTTTCTAAGAATATATATTATATATTTGTATGTGTTGTCTGTTTTAGCTCTCATCACAAATTGTATTATTTTCCATCTGTAAATTATGTTCAAGCTTTCGTTAGTTTGGATGAGACCTAGTAGCTCTAGAATGTGCTGAATTGTCTTTTTTTCTATATTTTCTTTTGTCTCCGAATCTATTTGAGGGATGTCTGCTAAAACGGCATGACATTTAAGGGGTCCTTAATTCCATTTAAACATGTTTCTCATGCAAAAAAACAAAAGAAAGGAAAGTAAAGTGAGTTCCCCAAGAGGACGCTTGTGTTGAGCAGCAAGTAAAGCCATGAACGATGCAAGAGCACTTGTATAAAAAAAAAAAAAAATCCTTGTGTCGAGGTCAGACACCTTTTCCAAGCCAATGTATTTATTTCAAGCATTTAACTCGGGCAGTTGAATGTAGCTGCCTGAGTTCGTAGACGTTACCATGAGCGGGGAAGCGAGGTCGGAGAACTGAACTACACAAACCATGCAGAGGATTCTAATAGACATGCTGAAACAGTGGCGGTGTTGATATGAATTTCTTCAGAAAATGAGGATATGTACAGGCAGTTTAACATGCGTTTGTGCAGACTGTCATTGCATGCATGCCTCGGCATATGCTCTCTTTGTTATACCTGCACGTAGCAAAGGGGCGGAGTTTAGGTAATCCTGTTGTGTAAGTCACCGGTGTGCACCTCTGCAGGTTCACAGTTCAAACGGAGAGATTGTATTTCATGTTGAGAGATCGGTATACATGATGTAAAGGTTTATTTTTTCCCCTTTTGTCCCACGTGTGTAGTAGAACACTTTTTTGTCAAACGTTAGATTTCGTTGTTTGCGTGCTCGTTAACTGTTTGTGTTAGTGGCATCTGTTTTCTCGTTCTCTCTGGATAGTGCCTTTCTCTCTGGTGTTTCATTTGCTCCGACATGCTACTTTGAGCTCCCTCCCTTTACGCGGGGGGGGGGCAGCAGACAGTCCCTGCAGTGAGAAACGATGTCTCGAATCCAACCTGTCCCCCATCCAACAAAGACTCCACCGCCCCTTCAACCTGCTGTTACTCTTATCCTCACAACATAGAACTCTTCTTATTTAAGCGTCTCTCTCCTCGTCAAACCTAATGATACCATTTTGTTTTTTGCTTTTTCATTTTGTTTTTTTGTTTTTTTTAAATAAAATCGATTATTGAAAAAATGGGCTGCTTTGTTGTGTATATTTTAGGAAGGTGTTTAATCGTGTGGCCGCTTCTCCACCAGGGGGCGTCGTTCAAGTCTGTGACTGTCTCTCCAGAGTATGGTTCCTTTACGTTTGTGATTTGAAAGGAATATTCGCACAGTTTAGACATATACCTGCTGAGGTAAATAACTCCGGGAGGGGGGGTGCATGCTCAGGACATTTTGGGGATGCTACCAGGAATAGGAGATTGCATTTTGTTGGATCCCAGAAGAGATGATGTGTACAAATGATGAAATGTGGAGGTTGAACTAATAGTTATGAGAATAGATCATTCTGATCTGAGAAAAGCTCACTGAGAGAAACTAATCAGGCTGCAGGTTCTCCACAAGGGGGCGCCGTTCAATCCGTGACCGTTTCTCCAGAGTTTGGATCTGCACCGTCTAATTGGTTCTTTTACATTTGTGATTTTAATTTGAAAGGAATATTCACACATTTTAGAGATGACACCTGCTGGGTGATTTTTTTAATTTTATTTCTGTAACCTTGTTTTTCGGCTTGGTCCCGTCAGAAGGCTGATTTGCTGTGGCGATGGCGACCCCTAAGTCGATTGCATGCTTGATTCCGGCAACGTTTTACGCCGGATGCCATTCCTGCCGCAGCCCTCTGTGTCTATCGGGCTTGGGACCGGCTCAAGGGGAGACACATTCCTGCTCAACAGCTTTAATCCCATGTTCATCTGCCTTTAATGTCCTTTGATCTCATTCTTTGAAGTCATCTCCTTTGAAATGGCAGCTTATGAATTTGACCCAATTGTGCACGAGACCATAACTGCTAACTACATTTTAGTGATACAAGAAAAAAGAATGGCTGCATCTGCACTTGTAAAGTGTGTTTTAGAAATGTCTTTGAGAATTGTGATGAGGACTATGGCGCATACTACTGTTGGCTATGCATTTGTACGTAAAGGGATTCCTCTCAGGACGCGCCTTTACCAAAGCTTCGAAGGCGCGCTCCATTTTGAGATGTTGACCGATTTGTTATGTTTTTTTAACAATGTGTTAAACAACATAGCAGAGCGTATGTTGGCTCACACCACACGATAGAACCAGAATATGAGAATTTCTTATTCTCTTTTTTTCCCTTTCCCCTTCAATTTCCACTTTATAATGGGGAAGTTTGAGGTTCCGTTTTTTTGCCATCCATTCTATCACCTCCATCCCTCCATCCATCCATCCTGAGGAGAAATGTCACCCCTTTCATTTTGTTGAGCAAGCGGAAGTTGTACTGGGGCGACTGTGGCGACTGTGGCGCAGGTGTTTGAGAGGGTCGTCCTATAATCGAGAGGTTGGCGGTTTGATTCCTGGCTCGGGCACATGTGGGACACTGTCGTTGTGTCCCTTAGGCAAGACACTTCACCTGCATTGCCTGTGTGAATGTAGTGAGCGAGTGAACAGTTCTCCGGGTGGAGGCCAGGCGGACTGTTCGCTCAGATTGGAGTGAATGAATAATGCACATACAATGTAAAGCATCTTTGAGAATGTAGAAAAGCGCTATATAAAATCAATGCATTATTATTATTATTACTGGCATTAGCTTCAGAGAGCTTCAGTGGTCTGCTGTACCGTCAGGTCCTTCAACATCTGCCGGCCAATGCTGAGGATGATGGAGAGAAGGATGTTTCAGAAACTACGAGGCGTCCTGAAGCACCGCAAGGACAAATAGAATGAGACCATCCACCTCAAAAGATGAATGCCGTAGATTAGAAGGTCTTTCCTTCCTGTGGCAATAAAAAAATATACAAATGTATCATTGTAAAATGTCATTTCTGTACATCTGCTTTGTTGAGTGTGGAGCACTGCTGCAAATAGAATTTCCCTCTGGGATCAATAAAAGTGTTCTGATTCGGGTCAGTGACATTAATTGTGACATTAACTTTAAGTAACCAAAATCAGAAACAACAGACACGTGTTATTATTAAATACGTACTTTTTTTTAATGTTTTCACGTAGAACGTGATGTAAACACGTCAAGGATAGGATAATAAATTTTGATCCATATACAAGCAAGCTATATAGAGTGCATCCCAAAGACTTTTTCGGTTTCGTAAAGTTCGCATGACTTGGGTGTTTTTGAATTGCGTGCTCTAAATTGAAATAAAAAAATGATACTTCGTTGTCGGCAGGATTCGAACCTGCGCGGGGAGACCCCAATGGATTTCTAGTCCATCGCCTTAACCACTCGGCCACGACAACTGGATGTGAAAAAACAAATCTGTTTGCATGATGTTATTCTTGCAAATCTGTAACTGCTGTAATAAAAATATAATTTTCCTCCGGCGGGATTAATAAAGGGAACTTTCTTCGTTTAATCCGTATCGTTATGGCTAAGTGTATATTCCCACATAACTGTGGTGTTCTCCTGGAAAAAATGGATTTTTCAAATTTTACATGCAAAAAAATAAGATAAAATGTACAATATAAAAGATGCATAGCTTGTTTGGCAGCCTTGTTTCCTAACATTCATATTTTTTTTTTAATCATGTGACATGTGAACTGAAGTGTCCCACCTAATTCTCATTAAAACTAAACTGTGAAGAAGAAGAAACTAATGTGAGATTTTTTGAAAAAAGATCGCAAACATTGCTGCCATTGTTGCTACCCGAACAGTGTCGTCACGTGACGCATCTTGCGCGAGCCTGCTGCTTGTTCAGCTCGAGAGGCAGAGAAGAAGAAAAATGGCGGCTCTCGGCGAACCTGAACGGGACGCCGGGCTAACATTTTGAGCTTTCAAAGCCAAACAGACACTTGGGGCCTCTCGGAGCTACTGCAACCTTTGAATCCTCACTCTTCCTGCTTGTGTAGCTGTTTCGTTTATTTTGCTTGCGTCGGCGTTGGCTTAACAATTGGGGTAGTAAAAGAATAGCTTTCGCTAGTCATGAGAGGGAAGAGGGGCAGGCCGCCCAAGCTGCTACAAGCCGCGGAGCCTGCTCCAGCTGCGGCCCGTGGCTTACGACCCAGGAGGAATTTGAAGCCTCGGTTGAGGGACAACGGCGACGAGGACGTCGAGAGCCCCGTAAGGGAGACCCCAAAGTCGTCCAAAAAAAGAAAGCGGGGATCTGTCACGTCAACACGGGGCAGGGGACGTGGACGGGGACGGGGACGGGGACGGGGTCGAGGCGGCGGCGGCGGCGGGGGCAGAAGAGGCAGAGGTGGTCGCGGAGGAAGGCGGGCGGCTCTGTCCAAAACAATTGTGTACGACGACCACGAGAGCGAGGACGAGGACGATGCTGTCAGTTTAAGATCCGAGGAGGACGAGTATGTCGAAGAGGAACACCATTCCGACGAGGGCCTCAAAGAGGAGTCTGACTGCCTCGAAGATGATGTACTGGACGAGGAGGAGGAGGAGGAGGAGGAGGAGGAGGAGGATGCCAGCTACTGCTCGGAGAGTAGCTTTCGGAGTCAGAGCACACACGCCAGCACTCCGGGTAAACGAACCGTGTCTCAACGCGCGCTGCAGGTGTTAGCTAATGCATCCCGAAACGTTGTCGATGCTGCTGTTTATTATTATTTATTATTGTTTGGTGCTTGGAAGCAGAGAAGCGTATTGTTCAAAATGGAGAATGCACAGGATCCGAGCACAGGCCGCAGTCGATCATGCTCCTGCAAGGTGGATTGAATCGGTCGCGGTGACGCCAGGCTGCTATCGCCGTCTGTTAGAACACAGCAGAGCACGCATCTCAGCGAGACGCGCACGAAGTCTGCGCCTTTTTAAATCAGATGTGTGTGCAGCGGCAGAGTTCAGTAAAGTTGCTGTTAGCGCGCTAGCCTTAGCAAGTGGGATTAGCTCCTGTGGCCAAAATGTCACGCTGAAGTCAACAGAGAAGAAACTTTACGTCTTCACAGCTATCGGATGATTCACCTCCGAGTTGAATGAGAAGAATCAATGTTTTCTGAATGAAGCTTAATAAGATCCATGCTAGCTAGCTCCTGTAGCGTGGCTAGTACGTCCATCTGTCATTTAGTATTTACCCAGTACTTCACGCTGCCTTATCTTAGTCCTGTTGGACAGCTAGCATGGAGACGTGGCTAAAATATGTAGTCAAATTAAATGCTAATACTTGTTTACATGGAACAACAATAGGCAGCCCAATCTCTAGCTAATAATAATAATAATAATAATGCATGTGTGAAAAGCACATGCATTATTTGGCTAATCAATCTTCCTCCTTTGTTTTTTTATGCTATGGAAAGATGACAGCACTTGTCTTTGAAAATAACCTGAACTAAAGACAACTAAACCTGCTATATCCAGTGAATATTGGATCTATTCACATGGTGATTGGTGGAAAGACTGAACTGGATTAGTGATAAGAGCTAATATCACAGTTCTTACACTTAGCCTTCTCATGCAACCAATAGAAAGGATTTTTAGATGTTTTCCATGTGCAGCGTTGCGTGAATAAAAATGATGGAATTATGGGTTTCTTATACAATTTCTTATCTTACAGGGAAGAAAAAAATACAGGCTCCACGACCTCGTAATCCCATTCTGGAGGAGAAGGAGATCCCTCCTCTTGTGCTTCCTGACACCTCCGAGGACCTCCTGGTGCCTAATGAGGAGCTGCTCAATGCCTCCTCCATCTACGAGGTGCTGCGGAACTTCAGCACAGTGCTGCGTCTCTCCCCTTTCCGCTTTGAGGACTTCTGTGCGGCGCTGGTAGGGCAAGAGCAGTGCACGTTGATAGCGGAGACTCATATTTCCCTCTTGAAGGTCATCCTGCGTGAGGAGGACTCGTCCAACACTACCTTTGGTCCTGCTGACCTCAAGGACAGTGTCAACTCCACTCTGTACTTTCTCGACGGCATGACGTGGCCGGAAGTGTTACGAGCGTACTGCGAGAGTGACCGGGAATACCATCACGTCCTGCCCTATCAGGAGGTGGACGAGTACCCCTTTGGTCCGCTCCGAGCTAAGATCAAGGTGCTCCAGTTTTTGGTGGACCAGTTTCTCGCCACCAACATCGCCCGCGAGGAGCTGATGTCCGACGGCAGCATGCAATACGACGACCACTGCCGCGTGTGCCACCGCCTGGGCGACCTGCTGTGCTGCGAGACCTGCTCGGCGGTGTACCACCTGGAGTGCGTGAAGCCACCGCTGGAGGAGGTTCCAGAGGACGAGTGGCAGTGTGAGATCTGCGTGGCACACAAGGTGTCCGGTGTCATAGACTGCGTGACGGAGGCACAGAAGAATAGGCCGTACATCCGGCAGGAGCCCGTCGGATATGACCGGCACCAGAGGAAATACTGGTTCCTCAACAGAAGGATTATTGTGTAAGTCGAGTCTGTTCGGTTGTGATATACGAAACTATCCAAAAACATGCAGTCATTTTCCTTTTGGAAGATCACTTGGTGTCCAAAAGGCTTCGTGCCTCCATGAATTGCGTTACTGAATTTCTTTGGCTGATTATAGATTATAGAAGAGGCGAGGAGTCTAACCCTTTCTTTTTACTGGGCCCATTGCTTTTCTGGAACGCTTCCTCACCTGCGCCCTAAACCGATGTTCTGTCAGAGCACAGCCGTTACAATGATGCGGCTGGTTTGATCTGTCGCAGCTCTTTGGGTGATTTTAAAAAGTAACTTGAGGCTTGAGGGAAATCCTTGCGTGCCCAGCGGGTCTGTTTACGCGTCTGGTTTACCTGCCTGTGACTCGCTGTTACCGTCTTCATTTTCAAGTGGCTGGGAGCATTCCGTTTGAAACCGCTTCCTGTTGTGTTTGAATTTGATCTTAAGCGGTTGAGTAAATAAGATGTGTCGTCGTCGTCCCCCCCCTTCCCCTAATGCTTAAGAGTCTAAGAACGTATCTGTTCCTCACCTTCCAGCGAGGAGGATGGGGAGCATGAGAAGAAGAAGATCTGGTATTGGAGCAGCAAAGCACAGCTGGAGGAGCTCGTGGGCTGCCTGGATAAGGAGTACTGGGAGATGGACCTGCATGCCACCCTGGAGGAGATGAAGGAGGAGGTGCAAGCTCACATGGCTATCACAGAGGACCTTACCCACAAAGCTAGAGGAAGCAATAAAGCTTACCTCACTTCCGTCAACGGTAAATATTTGTTGTCATACCTGAAACCGTCACCTTTGTTTGAATCATGTTGTCCAGACAGGGAGTGTTCGTCGCATTAATAAATATCGGCCAGAGTCAGAGAATCCAGATGTTCAGTTTGTTAACATACCTTTTAGTTTTTAGCAGTACGTTTAGTCAGTGAATTGCCCGTCTTTCCTCAGTGGAGTGGACCCGTCATTGGGGGTTCTGGGGAGATCCTTGCATTAGAACAATTATTCTTTCCTTTTGTCGACAGATATACTCGTAGAACGTATGAAGATCAGGTCACAGGACTCCAAGGGGCCAGCAGAGGACGCCCAGCATGAACGGCCAGCGGCCGACGAGCTGAATCCTCCGCTCAACAACGGAGAACACAAAGATACGGAGCGAAGTCCTGAAGGTAAAAGTGAATTTGCCCCCCCCACCACCCCATTCCCTTTTTTCTTCCATTTCCAGTCAGGGCCCATGTCAGATGAAATTCAGTTCTGATATTGCATGGCGGCGCTGTCACCATCGAGACACGGATTCTGACACCGCCGGTGCTGTTCGATCCTATGTATGTAGGTGAAACACCAGCAGCGGCCCCCCCTGCCTCAGAGGAGAGCTGCCCGTCCGATCCAAGACACGGCTCGGACACCGATAACGCGGCGCTCGCTCACTGCAGGAGCCTGAAGGGCGGGGAGTCCTCTCCATTAGCGAAGCAGGAAGGGACAGGTAGAACAAGCTACGACTCGTGCTGTGCACCGATGTCCTGCCAGCAGATCAACTCACCTTTCACTTCTCACGCTGCTGCTTGGCCGTAGATCCATCTCCACCTGTTGCCACTAACTGCCTGCGCCCGCTTGTCTTGTCGGGTGCGACGGCGTCTGCAGCGATTTCGTTATCCACCTCTTTACGGCCGTAACGATATAGAGCAGCCTCCATTTGTTTTGGAGAATGAAATCAAGCCTGGCTTAAAGGGAACAGTTCAGCTCGAATTTCAAAACATACTTTTAATGGTAATTATCCATTTAGATTGGCAGTCCTAATCTTTATTGATGGGCCTGAGGAGGAGCAGCTTTTTTTGTGTTTGTTTTATTGTAATGAACGAGGCTACTGCAAACCAGGCAGCGAATGTTTGTGCTTTGAATTCAAACTGTTGCTTTATGCCTTCCTTTTCGTACACCTCTGCATTGTCAGCAAGGATTCAGATATTTTATGGTTGCTCAATCTGTTTGTTTATTGTGTTGCATGGCTGTCGGTTTGTCTCTGACCCTTCTGTAATGCGTAGTCGTGACCTGTTGGTCCTCCGGTACTGATCCAAGGTGTTGTTCTGCCATTGGCTCCGTGTTGCGTGAAATAAATGCAGCTGCTGCCGTGGCTAAATGTTCTGTTAATTATCCTGCCTCAAACAATATGAGAAGGGGAAACAGGAAAGGGTTCCATCTGTTTGTCCTCTGTGAAGCATAAAGAACCATTTGAAACCATAAAAGTGCTGCTTTTTGCTGTTGGGGGGGGGGGGGGGGGGGGGCTTTATTCATTTGTATTCTTTTATTCCTTTTTTTAATTTCCATGTTTATTAGTTGAACTCACCCGGTCAGTGGGATTTGTCACTGTGAGAGCTTCCAGGACATAATTTCAATCTTTATATTATTATTATTTTGTGTTTTCAGCAAAACAAAATGTCGAAAATGACACTTTCATGAGATGCGACAAGAACTGTTATAACGGGCGCAAGTGAAAGAACTTATTTCTGTCTCTCATGCTTGTTTTTGGTGCTTTTGTTTCACGTCTTGTGTCGTTTGCTGTCGCAGCGCTCGCCGTATTGAATAGCATGCTTTTGGCACGGAGCTTGATGCCGTTTCTGGCAGCTGGCTCCACGTCTGTCACAACAAGCTCCTTATTCTGTTTCCAATTCGTGGGCTTCTGGGTGTGTTGCTGTCGGTCAGACAAAAGGCTCTCTGCCTGGAAGCCCCACTGCCTCATCAACAAAGAGCTGCATCTATATGCAGCACAATCTCCCGTTTAAAACTCAAAAGCAGGTCTGGGCTCTTTTTATTCGGCTTTGCAGCGGATGCAAAGCTTGTTTTTGGTTAGTTTGGCCTTTCCTGGCTGAGATGGGTTTGGGTTTCTTGCCCATACCCGACTGAAGAAGTTCCTTTTGTTGATCATATGCAAATTGCAAGTCTTACGACAATCCAAAAAGTTCTAGCTGAGCTACAAGGTGAATTAATTCATAGCCGAGGTTGCATTTTCCTCTTTCTTTAATTGTGTTTACACAGCTGCCATCTTTGCTTACTGCACATAGCCTACAATCCAGCTTGTTTTATCCTTAATAATTGATTTTATGCCTGCGAGTTCAAGACGTTCTTCTTTTTTTTTTAGGTGAAGATGCAAAAATTGAATCCAGCGGTGAAGACAAACACCCTGAGGAGCTCCAGACCCCCAAAGACGGCCCCCAGCAGTCAGAGGAGCGCTGTGGAGGCAGCCTGGCTTCTGGATGTGGGAACCTCAGGAGGCCGGAGCAGCCTGACCTGGCCGATCGATCCTCTCGGTCCTCTTTTACCAGTCATGACGGGACAGGTAGACGCCTCTGTTTACGAAGGACACGTGGACGTTGTCTTTCAGTCCTTGTTTGAATGAAGGCAGAGTTTGTTTTTGGTTGTTTGATTGTGTCCTGTCCTTTTCTGGATGACAGATGAATACAACGAAAGGCTCAAGAGCGATAGAGGGAGACCAGCAGGAAGGGACTCAAACGGCCAAACGCCAAGAGGCAGCAAAGAGGTGAGGCTAAAGGAAAGAGACGTTCAGTGAACTCTTCAAGCGCTCACTAAAATGTGTCTTTTGAGCTACATGTTAGCGTCAGCGCTGGTTTAGGAGCCTTAATTATTTGAACGTTTATCCGCACAGAGGGTCTGTATCCTTAAAAAAAAAAAAACTTTACTGTTCATTTTCTGGTCATTTAGATGTAATATAGAATCTAAGGATCCCTCTCGTGTTTCAGTCGTCACCTGTGCGCTCCGACGGTGAATCGTCACGTCTCGGCTTCCTCAAGAGGGACATGGCTGTGAATGTGAGCAGCTTTTTTAAACTGGGGCAAGAGGGCAAATACAGGGTCTACCACAACCAGTACAGCACCAACGTCCTGGCCCTGAACAAGCATCAGCATCGCGAAGACCACGACAAGAGACGCCACCTGTCCCACAAGTTCAGCCTGACCACGGCGTCCGAGTTCAAATGGAACGGCTCCGTCTACGGTTCGCGAAGCCTGACTGTCTCCACCCTGCGCCTCACCATCGTCCAGCTGGAGACCAATGTCCCAGGGCCGTTTATGCACCCCAACTGGGCATCACACAGGTACAGCTCATAGCAGGGTGGGGGGGGGGGCTGCCTCCGCAGTGAGAGCCGGTGGGCCACACTCGCGATCTCTCGTTTTTGCTTGCTCTCAAGGACCAACTGGAACAAGGCGGTGCAGATGTGCAGCAAAGCCAGAGAGTTTGCTTTGGCCTTGGCCATCCTGGAGTGTGCCATCAAGCCGGTGGTCATGCTGCCTGTGTGGAAAGATTCTCTAGGACACACGAGGTGAAGAGAAAAAAAAACTCCGTATACGATTGGCTGAACACAGTAATAGCTTTAGCCTGTTAGCTGAACATCCATCCAAAAGGCATCCATTTTCCTCTCCTGCCTGTGCTCCTTGCGTCTTGTTTAAACACTCCACCTCCTCGCTCAGGCTACATCGCATGACCTCCATGGAGCGGGAGGACAAAGAGAAGGTGAAAAAGCGGGAGAAAAAGCTGGAGGACGAAGAGACGTTGCAGCAGGCCACGTGGGTGAAGTACACCATTCCCATCAAGCACCAGGTAAAACGGCAGCGACTCATCTGCCATTCATCCAGCAGGGAGACGGACACGCGACTTCCTGTTGGGAGCGGAAAGCGCAGATTTCTAGTTTCAACCGAACTTGGTCTTTATTTTGTGTCGTCTCTCTATAAAGGTGTGGAAGCAGAAAGGGGAGGAGTACAGGGTGACGGGGTACGGGGGGTGGTGTTGGGTCAGTAAGACTCGAGTGCCGCGGTACGTCCCCAAGTTACCGGGAAACACCAACGTGAACTACCGCACCGAGCTGGAGGGTGAGTTGTAAATTCCTTATCTCGCCATTCTCGTGCTGTTTTGGACGATTTCACCCCTCTGCGTGTTTTTTTTTTTACAGCTAAAATGAGCAAAGAAAACGTTACAGCTTGCACAAAGGAGCAGAAAATGTCGACAGACTCTGAGAAGCAGACGATTCGGAATACGTCAGATGAGAACAACGAACAAGTGTCCCTCGCTGCATCATCCAGGAGGGCGTGTCCAGAGGAGGACCGCAACCCTGAGACGTCCAAACAGGAACTCACGGAGGACGAGCAGGCAGCAGACAAAGAGGAAAAGGAAGCAGATGAACAAATGGAGGTCGACGTCCCAGGAGTTGCTTCTTCCAGTGAAGGCCCGTCCTTGAGGGACGAGCCGATCCCTAAAGTGGAACCCCCAGAAAAGGAGGACAAATCCTCATCCAAGCCCTTCTACGATGTCGTGAACGTCAGTGAGGGCTTCCAGCTGCGCACCGCTTACAAGAAGAAGGTGAAGCCCTCGAAGATGGACGGGCTTTTGGAGCGCCGAGTAAAGCAGTTCACCCTGGAGGAAAAGCAGAGGCTTGAGCGGGTGAGACAAGGAACACTCTCGTCCAAAATGGCTGCCACAAAGACATCGCAGCCTGCCGTGGCTCCGTGTGTCAAAGAAGAGGAGGAGAACCTTCAAGTTAAAGACCAGGTGGTTAAAAAGCTGGACTTTGGGCAGGAGGAGGCAGACGTCACTGCTTCCAAGCACAGCAAAGGGACGGGGTTAAACACCGCGCAGGGGACAGGTGGGGATTCTTCAGCTCGCCAGAAGGTGAATGGAGAGGCCCTCGAGAGTTCTGAGCTCGGCAGAAAGAGCAATAGTTTGTTAGATGCAGTGGAAAGTGCACCGGTGGGAGAGAACGCGAAGAAACGAGGTTACGAGCAAATCCAGCAAGGCGGGGGACGGAGCGATCCCGAGAGCGTGGAGGCCGACCACAGCGAGAGCAGCCCGCTGCGGGTGAACGGGGGGGCTGGCGTCGTCACCCCTGCAGAATCGGACAGCAACTCGGCGGAGCCGCCCGCTGGCGATGGCGATAGGAAGGAGCCCGTCAAATCCCTGATGAATGGAAACCTCTCGCAAAAGGATCTATCAGACATTTGTCATCCGCCTCCCATGAAAGTCCCCAAATTAGAGAACCACGTAGCCGAGAAAGGAGAGTCCATTAAGGACGAGGACGGAATGAAAGCGGCGCCCTCTGACCTTCCGTCCTCCAACGCTTCCTGCAACAACAACGGTGGCGGTTTGAAGACCACAGAACATCGAGATGCGCTCCGGTCTGATGGGACGCCTGAAGCAGCAGGGAGCCCCGCCCCCTCCATTACCTTCGCCTCCTTCCAGTCCACATCCGGGACAGCTGTCCCCCAGAAACCCAGAGTTCCAGTCACGGACACCAAGATCGGAAGTTCAGCTTCAAAAGCCAGCTCGATGACGATCAGTAAAGAGTACTCCACCAGAGATCGGGTCAGCCTCCTTCGCTTCTTCAAGTCCCGGAAGTCTCGCTCGGGAACGGCGCTGCCTTCGTACCGCAAATTTGTCACCAAGAGCAGCAAGAAAAGCATTTTCATCCTGCCCAACGATGACCTGAAGAGGCTGGCGAGGAGGGCTAGCATCAGAGAGGTGCCCATTTTCAACTACACCGCCAAGCCCGCTCCAGATATATGGCCCTACCCTTCGCCTCGACCCACTTTCGGGATCACATGGAGGTTGGTAGCGAATTTAGAACTTTTTAAGTCATCGTTTAAGATTCTTTTACTTTTGACGTAGATTCACAGGATCCAGGTGATCTGGTCGTCTTCTTACTATAACATTTGTGATAATATTTCATGGAACACATTTAACTGGCTCTTTTCCTGTTCAGGTACCGTCTCCAGACCGTGAGGTCGCTGGCGGGGGTCAGCTTGATGCTGAGGCTGCTGTGGGCGTGTCTCCGGTGGGACGAAATGGCCGTCAGGCCCTCCGCCGCCGTCGGAACGACTCGCAAAGGTGAGAACATGCCGACCGCTTCGTCCTTGTCTTTCACTTTGTTGCGTGTTCAAGCGTTGGAGGAAACTTCAAACACACGGACCTCTTCGGTTTCTGCCAACTAACCCACGGAATGTTTCCACAGAGACCACAGACACGGATGTCACAACAACGGAGATTATAAAACGGAGAGACGCGGGGCCTTTTGGCATCCGCTCCGAATACTGCATCAGGAAGATCATCTGTCCCCTCGGAAACAGAGACACTCCAAAAGGTAAAAACAAAATACAATGGCCGAGTTTCCGTTGTGTTTTTTAAGGTATTCGTGGTTTGATTGTTCTGTCCCCGTCGGTAGAAACCCCCACTCCACAGAGGAAAGGCTTGCGATCCAGCGCCTTGAGGCCGAAGAAGCACGAGCCAGCGAAGCTGACCGGACCGATTGCTGTGGAGACGTGGGTCCTCGAGGAGGACCTGGAGCTGTGGGAGATCAGAGCCTTCGCTGAGAGGTGAGAAACGACGGCGGTGCCGTTCTGGGGAGTTCTTCTTCTAACACGCCCGTTATTTACCAAATGTTCCCTGGCATTGCAGATTAGAGCGGGAGAAGTCGCAGGGCCTCGACCCCTCCAAGACTGGCAGCAGCCTGAAGACGGCAGAAGATGTGAAGGCCCATTTGGAGACTCAGCTGAAGCAGGCCAGACTGGCTGCCCAGCAGGTTGGGGGCTGCTCTATTCCGTCTACCCTGCAGGACGGGCGCCGTCATGCAGGAGCTCCTAACTTATCAGAGTGTTTCTCTTCTTAGAAGCGTTTGGAGCAGCAAAGAACAACGGCCGCCGCTTCCACGGCGACCACCTCCACCTCAGGAGACGCATCCAGCTCGCCGGTGTCCGTGGGTCAGAGGACGGCTCAGGCCGCGTCTGGAGCCAAGATGGTCCTGGCCTCCAAACTGAGCGCTCCCGTTTCCTTCCAGCAAGAGAAAAGCTTCCATCAGTCGTTTGCTTCCTGGGTCAAGCAGGGTCAGACCAGCAACGGCTCAGGTGAGCTAACGTTGGGCGGATGTTGGGGGAGGAGGAGGGGGAGGAGGAGGAGGAGGAGGAGGGACACATTGGACTCCTTTTCATAAACTGCTGTCGTCCTACCAACGGAAGTTGCTTCAGGACATTTCAAAGAGTCGTCTGTACGTATTTGACATGTCTGCTTGCATCGTCCTCGTCAACAAGGTGTCGTCCAGCAGAAAGTGGTGGGAATCTTCCCTTCTGGACCTCCTGCCAACCTGCGGACGTACAGCACACTGCATCCTACGACCGGCAACATCAACCTCCGAGCCACCACGTCGTCCACGACGACGCAACAACAGGTCCGCCTTCCTGTCGGTTTAGCTCGGGGGGGGGGGTCGGGGTAAATGGCTAAATGATGCCCCCTTTCTCATCCAGGCCATCACAGCAGGAGGCCAAACGCATCCCGACGCTCCGGCGAGCCAGTCGGCTGCACCGTCTACCTCAGCGGCACCACCAGCGGTCAGAGTTCCGACCTCGGCTCAACAAGGGGTTCTGTCTGGATCCGCGTCCGCAGCTGCGGCTGGTTCTGCACCAGGACAGGCCAACGCAGCTCAGAGGACAGCGGCTGTAGCGCCGTCATCTCAAGCAGCCGCCGCCGCCGCCGCCGTACCTGGACAGCCTGCGGCGTCCTCCCAGGCCAGCAGGCCGCAGCAGGGCCAAGTCAAGCTCACCATGGCGCAGCTCCTGCAGCTAACGCAGGGCGCTCAGGTGAGGGGCGGGTTGACTCCGAGCGTCTTCCCTTGACGGGGGGGTCGTCGTCGTCCCCTGATGGCAAGATCCCCCTTTGTGTCTCCCAACTGCAGGGTGGAAACCCGGGTCTGACGGTGGTGATCCAGGGTCAGGGCCAGACCCAAGGCCAGCTCCAGATCATCCCGCAGGGGGTCACCGTCATCCCCGGTCCCGGGCAGCAGCTAATGCAGGCAGCCATGCCGAACGGCCAGATCCAGCGCTTCCTCTTCACCCCGATGCCTCCGTCCTCATCAGCGCCGTCTTCAACGCCTGCGACCGATGCTCCTCCGAAGCCTCCCGTCGCTCAGACGCCTCCGCCCCAAAGCCCGAGCCAAGTCCAACCAACTCCCTCAGCCCTCGCCCAAACCCAAACCGCTGCCCCTTTGCCCACACCGACACATACAGCAGCCCCGGCGCCGACACAAATGGCGTGCGTGGCCCCCGCCCAGACCTTGGCCCCTGTTTCCCAAGTTTCTGCCGTTACTCCAGTATCGGTCCCAGCACAATCTCAAGCATCCGCTCCTGTGCCCGCCGTGCCCGCTCTGGCCTCCACGCAGGTTTTATTGTCCACGCTGGCTTCTCTTCCCACTCAGCAAATGGCAAGGACTGAGCTTTCCCCAGCTGCCCCCGCCGTGGTGCAAAACCAAGTCTCCCCCCTGACCCCCGGCTCGCTCCCTACACAAGCCCGGGCTGCGGTGTCGCTCCCTGTCCCAGCGCCGGGTTCTCCTCAGCCCCCACTGCAGGTCTGCAGCGCTTCCTCAGCCTTAACCTCGCCCCCTGCCCAGATGCACGTCAGCGCCCCCGCCTTAGCCTCCGCCTTAGCCCCCGCCTTAGCCCCCGCGTTAGCCCCCGCCTTAGCCCCCGCTGTAGCCGCTGTCTCGGCACCGTCCAACTTGACCCAGATGCCCGTTTCGCGCTCCCTTCCCTCTCCCGTCCGAGTTCCCACCCCGGCTCTTGCTCCCGTCTCTGCCCCCGTCCTTTCTGTAGTGTCCACGCAAATCGCTGCAGCATCTCCAGCCAAAGCTCCGACTCAAATCCAGCCCGCAGCTCCCAATCCAGTGACAGCCGCCGCTACAACACCGTCGGTGCCAGGTAAGTAACCCACCCCAATTCACACCAGCACTTCTAACAATAGTAACGATGTACAAATACGTTCCTCTGTCTGCCTCTCCGTCCTGCAGCAGCCCTGATTGAGCAGAGGACTCCAGCCTCTCCAACCTCTTCTGAAGCTCAGACTCGTGTCCAGCCCACTCGGGTTGCTGCAGGACCCGTTCTGTCACCCGCCTCTGCCCCGGCGTCGGTCTCCGCACATGCACACATTGCCCCCCTGCCTCCAGCGTCGCTTCCTCCACAAGTCCAGCATCCTGCCGTTGTATCCATGCAGCAAGTGTCCCAAATTCCCGTCTCTGCAGTTCAGGTTCAAATGAAGGCGCTGCCCGTCTCTTCTGTTGTGGCCACCGTGAGGCCGACGCAGCCTCAGCTCCAGCCCCAAACCCAAACCCAAACCCACAGTCCGCTTCAACCCCAGCATCAAGCTCAGATCTGTGCACAGATTCAGGTCCAGTCCTATGGCCAAGTTCAACAAGTGCCGCATCTCCAGGCCCAAGCACAAGCCCAAAACCACCTCCAGGTTCAAGTTCAGCTCCAACCTCAACCTCAATTCCAAGGACAGCCCCTTGGTCAAAACCATCATCAGGTGCAATTTCAGCCTCAAATGCAAAGCCAAAATCAAACTTTGCCCCAGGCACAACTCCAATCAAGGGTCCAACCTCAGTACCACCCCCCGACACAAGTCCAGTTTCAAACGCAGACTCACACCCAGCCCCTGGCACAGAAACCCCATCAAGTCCAACCTCAGCCCCAGGTTCAGTCGCAGGCCCAAACCCAACTGCATCCACAGGTTCAGGTCCAGTTCCAGCAACAGAGCCAGGTTCAGCCACAAGCTCAAGCCCCACAGCAAGCCCAGGTTCAAACCCAGCCCCAGTTCCAAATGCAGTCACCGCTGCAGGTCCAGCAACATCTTCAGGTCCAAGCCCAACCCCAGGTCCAAGCAAAGCTCCAAGTCCAGTTCCAGCCTCAGGCCCACACTCAAGTTCAAGGACAGACGCAGCTTCAGGTCCAGTCTCCAATCAGGCACCAGCTCATCACGGTTCCAGGCCTCCAGCAGCCAGTGCAGCTCCTGTCGGCTCTGCCCCCCCACGTTGCTGCCCAGATCCAAGCCCAGATCCAGGCACAGGCGCAGCAGCAGGGTGGCTCGGTCCCCCAGCAGATCAAATTACAGCTGCCTATTCAGATCCAGCAGGCGGGGGGGCAAATTCAGGCTCATCAAATACAAAACATGGTGACCATACAGGCACCCGCAAATGTGCAGGAGCAGCTCCAGAGGATGCAACAGCAACATCCGCCGCAGCAGCAGCAGCAAAAACCCAGGAAGAAGAAGCAGCACGAGTCTAAACGGGACCAGAAAGAGCAGCACCTACAGACGGTCGGCGATGGCGTCCATAAACCGGTGTGACTCGCCGCTAACCACGATTCTTATCTAACCGCTTCCAAAAGTGTAAATATTAATCAAATGTTTTGTCAGGTGCTGACGAAGCAGAATGCTTCGGCAGAACAGCTGAAGCAGAGGAAGACTCTGGCTGCGGCAGAGCGGGAAGAGAACCAGAGGTTTGGCTTTTACGTTTCATTTAACGCATCACAATTACGATGGCGTTCTCACGATTCACCGTATTTCCCGCCGCGTGTTTTCGACCCGCGTCCTGAAATGCAGTTTAAAGTTCGCCCGCCCTCTGTTTTCATTTTTTTTATTTTTTTTATTTTTTTTATTTTTTTTTTTTTTCTGGCAAACTATTTTTTTAATTCACAGACATAAACCATACATTTTACAATTGTAACATTTATCATTTCAAAATGATTAAATGAGGAAGGAAATTGTTCAAGGGGTTACAGTTTCAACATTTAAATGGAATTACAGATTGCCATGAGACACTGGCCCTATACGCTGCATGGTGTATTTAATACTTCCCTCCAGCTTTGTAAGCGCAGAATATTAACTACCCACCCTTTGCACAATATGGTAATCAATATAAGGTGTGTGTGAAAGATTTCTGGCAACAGTCACACACTGTGTGCATGAATACACCCTCCACCGCCCTCTGTTTTCAGAATGATCGTGTGCAACCAGGTGATGAAGTTCATCCTAGACAAGATCGAGAAGGACGAGAAGCAGGCGGCTAAGAAGAGGAGGAAGGAGGAAGTGGTGGAGCAGAAGCGCTCCAAGCAGAACGCCTCCAAATTAACCGCACTGCTGTACAAGCACAAGGAGCAGCTGAAGGCCGAGATCCTGAAGAAGAGGGCCCTGCTGGACAAGGAGCTGCAGCTGCAAGTGCAGGTCAGCGCAATGAAATGTGTAAGAGTCGTGATATCCTGGAATTCTTCTTGATGTGGGAATACTAGACATCACTATTTTTCCCCAGGAGGAGCTGAGGCGGGACATCGCCAGGCTACAAAAAGAGAGGGAGAAGGCGAGAGCCGCCATCACGCAGGCTGCCGCAGCAACCGTCAAGTCGGCAGCTTCGCACGCCTCCCGTCCTTCCCACTCGACACATCCCGCTCCCAGCGCCCGTGCCGGGCCGCCGCCTTCCTCGTCCCATAAACGTAAGCGGGAAGAGGAGCGAGAGAGAGACCGAATCAGAGACAAGGACCGGCATCACGACAAAGACAAGAAACGGGACAGGGATAAGGACAAAGACCGACATCGGGACCGAGACAGAGACAGAGACGGAGACGTGGATCAAGAGAGGGAGAAAGACGGAGAGCGGGACAGAGACAAGGACACGGAGTCCAGTTCATCAAAACACAAGAAGAAGAAGAGGCTCTCTTCTACCTCAAAGGACCATAAAAAGGACAGCAAACTGTACTGTGTTTGTAAAACGGCCTACGATGAGTCCAAGTAGGTTCCACTGTTGCTTTAAGAACATTCCAGTGTTCCGAACGCCGCGTTAAACCTCAGTGATTGGGTTCTGTGTCTCTCAGGTTCTACATCGGCTGTGACCTCTGCTCCAATTGGTTCCACGGCGCTTGCGTTGGCATCACGGAGAAAGAGGCCAAGAAGCTGGAAGACTTTGTGTGTAACGACTGCAAGCGCGGCCAGGAGGGCGGCAGCGGCGAGGAGCTGTACTGCATCTGCCGGACGGCGTACGACGAATCGCAGTACGGGCGAGCGAAAGTTGAATGTTTCCATTTTAATTTGCATATCGGTCTTTTTTTTATTTTTTATTTTTTTTTACTACAAATGTTGCGCTCACCGGGATTTTTTAACGCCCGCAGGTTTTACATAGGCTGCGACCGCTGCCAGAACTGGTACCACGGCCGCTGCGTGGGCATCCTGCAGAGCGAGGCCAATCACATCGACGTGTACGTCTGCCCACAGTGCCAGTCGACGGAAGACGCCATGACGGTCCTCACGCCGCTCACTGACAAAGACTACGAGGGGTTGAAACGAATCCTGCGCTCCTTGCAGGTGTGATGGACGTTCTGCACGCGTGATGCCGGGGCCGAGGGCCGGGGGCCGGGGGCCGGGGCTGCATCCAAACGTATCTTTGTTAATTCCTTTGCTGCTGTTAGTCGGTCTCATTTTAAGTGTGTAATTTAAGCCTTTTCTTATTTCAACAGTCTCACAAAATGGCATGGCCTTTCCTGGAACCGGTGGATCCTCACGACGCGCCGGATTATTATCGTGTAATCAAGGAGCCAATGGGTAGGAAGCGACTTGATCGTCTGGAACCTCGTTAAATGTTTGCCGGCCCTCTACCGTGGACGATTACTTGTGAATCTATAACGGATAATCGTTGTGGTGTCCTTTTTCTTTTTTTTTTTAAATGGCGTGAAGATATTTTCCTGTCTCTTATAGACTTCTCCACGATGGAAACCCATTTGCAAAAGCGACATTACCACAAACTCACAGAGTTCGTGGCCGACGTGACCAAAATCTTCGACAACTGCCGCTATTACAACCCCAACGACACGCCGTTCTTTCAGTGCGCAGAGGTGCTGGAAGCCTTCTTTGTGCAGAAGCTCAAAGGTTTCAAAGCGAGCAGGTAAGATCAGAAGCTCCCAAGACTTCTCTGCCCCCCCCCCTTCTTATACTCACACGCTCCAAGCTTTGCCTCTGGCTGCATCAGCTGTTGCATCATGTTTCATTTGTCTTCATCTTAAACGTGATGGATGCCACTTTTTTGACTTTTGTTTTCGCCGCTAGCATGTGCAGCAGGAATGTGCTTGTAGAGCGTAGTCGCACTCTGTTAAAGGTTCGCTTGGCTGCACTAAAACCCGCCGAGCCCGACGTCTGAATGGGACTTTGTGCCGTGTTACATCTGTATCGTGTTTCACCTCACGTCTGTGTTTCACCTTTGCTGCATGCCTTTGATTTATGCCATCCCATTTTCTCCTTTTTCTTGCAGATTGTCAGCTTCTTAAGTGGGCCAGTCTGGATGGGCTGGATTACTGGGGGTCTCTAGCAAAAAAAAATAATAATAATAATCACGTGGAAATGTTGTGTTTTCAGAACAGCGATAAAAATAATAATAAAAATCATGCTTTAAAGAGAGAGAAAAACACCAAATCCAGGAATTACATATATTTTTAGTGGATTAAAGATGTTATGGTAATAATAAATGTCGCTGACACGTGTTCATGTAAATGAACGGACGTGCTTCTTCAAAATCTGGCCTTTTCTACTAATCAATCCCAGCAGCAATGCGATTCTCACTGGGATTTTAAATGCATTTGAGTTCTCCAAAGCTCAATTTAGAGTTTGATTGAACAATGTGTTGAACTATATAAATATATAAAGAGATTCATATTTTAATAACGACAAATATTTAAGTGAAGTCTTGTGTGTTGAGTTCTTCTGCGTCTAACTGCTTGTCGATGGTGGGTGTCTTGAGTGTATATTTTTTTATCATGTACAGTGATAAAATATATCCGAATTTTGATGTGTTACTTACCAAACCAATCATTTTAGAGAGGTAATGTTTTATAAATATAAAATGGATCATAGCGTGGGGACCCGATCCAGATCCTCGCTTCAAAAACGCGCCTCAGTGTGTGTGGTTGTGGCTGATGTCTTCACTAACACATGCATTCCCTGTAAGTTACGCCGGCATGGCTGCAGGGATCCTCTGCTGACCCCGTTGGTGTCCTCTGTCTGTCTGAGATGTTACAGCAATAAGCAACATGTGAAGGGTTCTCACCTTTCCCCTCTCTCCACATCTGTAGGTCGCATAACAACAAGCTACAGTGCTCTTCAGCCTCTTAGAAAGCATCGCACATTGCTCAGACAGAATGCACTTGCCAAGAATGTTGGCTTTTCTGAACTGTAACTCTGAAAGACTCCGCTGCCTCATCCCGTTCGGGATCCGTTCGTCCGACTGTCTGTGCAACCACAGAACCGTTCCGGCAGACCTACCGTTTGTCCACTCGAGCTCTAAGGGGACCTTATTGGACCTGGTGTTCAGCAGGGGGCTGTACTGGGGGAGCGTGAACAACTTAGGCATTTCAGAAGAAAGTTTACCTCGAAGAAAAGACTCTTAAGGACCTCTCATATTTCCATGTCCTTTATTTTTATTTTTTCTAAAGTATTTTTTATTTTTTCTTGTTAAAAATCCGTGAGGAAGTAGGAAACTCAAATTTGACACACAATAGCTGAGTTTTACTGAGCATATTCTATCAATGATTTTTTTTGTGTCTAAATTCAGAAAAACATTGTGTCTTTTCTCCCATCTCCACTCATTGTTTGTTCTGAAGTGGCCAGATATCCAGATATCAGTAGTCTTCTTGGTTAAACTTCTATAACCTACTGAACGTAAGTTGATAAGCTATTGTAAATGATTTGCTCTGCAGTAGTGACTGAGAAGGATAAAACTATTTGAAGGTTCCTGCCCTGTTTGTAAAAACAAATTGTCACATTTTGACTGGATTTCATTTTCTTACTTTGTATTACATCTGAAGAAATATTGATGTATATGGAACTTAATAAAATGGAAAATACTTAATTTCTTGATGTTTTTTTGTGAACAGATATGTGGGAGTGTTTCTGGTATCTAAACCTTTTAGAGATTTTAATATAAAACAAATGCTCATGTACCAAGGGCAACAGTCAAACGTGTAGTATGGGGACGCTTTTTTGCGACGTTCTACTCTATTGCTAGAAAGATAGCATTAACAAAAGCAAATGTGACGTGTATTATATGCAGGACAACAGTCAAAGTGAGTACTATGGACATTTAATTAAAAAAAAAAAATCTTATTTAAAAAAGTCACAAAACTTGAAATACACCGATCTGGAAACAGTTCGTTCAACCTGGAATTCAACTGAAAACCATAAAAGCGGAAGAAAACTGACCCAAAGTCAGATTCAAATTATTGCTATGAGAACTTAAAAATCTCGCGATGGTTTCGGCTGGTGACGTCATTTCCTCTGCAGAGCCTGATTTTTTTAAACGCGCCAATCGACGGAGGCGGATGTGCGTGAGCAAGAGGAACAGCCAATCAAAACGCTTGATTCAGATATTTAAAGGTCTGCGTGGTCTAGCTTAGACGCTACAAGCACGTAAACGCAAGGTAAGTGGATGCCAACTATCTATGTGGCACTTTCACGTAAATGGCAAAGAAATACTGTTTTGTTTTCGGACATTTAGCGTTAGTATTTGAGCATGTCGCTCCTGCTAAATAAACAACTCGCGCTAGGTGGCTAAAGGAAGGTTTAAACGTCGGGCTGCTAGTTTGACGTCCAATTCGTATATTTCTATCTGGAGGCGGCTCGACGCAGGTTAACGTTTTGAACCACTAACGTTTTCCAACTTCTATCCACAGGAGTAAAATTTACTATCGCTGTTGTTCGGTTCCCCTGATACCCGAAAAGATGTCTGAAAACGCGGTTCGTCTGAACAAGTTCAAGAACAAAGGCAAAGACTCTAACGTGAGTCACGTTGTGCTGCCTTATCCGGCAGCCTCGTTTCAGAATAAGTGTCGCCTAGTTTCTTGTTTGTATTATTTATTTATTTATTTCTAATATAAACCGATGCAGGAGCTTCGGCGGAGGAGAGTGGAGGTAAACGTCGAGCTCCGGAAGGCGAAGAAAGAAGATCAGATTTTCAAAAGAAGAAACGTGTCTGCGTTACCGGAGGATGCGACTTCTCCTCTCCAGGAAAGAGCCCAGAACTGTCAGGTTCGCTTTAGCGTGGAGAAACGGTTACCCTGGTGCTGAAAGTAGGACGGCGCATTGATTGTACTGTCTGTGCGTCTTTATAATGTTGTCTTCGTGTGACGTTTGGCAGGCTGTCCGCCAGTGGACGCTTGAAGAGATCATCGCTGGAGTGAGCAGCGGCAGCGACGAGAGCCAGCTGCAGGCCACGCAGGCTGCACGGTAAACGCTATCCACGCGACCGCTCCATCATCGAAGCGACCGGTGTTTTTATATTCGCTGAGTTTCTTTTTTCCTTGTTGCAGGAAGCTGTTGTCGCGTGACAAACATCCTCCCATTGACCAGATGATCGGTTCTGGACTGATCCCCAAGTTCGTCGCCTTCCTGGGACGGGTCGACTGTTCTCCCATTCAGTTCGAGGCTTCCTGGGCTCTGACGAATATTGCCTCTGGGAATGGCCACCAGACGGCTGCTGTTGTCGAGGGTGGGGCTATTCCTGCCTTTGTTGCCTTGGTTGACTCCCCTCACCAGCACATCAGTGAGCAAGCTGTGTGGGCTCTCGGAAACATCGCTGGTAAGAAACGGAAGATGTGTCTTCGGTATGATCGGAAGCAAATGTCTGGATTTTGACCGCTGGCTTTTGACTTGTAGGTGACGGATCGGCTCTCAGAGACAAGGTCATCAAACACGGCGCTTTGGATCCGCTGCTTCGTCTGCTGGAAGTCCCTGATTTGTGTGTTTTTAGTGTAGGTGTTCTTTTTTGATATGGTCGGATTTACTACCTGAAACTACAGGAGTTGTCCACTAAGGGGCGCTGTAGCTCAGCAAAATGTCATTGCCTTGTATATCTTTTTTTTATTCACAGGCCAGCTACCTGAGGAATGTGACCTGGACTCTGTCTAACCTCTGCCGCAACAAGAACCCCTCCCCTCCGCTGGCCGCCGTCCAGCAGATGCTGCCCACTCTGCTCTGCCTCCTGCACTACGATGACCTGGAGGTTCTGGCCGACGCCTGTTGGGCTATTTCCTACCTGACCGATGGCTCCAATGAGCGCATTGAGGTCGTGGTCCAAACTGGGATAGTACATTATCTGCAGAAGCTGCTGGGCAGTGATGAGCTCTCCGTCATCGTACGTATATCGTTTCACTTTTTATTTTATATTTTTTGCTATTCAATGACCGGCAAAATTCTTCTCTCGCATTGCATCACCTTGAAAAGGCCTTGTTGGTGCCTCCCAGCTTATGAACTGACCTTTTTAACCTTTTTTTCCAGACCCCTGCAATGCGTGCCATCGGCAACATTGTGACGGGCACAGATGAGCAGACCCAGGCGGTGCTGGATGCGGGGGTCCTGGCTGTGTTCCCCAAGCTGCTGCAGCACAACAAAGCCAACATTCAGAAGGAGGCCGCCTGGACTCTGTCCAACATCACGGCCGGACGAGACTCTCAGATCCAGGAGGTCATCGACGCTGGACTCATCCCCTACTTGGTTGATTTGCTTGCACGGGTACGGTTTATTTTTTGTAGCGTATTATTTCATATTTAAAGCACACTGCAAATGGCTGCCTACGTTGGACCTCCCTTTTCTGTTCAGCATTCCTTTCTCTCACCCCACAGGGTGACTACAAAACCCAGAAAGAGGTCGTGTGGGCCATTACAAACTTCACCAGTGGCGGCAACGTCCAGCAGGTGGTTTATCTTGTTCAAGCCAACGTGCTCGAGCCTCTCCTCAACCTGCTCTCCTCCAAGGACGGCAAAACTGTCCTGGTCATTCTGGATGCCATAACCAACATCTTCATGGTGAGCGCACTGTCATTAAATACTCTGTTTGCCAGTGCTGGGAAAAATGGGTGTGTCCCAACTGATGGTGGGGAAAAAACCTGACTTCCTTTTTAGGCCGGGGATAAAATTGGAGAATCCGAGAAGCTGAGTCTGATGATCGAGGAATGCGGTGGACTGGATAAGATCGAGAGTCTGCAGAGTCACGAGAATGAGATGGTTTACAAAGCAGCGCTCAACCTGATAGAGAAATACTTCTCAGATGTGAGTGTCTGGACGTTTCTAACGAGCTTCTTGTTTACACCACGTTCCTGTTCTCACTTTTTTTGTTTTTATTATTTTCAAGGAGGAAGAGGTGGTGCAGTGCGTGGCCCCGGAAATGACCGCTGAGGGTTACGCCTTCCAAGTTGGTGAAAGCCAGAGCGCTTTCAATTTCTAGAACCCTTTTTTTATGTCTGTGCTCCGTACTATCTGTCTGTCCTTCTACGTGTTGTGAAATTACGCTTTGTATGTATTGTACATACTGTTTAAATGTGTAAATAAAGTTGAACCGTTTGTGTGTGGGGGGGTTCCACTCGAAGCTGTTTGTTGTCCTTAAAGTTTTTGGTTCAGTGAGATCTGTATTAGTGGGGGGCTGATTGTACTTATTTAAAATAACGTGAGGCCAGATCATTTTCGTATGAATCAAGTAGACTATTTACTTTATTGCCTCGACAAGAAGCCCTCTGCTGGTAACTTCAGCACAATGGAATATTTGGAATTGGCTGCCTCATTGTGTTCAGTAATCTTCAGGCGGTGTCTCCCATTCAGACTTTTAGCTTGATGGTTATTCTGGTTATTTCTACGTTTTGTACAGAACAGTACAACATAAACATCCAAGGGTTAGGAACACGCCAGGCAGTCAACTGTGTGAATAAGCACCAGAGATATAGCTGACTGAATGGATAGTGGGTCTGTTATAAGTACAATATGTGTGTACTGATCAAATTCTGCTTGGGGCCACACAAAGGTTGTCAGTGACAAATGTACTGTTTCTATAAGGCCCTGCTAAAACTCAGCCAGAAATACTGATTCGACTACACTTTATTGACAGTGAACACGACAAAGTATATGGCTGGAACAAGAAAAACAAAAATATTAAGAATCTGACTAAAACGTCTCAACAATAAACCGAAGAAAGTTTTCAAGACAAACAAAAACAGTAAAACTAAGCAGAAAGATTGGTATTGGTCTTACTTCGCTGTAACTTCTTAACTAGCGTGCATCACCAATTAGTGCACGTGCGGAAAACATTTCCTCAACAATAGTTCCGATATCAAGTAACTATAAATATGTAAATATGCGTAAGGCAAAAAATAAAATAAACGAAAATGATGGCAGTAAAACTCCCACCAAAACAAAAATCTATTGTGATTTCACTTTAACATGCATACATACATAACACGAAAAGTATGGCAGTAAAACATAGTAACTACGTATAGAAGTTATCTCTCTAAAACCTGGACGTTCACCCCCGGCTCCGGGACTCTCTGACCCTGGGGGGGTGTGAGCAGTGAGCTGCCACGCTGGTGACGCGCTGCACTCCCACTCCCACTCCCACGGCCTGCGTGTCGTCACTGGGCAGCTCCTTCCAGCAGCCTCCTGGAGTGGGATCCACGCCGGAGGACGCAACAGTTCGACTCTCGCCGAGCGGAGAGGAGGACTCAGTCGGAGGCAGGGGGGCTCTGCAGCAGCTCGTTTCCTCGTCTCACCGGGGGAGGGGGGCGAGAAGACATTTTTTAGTACATGCACTTTGTACTCTTCATTTCAAAAAAATATATATCTTATTAATGTTTTATTTTAAATTGTGAGCGGTCGCTTATGGCTCTCTAATTTCATATCCGGGCCACAATGTCCACTCCTGACTCCATTATTGCGTAAAAACTGGCAAAAGGGTTGATAAACCTTGTTGTTTTTATTCTTTTTAACACTTTTTAACACATTTTTCCCTGCGTACGGTGAAGGCTGGACCGGAGAGGCGATGTCTAACCAAGGAGTTCGGCGGAACGGCCCCGTGAAGCTGCGACTAACAGGTAGCTAGCATCGCTGTTAAAGCCCCTTCCACTAGCTAGGAGGGCGCGGTGTATTTCCTGGATAAGAACAGCTCCCACGGGCCACCGTATGATTTTGGGTTGTCGCCCAATTAAATTATAAACTTGTGTTTGTTCTATAACTCGTTATAAATTATTTATAACTATTTACACACACACAGTGTACGGGTGCTAGCTACCTCTCACTACTGATAGAGGCTCTCATTAAAGTTGGCTAGCTGACATTAGCCTAGCCAGCTAGCTGCAGTCCAGAACGCCAGAACAAGATTCGGTTCGGGTTGACAGGCAGCTGCACAAATCATGAGAGACTGCAGCTGAGCAATGCCCCCCAAAAGGGCAGCTAACAGTCGGCTGTCTTACTGTGAATGTTGCTATCACAGAACCGCCATTAAGTTGCATCCCTGCACTTTATGTGCAGCTGGAACGTCGGGGGTTCTCTATCATAAAGGGGGGCCACGTTAAATATTTAATGTCTAAAATGTCTGGTCTTTCTGATCAGAATCAGTAGACACACAATGGAGCTTTATTAATATGATATTAATGTGATGGAGGGGCAGCATTGGGGAGATCAAGCTGTAATCTTCTCAGGAGTCCTGCATGTTTCCTTCATGCAAATAATAGGGAAGCATTTGTAAACCTCTAGCGCGTATACCCCAAAGGGAGGGATATGCAATACGCGTTTAAAAAGACGTGTTTTTTATCCAACTAACAACTGCACAACTATTGTTTTGCTGCGTCACTGTCAGTTATGACACCCCCCCCCAATAATCCACTACCAGTCACCCCGAGGGAAAATCAGTGTCATAATGATGTAATATCGGGGGTGGGTGGGGGTCGTGATGCCCTCCTTTGTCTCGCACGCCCAGCTGTGCATACTGGGCTGGTGAGTTTGCTGCGCCGGCTCCTAATGGGCCCATCATTGTGACATGGAGGTTGTCATTTGCTGCATTTTAAACATGCCTGTAGTTGTTTGTGCTTTAGGCGTTTCTCCTCGTTGACAACCGCCCCCCCCACCCCACCCCACCCACCCCCTTGTCCATCTGAACCAGATGTTACAGGTGTTAGCCAGCTATTAAACTGGGGAAATATGGCAAACAAGCTGCTAAAACTAACACTCGGGGTGACAGGTTTCCATTATACTCCGAAACTATGTGACACACGGACACGGCTAATGACATTACGCACATGATCCATCCACCGAGTCATAAATCACATCGTTGCTTTGTCTGATCATTCTTAAGACGTAGCTCAAGGTATAATTTGCACCGTTTCTCATGCAATCACGCATCTGTGGACTCGCTGCAGAATGTTCAAGATGCTTCAGCAGTCCCTGCAGACTGTCACAAACACAACACAAAATAATAATGGACCTTTGTTTGATTGGATTCTCAGACTCTTGCTGGGTTTTTTTTGCCTTCGGTAGGAGTTTGACTTGTTAAACATATGGTTTGCTCATCTTGAATTCTTTGGCACCACGCTGACTAGCTAAGAGCGCTATCTCAGTGGGATTCCCTTTAGAATTCTCCATTCGCATTCCCGCCGCTTCCTCTCTGAGTCACTCCTGTTCTTTCCGACTGTACGCTCCTTTTCCCCCCTCAGGCCGAGTCCAAAGCATTTTTCACTCCCACCCTGGTTGAGCTTCCTCCACGCCGCCTCAACCTCCTCCTAATATACACTCTGTAGGTTGCAGTGTGTCTTTCTTTCCATTTAATTACTGCTTGTTTTAAATAAACCAAACGGCGCTGCAGCTGTTTCCCCAGCGGCGCTATTTTTAAATGCGTTGGACGTTTCCCCAGCTCCGTCCCTTGTAAGAAGACAAACTGTTGAATAGACGCAAGACGCTGCTTGGAAATAAGTCGTTATGTCGAGGATGCGGCAAAGGCCCTGGGGGGGTTCACACTGGCCCTCTGTCTGGGCTTTGAATGAAAGGCCGAGTTCCCTCCTGTTATTGCAGACTGGGGTCTTAGGATGTTGGATAATTGTGCCCCCCCCCCCCCCCCAACAGCTGGACACAGATGGGGCTGTGAAGGCACAGGACCTGATGATCAACATGGTTTTAATGTGGTCTGAGCTGGCTCTCGGTGCATTCATGTGGTCGCAGCCCGAGCCGTGTTCACAGAGTGGCTGTATGGAAGTGATTTGGGTTCATCTGGGTGTTCAGACAGGATACACTGTAAATACACAGCGATTAGCTCCACGCGGTGAACTTGTTGAGTCTACCGGGCCCATCATGGACGTGCATCCTGAGCAAGCACTTCCACATTCGGCTTTAACGAGACGTGAAAGCAAAAACAGAAATAACGGTCGCAGAGGAGCAGAAGAGAAAAGAAACGAGCGCAGGGTGGAGGGCTTTTATTTTTTTTTGCCATTTGTATACATTTTCTTTCCTTCTACTGAAAGCCTCCCCTAATTTTTAAATTGTTCCATCAATTCATTGACTGGCTGGAGTTGGCGTTCCTGTTGGTTCAGCTGCTCTTCGATGAGGACAAAGCCCTCTGCGGTCGCTCTGCTCTCAACCGGCCCGGCGGAGGCCAGATGTAGCCCGGGGGGGGGGGTCGCTTCTCTCAAAGTGCTCCCAAGACCTGAACACTTGTCCAAACGTCACCCCTTTTCATGTGTGTGAGGTTTGGGGAGACTGGCTTCCTGGTAGATCTTCACACTTTAGAAAAGCTGCTTTGTGCCATTAATGACGGATCACATTTTCCTCTTTCCACACACCCTGTTTCATTTGGTGGCTGAAAGAACCAGGGAAATAATCTACGATGTTCTGTTGCTGAAGACGAGCGAATCCCAACCAGAGCCGCGTGGGTCTTGCCAGGGTGTGTGTGTGTGTGTGTGTGTGTGTAAATCTCTGAGATTGAGATTGGAGGTAATTGCTCATAATGGGTTGATGTTTCTGTGAAAACGTAATGAAGCTAAATCCACGCTTGTGTAGTTGGTCATTTTTGAACATCCTGGTGTTGAAGGAGCCGACGCGCCAACAGCTGAGCGCAGAGCAGACGTCTGTCCGGGCTTCGGCCTGACGTTTGAGCCCCTCGAGTCCTCTGAGGAGACGTGGGGGGGGGGGGCGGAATGAGAGATGTTTATATTCACACCGGCTCACATTTCAAATGGCACCTCTGCCAGAGTTGAACCAATACGCCACAGGATTCCTTTGTAGTAAAAAGAATAAAAATGCAATATTACAACGCTGCTTCTTGATGCACTTGCTTTAGAAGAATCCTAAATATTTGACCTCATCCATCGCCAGAGCTTGTTGACTCTTCAGGCTCGCGTGTAAACGACCTCCTAAGAGCTGGAAATTCATTATCATTAGCCTCACCTTCTCATCCAAACCAGGGCGTGTGCAAAATGCCTGATGATTCATCTCCGGGCAGATGCTGCAGAAACTCCAGTCAGTCATGTTTGGAACAGTTCAGGCATTATTACATTCTTTTACATGCGTTATAATTACACCTAATGTACTCGATTACTACCAGAGCTTGGGGCTAATAGGGTTCTCGAGTCGGGGCTAATTTTCTGCAAGCCAGCTATTTTTTTATTTTTTAACTTGTGCATGTTCTCCACGCATTGACACCATTATATCTTAACCCGGACGTGCTTTTCCACAGAGCTAACAGCATTAGTGTAATTGTAAAGTAAAAATTGAGTGTTGCCTGAAATCTTGGCCTCATCTATGGCTTAATTTAACAACCCAAGAGAGACGCTTGAAAGTTTAAACTAAACGCGGTCAAATGTGTTTCAGACGTAATGACAAAGAAACCTCATTTCGTTTTAGCGCGATGTGCAGCACACAGAATTCTCCGGACTTTACGGGGCCACTTGTCGCTGAGAAGAACATTTAAATTAGTCAAAATAGTTGCTTTAATAGAGTTCATGACTTTGTGTGTACTAAATAAAATTGATGCAATGTTAGAAATCGGTGCGAGTGTTTTCAGCTCGATTACGACATGGTTGCCGTGCGGATTCTTGAAAGTGGCCAACGTGTGCAATTCATTCACTGGCAAGGCAAACTTGGTGGAAAGGGGAAAACTATGGCTGCGGTGGCAATGATGTAACACTGGGCCCAGATGAATTAGTGAAATCATTGGGGGGGGGTGGGGGTTGGTGATTGGGAGCAGCCCTTCTGGCATCCGATGCAGCCGTGTGGTGGTCCTAAACTTCTGTTAGGCCGGTGCGATCCGCTTTCTCCATTGCGGCTCGATCCAAGCTTCTCGTCTGCTCTCCTCCATTACATCAGAGGGAGGTGGGGGGGGGGGGGGGGCGGGCGATGGAGTCAAGAAGCTGGAGAGCTGCGCAGCCACTGAAATAAACTTCCAGCCAACGGTATTGCAAGCTTGCAGAAGCCACGCTTGGATTCGCTCGCCGTTTCTGACCTCTCCCCAAGTGGCAGCGGCGAAGGCGCCGTGGAAGACTTTACTCACCGGGACGTCTGTCTGTGAGACACAGAGTGGAAAGACGGCGATGCACTACGCAAAGGGTAACAGGAATGCTACTAAAAATTGCCATTGTGGAATGGTTTCCCCACTATTGGGCTCCAAAAATAGTTGGCGCGGACGCCTCTGTTATGCAACTGCAGCGGCGTGCATCACGGAGGGGAAAGGGTGACGTGAGACGGATGAAATGTTCTCACACTCAGAAAGTCGCCAGCCTCTTTCCTCGCCAGTGTTCCAGTGCGTGTTGCGCTGCCCCTTGTGACGGCTTTCAAAGAGGGACTCTTCCCTTCCTCGTTATAGACTAGATGTCATCCTTTAAACATGTCCATTAGGTTTTCATTATAAGACATTCATAAACAATGAGTTCACGATGGTGGCACCTCATGCTGCGTTTATCGCTTCCTTAAATCCTCCGTCACAGCTTCCGGTGTTTCTCATTTCTAAAAGTCATCATCCTGGTCTTCGTCTTCACCGCAGCGTGTCGGTTCTGTAGAGCGCTGATCCCCCCACCAGATGGACTTCCCGTCTCGGTTCGTCACTGTCCAGCAGGTGCTGAGGATGATGTTGTGTGAAGATGCACAGCTTCTCTCGGTCACGGCCTTCTCACCATTTATGAAAAGAAGCCGCTGGAGATATTATTACGTCTCCCGTCTTTTCTTTCCTCTCATTCCACCGTTGTTTGACGCTTCTGGTCAACAGATGTCCCCGGATGTCCTTGTGTAACGGGACTCTTCTGCGTTCGCTTTGAGCGTCTGAGCTACGTCTCTGCTGGTTTCTTATCCAGTCTTGCTTCGGGATACGTGTGGAGATGAAGTTTGTCGTTGAACTCCTCTGTAATGTTTTTTTTTTTTTTTCACTCTTTCATAATCCCCCCCCCCCCCCCCTTTTTTGGGGGGAAGTTTTTCCTCTGTTTTCCTCAGCTAAAAATGATGCACGGGGGATTTTGCTACTCTTTTTTCCTTTTCTAATTTTCTAAATCTCGGAAATTGCAGGTCTTTTAAGAGGCATTAGCAGATTTTCCTGGCAGTTAGTCGTTCCATGATCGCTGCGCTACCAGTGAACCTAATATCTGCACGACCAGAAGGCGGCTTATCAGATTTGCATATTACATAAGTGGATTTGCTCAAATATAAAAATGTGCCAAAGCTGGAATATTTCCCAGTCCTTCCAAGTTGCTATGCATTTAACCACATTTCCACAGTTAGCCTGCGCCCCGCGAAGAGCCTGGCCGAGTTCCTGGAATTCTAGCCTGCCTTCTTCTCTGCCTTCTTCTCTGCCTGACTGCAGTTAAAGGCTAACGTTTAGTGGCGTATACACATCTTTAAAATGTAGCCCACTTTTGTCATGTATGGGGCAGTGAACGTGTGGTTTGGTTGCCTTTTTGGCAAATGCAATGGCTTACTCCATGAAGCTGGGCCTTTTAGGGAGTTTGATGCTCTGATGTTGATTTTCAAGAGATGTTTTAATTTTGCTTCCACATTCAGGCATTAGTTCTCACAAATGACACCATCTCATTGTTTGAAGTCTTTCCTGAGAGCAACTACAACTACTTTAAAAAAAAAAAAGCAGTTTAACTCGCTCAGCCTTCATTCTAATATTTTTTGCTCCCTCTCTTTAGGTTTTGGAGAGAAGTAGTTGAGGGGAACGGGAAGCTTTTCTGTTTATAGAAGAACAATGCTCTGCATGAGAGCGCCTGGTGCTGAGCCCGGAGTCAAAGCAGAGCAGACAAACAGGCAGACGGGGGGGGGGGGGGGGGTACTGTTCCCTGAAGATGGGTCAGACTGTCTGGCAGGTAGGGTCACAGACTGGGACTGGGAGGAACCATGTGGACAGGAAGGGGAGGTTCAGAACGGGGTCAGGTTCACACACTGCTAGGAGTCGATGTAAGGAAGTGGACCGATGTTTTGAAATGTCCCCCCCTCTCCCTCTTGTTAGGACATGTTTTCAGACAGCTTAGACTTGGGATGGTGATGGTGGAATATTAGCAGGCGGTCCTCTCTACCCCCCCCTCACTTCCTCCAGCGGGACATTTGACGGCAGGAGGTGTAACCCCCCCCCCAAGCTTTGTTTCGTGTGAGCGAGAATGTCAAAGTCGGTCCACAGCTGATAAAACCAGACACTTGTCTCCACCGCTGACCGCTACCATGGTGATGGCCTTCTCCCTCCCTCCCATCTTTGCGTCATGTGACCATCCCAGGTGTTTGGCGGACTTCATTGATTCGCCTGCACAGAGAGGCTCTTTGTTTGCCAGCCTGTGAGAAACCGGGTCCATCCTCTGTCCACCGGTGGAACTTTAACTTCACCCCAAGGTCTCCGTCTCCGTCTCCGTCTCCGTCTCCGTCTCCGCACTGAGCTTCTGTTGCCGCTCGGAGGAAGGAGCTGAGAATCAGCCTTATGCGGTGCTTGTTTCGTTTTCCCTGCTCTCCTCGGGTTGCAATGTGAAAAGCCATTAGACTAATGAGCTGCACTCAGCTGAGCAGCCACAAAACTCCTGCCTCGGTCACATGGACCTATTCAAGTGTTTGTTTCTTCCGCTTGTGGTCTGTGAGGCTGCAAATGTGCCTCAGACGATTCTGGGGGGGGAAAAAACAAAAACCCTTTTTGTGTCCTGTGTGGGTTTGCCCGTCTGCCTGCCGGCTCGTCCTGAAATGCTTTACCCTTCTTTGTGGTTTGTTTAAACTTTAAACTAACAAGACTCGGAACAAGAGAAGCGGGACGTCACCCTAAAAGGTTTGGGGCGACGATCAGTGAAAACCTGTGTCTCGCCTGCTCGTCCCCCCTCACGGGTCCACGCCGGTCCAGATGACGCTTTGAGGGATCTAGCGGTCTTTGTTTGTTGTCTTTTTTTTTTTTTCTCAACGTCTAACAGTCATCGCTGGTTGTGTGAGGTCGCGGCGTGTCCGGAATGAGAAACACAGGCGACACAGAGGAACCCTTCTCTCTGCTCCCATCTCCGTACTTGCCGTCTCTATGACGACAGAGGATTTTTTTACATTTATTTTATTAGATGGGCTGTGACACTGTGATACCGTTCCAGAGTGTGCGTCTGTGTTTTTGTGACAGAATTGGTTTCTTTTTAAACCCACCAGGGAGTGCGATGATGCAGTCACTGCTCCGATCAGGTTCTAGAAACTAAACGAAAAGGCGCTCTCTGCTTTATTTTGAAAATATTTTGTCTCCTTGAAACTGTTTATTTTGAAAATATTTTGTTTCACACATTTCCATAGTGAAATATTGCACCATAATATTCATTGTGAAACCCCTAAAACGTTCACATGTCACCATGATGATACCTTTTTACAATTTAATGCTGGCAACCGACCGTATCGTTTGGTTGAGCTCGAAATGGTCCCTCCCTGAAAACAGTGTAGCCGTGGAACAGGAATGATGTGATCCCAGCTGGAATCTGGAATAAGCGTTTAATGTTTCTCGTTTTCCCATTATTTCTTGAAATCCTGAGGCCGTGTGAGAGACGGCTGTAATTCCCGTCCAGGATGACCAATAAAACGACAGATTTATAGCCCTGCCCCGTAGCGGTAAGCTCCACCCACTTCCTCTTACCGCACAACATTTTGGAGGCATTTCTGCACACTGGCGGGTAATGGCATTGACATTTCTATTGATGTCATTGTATTAATGACATCATCAATATAACCTGCCAGGGTGGTGCACATGGGGGGGGGGGGGGGGGGGGAAGCAAGGTGCCCTCGTCGTCTGTCCACAAATCACATTTGTGGGGGTTTCATTAAAAGATCGTTTTAAGGTGACTGATGGTTTGTCGCCTTCTCCATAGTATATATTTCTTCTCGCTACAGTCTGCACATATGTCCTAATGCTTTATGACGACTGTCTTGCATCAGTTCCCAGTGGGAACTAAACTCTGACGGCTGGACGGTCTCCGTCCCGGATGCTGTCCTCGCTCTCCCCCTTTCTCGTCTCTAAACTAATTGCCTCTCTTCATCTTATTGTCTCCCTTGCGGGACCCATTCCGGTGGTTTTCTACCCATTTTCTGCTTTCGGCCTCGTGCCTGTTTTCATAAGCAGCCTATAGAGGTGTAATTGCAGTGCTGCCTTGCTGCTGCGTGGCGAGCTGAGAGCTGCTCTCAGGAGGGTCTTTGGGGTTTTCCTCTCAGCTTGGTGTTGGGTTTGGGCTGCGCCGGCTACTGCGGGGGGGTCATGTCATGTCTGGGCTGGGCTAAGCAGGGTTACTCTTTTCTGTTGAGTGTTTGTCTTTAGTGGTTTATGGTCTTTCTGCACATCCACTGAACTCTTTAAGCTTTCACATATGAACATCGTAAAGGCCTTAAAGGTGTAGTCTCACACTTGATTCCTTGTAAACTTATGATTTCCAAGGCGTCTGGTTCCTCGGTCCAGACACCTTTTTATTAATCTCTCATGCTATTGCACACCCCAAACATGAATTCTTAGTTTTGCGGCCACAAGCATTGTGCAAAGTGTCACCTGTTGCCTTTTCCTCCAGTGTCTCACCTCCGCTAAAGCCTTGGAACACGTGCACACCAGCACACACATCCGTCTGGGCCCGCTAATGATCGATAAGATCACTGCAGTGGAGAGCTGTGTGTGTGTGTGTGTGTGTGTGTGCGTGTTAATGCACACGCTCGTCTGTGTTTTCAGGAAGACCGCAGCCTGAAATGATGCATACCAGATGTTTTGGAAATGAGCTGGGTTTCACTGGAACGCAACACATTCCCAGGGATGTTTGCGGAAGGAAATTCTTCTTCAACTGTCGAGCATGTTCAGTTCAATCATCTGTTCTTTGCTCCTTTATTTTTTTTATAAAAGTAAGGCTCTTGTCATTACACCCATAACCACCCATTTGTCCCCGTGTACCTTGTGTATATTTCCACACGGCCTGTGTGGCTGTTAGTGTATTTGCCACTGGTGAAGCCGATGATTTGTGTATTTAATTTTGTCCACACAGCACTCAGACGGTACGTCCTCCTCCCCCCCCCCCCCCCCCCTCTGTTTCCTGGTGGGCAAAGATTGTTCCAGCTAAGACTTCGAGTGATTCGGGGTGATGTTTCACATCTGTTTGTGTGGATAGGTGCATTTGAGTGTGTGTGTGATCTGCTCCACTCGTGGTTGTATATCAGCAGTGTGTTTCCCTGCTTGAATCCTAAATGACACCAGCCATGTCCTACACACACACACACACACACACCCACACACAGCCATTCGTTTTATGTTGAATGTGTCCTTCACTCACTCCCTTTTCTCTCTTTTTCTAGTACTCTGCGCCAAAAACCTGGTGAAAAAAGACTTCTTCCGTAAGTATCTACCAGTCGCAGCTGTGGCTGATGACCCTATATTTGCTTTTCACACCCCGTTTTGTTTTTGCTTTTGTGGGCACATGATGCAAGCGTTGCATTTTTATTTAGCACTCTGGGAATAGCGAGCGTTTTTCCATCAGCCGTCGCACGAGTCTGTATAATACCCCCCAACACAATATGAGAATCACTGTGGCCATAATTCCTGGCATACTGGATCTATCTATCAATAGTTGCATAATGTCAATATAAGAGAGTGACTAGATTTCCATTTCGGGCAACTTTCCCACAAACGTAGCATAAAATATGTGACACATTTTGTCCACTGAAGCCTTAATAACTGGCGTGCTGCTAGTGTTTGGGTGTGTTTGGCGCCGGCTGTCATGGTGAATGCACATGTTCTAGGTCTTCTGCTCACTCAGGTGGTTTCTGTGGTGCCATTCCTGCCATTCCAACGCCCAGGGGCTGAGCAAACATTCAGCTCGGGGGGGTTGGTTGGAGAGTACACCGATACCAGAAATAAAAGTATGCGTTTATGCCTGTCCATAAATGTGGCCGTTCACGCCATTTAAGTAAAATATCCCACCGAGGACCAGTGATTCAGCGGGTCCTGATGTTTGACCCAGACAACAACAGTCAAATTGTAGCCTTTTGTGCTATCGTTAGCTAGCATACTACTGAAAACCCAAAGTTAAAATCTCGCTGAAGGATCGACATCCCTAGTTGACCCCGTCTTCCTTTAAACATAGTAAAATGTTGTGTTTCTGATTATTATTATTATAAAACCCAGGCAGTTCTCTTGGGTAATTCAGTCATCTAAAATCCTGCTTTTATTCCCAGGCGACCTCATTTTCTCGAGTCCGATGGCAGAAAGTGTCGCAGACGGCGCAAAAATCTCTGTCGCTCGTGTCCTTGTTTTCTGTTCTGTGAGGTTTCTTATTGGTGCACCCATCTGAGTGGGTTGCTGTGATTTCTTTTTTCCCTGAAGGCCTACCTGATCCCTTTGCCAAGGTTGTTGTTGACGGCTCGGGGCAATGCCACTCTACAGACACTGTGAGGAACACACTCGACCCCAAGTGGAATCAACACTACGACCTGTGAGTCCCAGACACTGTCTGACATGTTTTCACTTAGAAAATATCCCTCTGATTTCTTCCTTTTTGAATACCTCCTACCTTCCTAAAGACTTATAATCCCATTAAAACCAGAGGTTTGAGGGCCTGCCCGGGCTTTTTCACCGCCTCACAGTTTCTTATAAGTGAGCACGCTGGGAAGCGTCAGGCTGTTTCATCAACACAGACCTAAACAATAACAGATGGAAACAGTTCTTGCATCTGCTGCCTCACTTATCTAGATGTTCTGTAATGACATAATCCTCCAGCGCCAGCATGGAGTCTAAAAATGTCCCTCGGAGCAGTATTTAAAGAAGAAAAAAAAAAAAGAGGGGTGTCTTCAATGGTATTTTCTTCCATTGACAGAAACACACACTTGTCTGGTTGCCCCCCCCCCCCCCCCCCCCGATTGCCTTTCCCTAAAATGGTTTGTCCTGTGAAAGCAGCCTGGAAAATAATAATAATAATCTGAGCGCGTGAGTGAAAATGCGAGAGTGAAAGTTTCCAGTATTCGCCTCTGTGTTTATCCAACAGCCGTGCGTAGCCAGCAACGAAAGGAAGCACATGTCTCCGTTTTGTTTGGTTGCTGGGGATACGGGACACCTCTCTCTCTCTGCGTGGCTGTTAAATTGTCACAAGACGGGAGGTGGAATAATTCAAGCACCCACCTTAAAGAGTGATTGATGGAGGAGCTTCTCCGCAGTAATTTCGCTCCCAAGAATTTTCAGATGGAGCCGAGTGGACTTTACGTGGAAACTGCTCGGGCGTCTGTCACCGATAAGATCGTTATCTGGTATCTGTGTCTCTGTGTTTGTCCTCGTGAGGGACGAGGGCACAGCGGGCCTCAGTGTCTGGACGCCTGGTGTCAAGAACACGGAGGGCTGCATTAGATTTGTTGGCCGTGACTCCCTGCAATTTGGTGTGTGTGTGTGTGCGTGTGTGTGTGCGTGTGTGTGTGTGCGTGCGTGCGTGCATGCCAAGGATAAGCAGACAATCTATGTCTGTCTCTCACAGATCACTCTGTCTGCACCGTCAATTAAATTACAGGACGTGATCGAAATGGGGAACGCACAGGAGAGAAGGGTTGGAGCTAGGGCTAAGCGGGGGGGGACTGGGGTCGGGCCTTAGTTGTGTAATTCAGGATAATATTTATCTATTTGCTTAAAGCGTCCGTTAGCTTTAGCGCTTTGGCATTCAGATGCAGCGTTTCGTGTAGCTACTGGCTAACGCCGAAGCAAGCTAGTGGCCCGGTGTAGAAGCAGGGTTGTTTATCTCTGATTGTTGCGTTGCGGCTTGTTTAACTGGACAATCTGTTCTCGGCAGCGGCTCGAAGCATCTCGCCCTTAAAATCTGCATATTTTTGATTTCATTGCAGTTTCCCATTGGGTGTGTATAATTGCCTACGAATGGCTTTAAAAAATCCAAAGCTAGTTTATTACATGGAGGGTGATCCAGATGACCGTTGTAATACAGCCCTCCCCGTACGGTCTGTCTGACAGAGCGGCGCTCTCACATTTCACCCCAGACAGGCATTTGGCATCGTCTCAAAATGTCCAGACGTCTTACTCACAGCCCATTGTTTCATATCCCCTTCGGTAAGCGGCACGGTAATTACAGTGGGACGCAGTTCTGCGAATCATTCAAATGATTAGCTTCAGACTGCAGAGGGGAGGCCACCCGAGCAGATGTGCCACAACAGGTTCACGTGGTGAGATTTTATCACGCCCCCCCGGCCTCGCCTGACAAACGAGGAGAGAGAGAAGCTTGAGCCAACTGAAGGAGACGGTTGCAGACAGTCAGGAAATAATCAGCCTGTTTTATCTCGCTACACATCTTTGGCTGTTGGTGCGGAATGTAATTACAGCATTTCCCACAGATTGACAGCACGAGTATGACAGGGACACACATGCGCATGCACACACACACGCGCACACACACGCACCGTCTCTTCCCAGGATGTGTAATAAAGTCACCCAAATTCATGACTCATTTTATTCACCCCAATGTCTGTGTTTTCCCAACAGCAGGTGGGCTTACATGTAAAGGGGGGTCTATAAATGTTCTAGAATGAGCTCACGCCAGCTGTGTGACCTGAAACAACGGCGCATAAACCTGGTCACTGGTTCATGGATAAATGATTGAAACTACAAACATGGATCACCAAATATATTTACACTCGGAGGTCGTCCAGTTTTAGTAGTGTAGCTGCTAAACCCGGCGAAGGATCGCCCGCTGAGCTGACGGCCTCCTGCAGGCCGTGATGACATCACTGCACTTCCTGTTGCCTCTAATGACCCGCAAAGCTCACATTCATGTTTTGGTGTGAAACGTTGCGACAGCTTGTAAATTTGGTGAACTCAGGACAGTGTCTTTCATCTCGCGCCGCCGTCTGGTTAAAAAGTGGATATCGAGGCATCCTTTCCTGCCCTAGTTACAATATAAGGTGGTTGGTCGTGGTTTCGTGGTCTGTCTTCGATATTAACTTCTGCTCTTTCCCTTCAGATACATCGGGAAATCCGATTCTATCACAATCAGCGTGTGGAATCACAAGAAGATTCACAAGAAGCAAGGGGCCGGGTTCCTGGGCTGTGTCCGCCTCCTGTCTAACGCCATCAATCGCCTTAAAGACACGGGCTGTAAGTGTCAGCGATACATTTCTGATGATGTTGGACAGTCGGACGGGCTTGCTGTAATCAAGACCTGCGTTGCGTAACAACGAAGCCGGAATTGTTTCCGCTAGTAGCACTGCAGAGGAATGCATTTACAAGTGGGCCTGGGTTTCGCTCGTGTCCTGCTTCGAGGGGCGTTGGGGCTGATCGACAGGTAAAACGTTTAAATGAGAGCGCGTCCATCGAACCCAGTGCCCTACCTGCACTGTGAAACCGAGCAGGAGCGAGGAGCACGCCACTGCCGTCACGCCTCTCGGTGTCCCGACTCCCTCACTGGGTGTGACAGAGGCCAGAACCGTGTGCCAGAGGGGGGGGGGGGGGGGGGGTCAACGCTCTGGCAACCTGCCAGAACAGGAAGAGCCAATCAGCATCAGCCCGCAATTACTGCAAGAAATGTCAGAAGCTAACTGGATAAATGAGACGGAGGCTTTAGTTGGTGAAAGCGGTCCCAGACGGGCCGTGAAGCGGTCTGGTACCTGCTCTCTGGGCCCGCACCCTCGTGGGCAGACGCGGGACAGAATCCCACGGCTTTTCCTTTTCCGCCTGACGCTGCTGTTTTCCTGGAGCAACCCAGGAAGCCCGAGCCTTGTGCCACAGCTGGGAGCGGTTTGCTTATGCCCTCAATCCTGGCCTCCTCCTCACCCTTTAGTTTCCTCTTCAGTCTGCTCTGTAGACTGGCAGCGTGTCCACGCGCGCACACACACACACACACACACACACACACGCACAGTGTCACTGACTAGCCTCCGTCTATCTCAGTCTGCCGATCTAGACCGCCGGTCATTTCACGCAGACATGCATGATTGTGCAGCCATTTAAATGTGAGTGTAGATTTGTTGTGTTCTCTGTTGTGGTTTTCTCTCCCCCTCCGAGTATTTCTCATTCTTCTGTTTCTTTTACTGTGTGTGGAATTTGCCCTTCACAGACCTCGGAGGAGGGCATTTGGCCGACTAGAATATTTGTGTATAATTGCACAGTGTCTTTGGTTTGACCGTAAAACATTTATTTTTAATTGCAGCGTGTCTGTGCTTCTTGTCGTGTATATAAACGTAGGTCCCCCTGACCATACATTTAACCGTCTCGTGTTTTCTGTCTTCCCTGCGGCTGCTGACCTCCGGCCAGCCTTGTAACAGTTTGACCATCGCCTGTTTTCGTCCCCGTTTGGTCTAGACAGACATCCTGGGCTGATCTGCATGACACCCAGACAACAGAGAGCAGATAGTGGCATTTCTCATGTCTGCAGGCAACCTTTTTGGGGGGGGGGGTCTGTTCTTTTTTTTTCCCCCGCTTGATCTCTCTCCTTTTCCCTCACTCTCAAATTCCAGACTGTAAGAAGTTCAGACAAAGAGTTTCCAGACTTTGGCAGAAGTTCATGTCCATGCTAAGACTGAGTGGAATAGTGCAGGCTTTGTACTAGAATTTGTCAAATGTTTGACCTCTGCATTTGAACTGAAGCGTGCTCTTTACCGATGCTCAGTCAGATTTTTACAGCCCATGGCTGTTCCACACACCGGACCATCTGTTTCCAGGGCACAGCCAAGCTGTGGTCTACGCAGAGAAGAATGAGAGAGGGCTGATAAAGGGGAGAGGGCTCGACTCCAGTGATGTAAATGATACAGAGGAACGGGTCTTGGAGGGGGGGGGTCATCACAACACATGCTAGTGTAGCATAATGTATAGTGCAGGTCTCTGACACTGCTGAATCCTCTTTGTCTCTACCTTTGCTTCTGTCCACAGACCAGAGACTAGACTTGAACAAGCTGAGCCCCAACGACAGCGACACGGTCAGAGGCCAGATAGTAGGTGAGTACTAATAAAAACAGGAATGCAATCCGGTAGCATAAAAATCTATTCTTCAATTAGAAAAAAACCCCAAATGTTTTATCCCATCCGTCTGTTCTCTACCGCTTTTTAAAACATCACAGCCAGCGCATTGTGATGTTTTTTATTAATTGTTTAGTTGCTCCAAAAAAAAATAAGTAAGAGTCTTCATGGAAAATCTTGGATTAAATTTCAGACTATCCCAGACCCTGCAGTGGCTCTCCAACTCATAAAGACCATAGACATACAATTCAAATCGGCTGTGCAGTAATCTAGCAACTGCGTCTGTCCCCCATGTGTTGCTGCAGTGAGCCTGCAGTCTAGGGACCGGATCGGCACCGGAGGCCCTGTGGTGGACTGCAGCCGGCTGTTTGACAATGATCTTCCAGATGGGTGAGTTTGGAGAGAAAATCCCGTAACTTGTCAGAGGGAGCTTTATCAGAGGCCGATTGCATATCCTAAACGATAAACCCTGCCTTTGAGGGAGTCGGTGGAGATATATGGGGAGAAAAATAACTGTTTCTATGCGGTGAGACGGCGGGAGACCGACTGCTTCTCGATGGTTCTGCGGCTGCTTGACTATGTTAACTCGCTCCTATGTTTGCATGCTCCCGCTGCCAGCTGGGAGGAGAGGAGGACGGCATCTGGACGAATCCAATACTTGAACCACATCACTCGCACCACACAGTGGGAGAGGCCGACCAGGTGAGAGTGCTCTCTGCAGCCCACAGAAACCCAGACCTTGTGAATCAAGCAGTAGCAGCAGCAGCAGGGTGATGGACGAGCTCATTTCTTCCCTCAGTACTCCCAACCTGGGGAAAACCATCCAAAAACCAAAGTGGGCTCCTCAAAGAAAGGTCTCAGACAGATGATGTTTAGTAGAAGTCACAAAGCTGGCAGATTAGACAGAGAGAATGTCTCCCTGCTCTGTTTCCATTTATGTCTTTCCTTTTGCTATCTTTATCATTTTGCTCCGACCTCGGCTCCTTTCCTCACGTCTGTTCTCGATGTATAGATTTTCTGTTGAGCCGTTGAAGACTTCTCGAAGGCTTCTTATTGATTTGTTGGTGTTCATAGATGCGACTACCGTCTTTTCAATCTTCTCACGCTTTACTGTCGCCCACCAACCTTCCCTTCTTTCGTCTCGCCACTCTCAGGCCCGCATCGGAGTACTCCAGCCCCGGTCGACCGCTCAGCTGCATCGTGGACGAGAACACTCCCGTCAGCACGAACGGGGCCACCCCCACCACAGCATTGCCTCCCAGCGGCGGCGACCAGAGGGCCCACGAGAGAAGGGTCCGCTCCCAGAGGCACCGCAACTACATGAGCAGAACCCACCTGCACACGCCTCCGGACCTGCCTGAGGGATATGGTTAGTGGAGCGGCACCAGCTCATTTGACCCATTACTCAACCATCAATGCGATAATATGGTCAGGTCTTATACAGTAATGCATAGCGGAACTTATTCACTAAGAGGAGGCCAACCAAAACACTGCCTGAAAAGAAATGGCAGCTTTGTCTACGTTTGTATATTTCATTTTGTTAAATATCCAGTGTACAATCATTCACACTAACAGATTTGGAAGGTGTCTGGTTTTTATAAAGGGGAGTTCATCTGTTAGCGCTAAAAGAAAAATGCAGCACTAAACTATTAGGACAGCACGTCCAGCTTTTCTGTGTGAGACGGATAAATATTTAATATCCTGATTACACTGGAGTATGTCGGTTTTTTACTCCTCTATGAAACCACCCTGCTTCCACATGAAGTCATGTCTTGATTGTAATGTTGTCGTGTTAGTGGCATCGGCTCGGCTGCCCGGCTAATCTGTAGCTTCATTCAGTGCAAGGAGACTGAAACACTGGCTCCATTTGAGATGATCTAATTGACTTGATGCGGCAGCCATTCACTCCCTCCTTTGTTCTCCTTTATGCACACAATCGGTCACATTCATGTGAAAGCAAACACAGACGCACGCATAGTAGCTGCAATCCTCCACACAGACAGTTTGGTTTATGTTCCCAGGATTTGAAAATCAAAGGAGCAGAAGTCTTTCATGTCATTCTCATGTCTTCCTACAGAGCAGAGGACCACGCAACAAGGCCAGGTGTACTTCCTCCACACTCAGACAGGTGTCAGCACGTGGCATGACCCCAGAGTGCCAAGGTACGCCCAGTGGGATTACTGTGATGTTACATTAATTATCTTTCCTTCGTCATGTTGTTACATCTGCCGCTGACACAAATGACATTACTCTAAAACCGTTTTCACGTTTGAGATCACACAACGGCGGCAAAATGAATTCCCATCTCTATCAGACCAAATTGTAAGCTGGTGTTCCCCACGAAAAAAAATAACTATATAGCATTGCATCATCTGCATATAGTGAGATGTCTCACATGCATCCAGTCAGTTCGTTGAAAACAATGGATACCCAAGACAAAAAATAATTGTTATCTGTACCGGTACATGGTATGCGGCCATGCCAGTGGCTCCTGGGCAGTTCTTATTCAGGCAGGTGGGGGTACTATTGATTACCTTACTTAAAAAACAAATGAATACCCACGCAGCGGCCGATCTGTCCTGGCTTGTGAGGCTCTGGTCTCTTTTTGGCTTTAATGCTGCGAGACAGACAACGCCAGCTTTGCAATCCTGCTGTAATTTCTGAAGTTTTGCGTCTCCATGGAGTCCATCTGAAAAGGGTTGTAGGGCAGCAGTAAATAATTTAGATGGAAGGAAAAAAAACTGAATAAAAGTGATTTCTCAGACATCTCGGAATCTGCTGTCCGCCTGAATCCATTTAGTCAGTGCTTTGGTATGTTTTATACCTAGAACTTGAAGTGGTGTGTTCTTTGTCTCTATTCCTCTGTCCCCCCCTCCCTGCGTTGCCTCAATTTTCTTGCACACTTAATGCTTCGTTGTGCATTTTCTGCATGTCCGTTGCGTTTCAGAGATCTGAGTAATGTGAACTGTGAGGAACTCGGTCCTCTGCCTCCTGGATGGGAGATACGGAACACGGCCACCGGGAGAGTTTACTTTGTTGACCACAACAACCGAACCACGCAGTTCACTGACCCCCGCCTCTCGGCCAACCTCCATCTAGTCCTCAAGTGAGTAACGCACTCCCCTCGAGTCCGGAAGATTCAACAGTGAGATAAATTAGACGATACAGGATAAAGGAGTGTAAAATCCTGAGATTTATTCTCTGTTCATTTTTTTCTGTCTTTTGCCGCTGTAGTCCAAGCCCCAATGGTTCTCGGGGAGGCATGGAAAGTCAGAATGTCAGGTAAGGTTTTAGCCCCCCCGCCTGTAGTCCTAAAAAACACATACACTCTCAAGATATTTGCAGACTTCCCCTCCCACTCTGTCGTTGGTTGACCACGATGATCGTGTTCTAAGCTGTGCTCGCCACCTGTAAGAGGTTCAGCACCCAGATTGGCCCGGCGTATTCTTACGCTTACAGAAACATGGACGCCATCCCTCCTTTCTTTCCATAGAAAGAATTCAAATTCTGCTGATCCATTTTGATCATAAAGGCCACACAATCCATCACAAAGCTCACTTTGGCCAGACATCAGATATCTGAGTGAAAACCGAGGCTGCTTTGTCTGTGGCTGAGGGGATGTCTTACGTCGAGGAAACGGCGCATAAATCGGATGCATAAGTCGATGAATGAACGGTGTGTGTGTGTGAGTGGGTGTGGGGTTTAGATGCATGCCTGTGTGCATGGATGCACGTGTTCAGAATCTCTACCCCTGTGCAGCTGTTTGAACACATACTCTGCAGTGATAGCCGTAGAATTACCCAGAGGTCTTTGCGCCACAGCATATGGGTGACTTGTTGGGCCTCCTCCTCCTCCGTGCGGAGAGAGATGGAATGCATTGACGGAGAGATCGGGTTTCTGTTTTTTTTCCCCTGCTTTGATGGATCAAAGAACAACTTTAAGATTTTTTCTCATCTATGACCCTCTGAATAGTCATGTGCATTACTCTGCGATGTGTTAAAATGTCATGCACAGGATCACTGGTGATGTTAGATCTTTTTAAGTATATAAATATATATATAATTATTGTGAAACACGCATACATTTCATCTTTGCACCCCTCAAAATGAGAAGATCCAGGTTTGACTGTGTTGCAACTTGATTTTGTGAATCCGTCCGTTAGAGATGACACAGCTTCAGATGTTTTGATTAAAATGTGTTTTATGTCCAGTATTCTGTTCGTCGTTACATTGCTTGTCCGGCCAGTGAATAGAGGAGGAGAAAAAAAATAAACAAGTGTCTTTCATGGCGTATTTCACATTCCTGAATGTCCTGAGAATGTCCAACTGCAGTGAAGTTGGACAGATCGCACTTCCAAAATCAATAACTCTTTAGGGAAATGTCGCCAAACAATGCCTCCCTTGTATCATGACTCATTTTGAGTAAAACAAGTCGTCCTCCAAGGTGGGCGAATGCCATTGGTCCGCTTGTGCAGCCGGCTGTCAGATTAGTGCACAGCGAGGCCCGCCTGCAAAATTTGGACCGCGAGAAGCCTCCATCTGGACTGTAGAGCCTTTTGTCCTGGGGGGGGGGCAGTCTCCCCATCTCCCCAACATCATTCCACACATCAGTGGAATACTGCTGGTGATAGTTAGAATTGGAGAAAAAATGCATTTGAGTCATTAATTCTTTTGTTTTTTTAGTAAAACCAATTTTAGTTCACCTCAAACCCAGATATCACAGGAATGATTTTACAGTGTGCAAAGACTCTTTATAGCTATACCTTGTTTTGTACTACCTTTACTTTCATGCAATGTTTATGAAGCACATTCTCATTGTTTGGTTTTATTCTGCATTTAGATATTAAATAATAGAAACAATTTGATTTGGTCTCTGGAGACTCCTGGAGAAAAGCCATGATGGAGCTTGGCTTGAGATGTATAAAATAAAACGTATCCATGCCTTTATATAGTGTTAAACCTGAGCCATTATAATTCCATTAATATTTTAATGATAATTAATTATTGCACAGTTTTTGTCCGATTCTGCTGCAGATTGTGACAAAATTCTCAAAAAGCTTTCCGCCATCATGGATTCCCATTAAGACATCTGCCTTTTATCAAGTATAAGAATGTATAAATATCAGTGCTGGTTTGAAAGGCCTGGCTGTCGTTGCAGCAGAAATACATTGGACCGCATGTGATTTGTTCTGTTTTTTAAATGGCGACCTCTCCCTGAGGTAAACGTCTTTCAGAACACGCCAGAGACGTGTGCATCAGCAGTAACGTGTTGGAAGGAAGACGGTGTTAGAGAGAGAGACGGAGCGGGAATGTTTGACTTATGGGTGAGAGTGCATGGAATGATGCTTCCACCGTTCTTCCTGTTCTCCCACCCGCTGAGTCGTCTACACAGTGCCCTGCCCTCCCTTGTCTTCCCTCCCTCCGAGTCTAGTCTGCAGGAAATAAAGGGATTCATGAGGAGGTCTCGAGTATCCTGTTGGAGCCCTGTGGCTTTCTGGGATAACAGGAAGTGATTGAAAAGCCACACTACGTTCTACTAGGAACTGAACTCCGGTCAGAGACGAGTGTTCTTTGTGGGAGGAGGGGAGTGTGAAGTTTTTTAGCGGCTTGTGTTTCGTGTGTTCTGTCGTGAGCTGAAAGTACACTTTTACGGTTCCTGCTGTATTCCGTGGTTCCGTTGTAAACGGGTTCCTAATCAGGTCGTCTCTGTGAAAATGTTTATCGTGACCTTGGCATCACTTTGGGTGTTACAGGCTACATTTCCGTGCTGCAGACGGACATCCTTCCACCGCCCTCTGAGTTCGCCTCTAGAATCGAGTGTTTATGACCCCGCTCAGGCCTGCTTGCCCCCGCCCCCCCACTGGAGTGCAAAAGGCCATTGTGCAAATAATCCTTTAGTGCTGGTCCCATAAAGGCTCTTTTGATTCTGAGAGTGTTGTGTGCCGACTTCCTAAACACAGCGACTCGTTCAAAGGTCTTGAGCTGCAGGTGATGTTCACAGCCGCACTATTGATGCTGCTTCCTGGAACTCATTAAGGATGCACGGATAAGAACTGGGAGAACTCGTAATACTTCTACATTTAATCCCTCATGCCGCTCCGTCTATGACGGTCGGTCTGTCCGTGAGGGGTCAGGGCAGCTGCTGGACTAGATGACCTCGGCGTGTTTACTCTTAACTACTCCGCTAAGGAACAGAAAGAACTTGTTCACACAAACTGGATTCTGGCCTTCTTGGCGTTCTTCTTGTTTTTATGTGAAGTCTTGCTTGCTTTTTCTCACTAGTGAGCTTGTTTGTGTTTGGTATTATTTCATCTTGGACTTTCATGTCCATTCCCTATGTCCTGTTGTCTTGCCTCCATTTCTCCCTCTCTTGTTCTCCTCTCTCCTTTTGCCTCAATTTTCTGCCTTTCTGTCTGCTCTCCAGTCGCCAGAACCAGTTGAAGGATCAGGCCCAGCAGGCTCTGGTGTCCCCCGCTCAGCTCCCGGAGGAGGCCGAGTGCCTCACGGTGCCCAAGTACAAGAGGGATCTTGTTCAAAAGCTCAAGATCCTTCGCCAGGAGCTGTCCCAACAGCAGCCTCAGGCTGGCCACTGCCGCATCGAGGTGTCCCGCGAGGAGATCTTTGAGGTGAGGTTGGAAAGGAAAGTTTGTTCACGTTATCTGAAGCTACTAACGAAGACCTTTATTGAAAATGACTCAGAAATGAGCCCGTAATACGTCATTCAACCCAGAGGGGGGATTCCAGTCCTCTCAGCCTGAGCATGTGTGAAAGAAATTGAAATCCAAAAAAGAAATGGCAGGAAAACATGGAAATCATCTTATTTGCTCCGTTGCATAACCTAAAAGAAACAAAACGGCACAAACTGCCATTCTCTTTCTGCCCACGGAGCTGCGTGTAATTTCACTTATTTATAGATGCAGTCCAGCCATGTTAAATATTTTCTGAAGGTTTGACCCCCCCCCCTTTTTTTTTTTTTGTCTAATCCCATTAAAGTCACTGCCCGTAGCAGTTTGGCTGTGACTGACTTTGGTCTCACACACGGTTTTATCTATGATGTGTGACGCTCGTCTGTTAACAATCGAAAGCAGACCTTTTGTTTGGGGTGAAGGTTTTTGTAAGTTCTGTGCTACTTCTCGCCTGGGGAGTTTCTTTGTGTGCCTCTCGGAGGTGCGGGGGCCTTCATCGGAGTTACAACACCTGCAGCAGACTGCATGGCCCTCGTAAAATATGTACTGGAATGTGCTGGAACGGCCGCGTCTGTTAATCTGAACGAAGACATTTTTGTTGGCTGATCTCAATGCAAGTTCGACGAGGGGGGGGGGGGCTCCGGCTGTGTGGGGGCAGAGGACGTCTAGAGGTTGATGCATAACTGCGTAGCATCTCCAGACCAGCTGAGACGTTGCATTACGGCCGAACAGAGCTCACTTCACCTTATTATTGTATCTGGCGGGCCCTGTGGAGTGAGTCTGATGGCTGTGCTTATTATAACTGCCCCTAATCCCCCTAAATGAACCCTCCTCCTAACACTATTATCCGTCTGCGTGTGGGATGAACATCGAGGCGGGGGGGGGGGGATCTCCGCCTCTCAGCAGGGAACCAACTGGAAATGAGTACCGAAAGGCCAAATTGCATCCATCACTTATCGTACAGGACCGGTAGTGTTCTTTTACTAGCTCTAAAAATCAGCCCTTAACCATACGCGTGTCCATGTTGCAGGAATCGTATCGACAGGTGATGAAGATGAGGCCGAAGGACCTGTGGAAAAGGCTGATGGTCAAGTTCAGAGGAGAAGAGGGACTCGATTACGGAGGAGTGGCCCGGTAAGATGTCCCAAGAGTGTCTAACATAAAACACAGTCTTTGTTTCTGCTCGGTAGTTTTCACGCAGCAGCGTGTTTCCTAGTGGAGGAGATGAAGCACACTGCTCTGGTGTAATTATTTCTTCATCAGAATGTTAGGGGTGCAGCTGGTTGCTCTTTATTTCCTCCCCCCCTTTGGATCTGTGTGGCTTACTGTGTGCAGGGAGTGGCTCTATCTGCTGTCGCATGAGATGCTGAACCCGTACTACGGTCTGTTCCAGTACTCCCGTGACGACATTTACACGCTGCAGATAAACCCCGACTCCGCGGTCAACCCGGTGAGTTACGGCTGGTCCTCGTAACACAGCAACGTATTTCAGACTTCTGAACACGAGCGTTTTTTTTTGGCCTCCCCTCAGGAACACTTGTCATACTTTCACTTTGTTGGCCGTATCATGGGGATGGCGGTGTTTCACGGCCACTACATCGACGGCGGCTTTACTCTACCCTTCTACAAACAGCTGCTGGGCAAACCCATCACCCTGGACGACATGGAGTCTGTCGACCCCGACCTGCACAACAGCCTCGTGTGGATCCTGTACGTACCAGGCGGGTGTAATGAGTCCATGATCCTAATTTATATTTCTGTGTGTATGAAAACTGAAATATCAAGAAAGACGACATGTTGCACTCCAAATGACGCGTCGCTGTGCTCAAGCTGCATGTGCTACGATTGTAGCGCAAGTAGAACAGCGCCCCCCAGGGGTTTTCACTACTTCTTACATCCGTAGTCGGCACAAACCATCTTCGCTTTTCAGCTTAACAATTTCCTACACTAAACAGAAAGCGGGGGTGGAGCGCTTCAGTAGTCGCCAATAGTGATTGTGCAGCATCCATCACGCTAATTCGACCGTTGATCTCTCTCTTCAGGGACAATGACATCACAGGTGTGCTGGACCACACCTTCTGCGTAGAACACAATGCCTACGGGGAGATCATCCAGCATGAGCTCAAACCAAATGGTAAGAGCATCTCTGTGACCCAGGACACGAAGAAGGAGTATGTGCGGCTCTATGTCAACTGGCGCTTCCTGCGAGGCATAGAGGCCCAGTTCCTGGCTCTGCAGAAGGGCTTCAATGAGGTCATCCCCCAACACCTGCTGAAGGCTTTCGATGAGAAGGAGCTGGAGGTACTTTGTGTTTAACACACGATCTGTATGTCATGGTTCTCGAGTTGCCTCAGTTCAACATGCAAAATTCCACCTCGTTTCCTCCACTCGCCAGCTCATTGTATGCGGCCTGGGCAAAATCGACATCAACGACTGGAAGTCCAACACGCGGCTCAAACACTGCACTGCAGACAGCAACATCGTGAAGTGGTTCTGGAAAGCTGTGGAGTCTTTCGACGAGGAGCGCAGAGCCCGCCTGCTGCAGTTTGTCACCGGTTCCTCCAGAGTTCCCCTGCAAGGCTTCAAGGCCCTTCAAGGTAGCAACAGCCTGGATGGAAGCTGTCTTGTTGCGTCATGAATTACTCCGCAGGAATGTCCTGCCCATGAAAGCTATTTTGAAATGGAAGGCCGCTTGTGATGTTTAAATGGTAATGTTTTCAGTCTGGTTTTGTTTTCTGCAGGATTAATGGAAAAAAAAACAACCTCCTGCTGGCATGATGTTCAAAAGTTGGTGGAAGAATGAACCCATGAACTTTCTTGAACGTGTCACAGTGCAGAAACGCAAACCACTAAAGTCCATGAAATGCATCTCGTATTGAACAGGAATGAAAAGTCTGATAACAACAAAACGTTTTTACAAGTGTGTCGTAATTTGGATTTGATCTTTTAGACCCAGAAATGACCGACTGGCTCGAAGCAATTTAAAACCTGATTATTATGTAATGGAATGTAAATCCACCGTCATGCAGCGCAGCAGTGTTGATGATCCATGCCTACTAAACTGGTCGCGTTTACACAGGTGCTGCCGGCCCCCGGCTTTTTACCATCCACCAGATTGATGCCAGCACCAACAACCTGCCCAAAGCCCACACCTGGTGAGGAACACGTTAGCGCCGCCCTGTCGCTGGCCTGTTTGATACTGTGCCTGTCTTTGAGGCGGAGTGGAAAGTACTTGCATCTGTATAACTTTCCATTTGTTTTTCACTCGTTGTTGAGGTAGTTCAGCTACAAATGTTCCCAAAGCTCCTTCTCTTTTATGTGGTTTTATGCAGCAGAATATAGTCACTCACTCGATTTTAAAATGATCTCCCGCCTTCTTTTCCCAGTTTTAATCGGATCGACATTCCTCCCTACGAGCACTACGACAAACTGTACGACAAGTTGCTCACCGCCATCGAGGAGACTTGCGGCTTTGCTGTGGAGTGAGGCGGTGACCCGTGCAGACGTCGCCCGGGATGAGCCTCCCCTGACAAATAAACTCACTCAAGACGGGGGTCGTCCACAGTTGCTTTGCCCAGGGACGCCCGTACTTCCTGTACGGATGTGGCCAAAATAAGGGCTGGTCGGCAGAGAAGACCAGAACCTGTCACCTGACTGTTTCTTTGAAAGCCCTTTTTTATTATCATTCAGCTGCTAATAACTCAAGACTCTTTACTAACTTTATTTTATTTTTTATTATAGCATTTAAATAAGTAAATAAAAACAGGCTATTCCATGTAGCAATGCTCCATCTTACCAAAACCGAACCCAAGGTCAGTCCATTCTGAAACGACAGTAACAGAACACGGTTATTATTTGTTACCACAGCCTGTTGGAAACACTCAATTTGGAATGGCGGTGTGTGTGTGTGTGTGCATGACTCAGGCTGGTCGTTGCCTCGGAGCGAGCACACTGGGACTATTAGCAATGGCAGGGCTGGAAAAGGGGGATGTGTTGTGTACAGGTGAGGAGGCAGAGCTCAGAGACTGTTAACAATCCTCTCCAAAGACGACGGCAGGATCTCTGCTCCTGAGTCGCTGCTACGACAGCTAGCGCCCCATTCCCAGAAAACCCCATTTCACACGCACAACAGCTAGTTTCTGTTTGAAAACGGATAGCTTGAAATGTTATTTTTATATAACGGGGATAATTGAAAAAGAAACAATAAAAAGTCTATATAATATATATAATTTATTACCGGTATATTTCAGAAACCCCTTTCCTTTTGTTCCGGAGAAATGAAATATTTTACGTGTTAACTCTTTAAGTTATAGACAACTGTTTGTGAAAACAGAATTTCACTTCAGAACGGTGTGGATCATTTTTTTGACATTACCTCAGTCATAATGTAGGAGAGAGAGGTATGTCTTAATGAGCAAAAAAAAAAATCCTACATAGACAATGTCCTGAGTGCCATAATCAATTTTGAAAGAATTAATTTCTGCCAATATTCGGTAGACCCTTTAAATTCTACATAAATGATTTGATGCTTCCCAAATTTTAGCCTTTTATTAAAAAAAAAAAAAAAACATTTTTCATTTGTAGGTGGCTAAATGAAATGAAAACTACCATTAATTATTTTTATAATGCTATTTTGTTCAAACGAGTCCAAAGCCCACATCACATTGTTGTTGGAAAAGGAAAAACAAAAACCTCTACTACCTTCTATCCACGTGGTGCTAAATAGAATTCATGTCTGTTACCCATTGACACGCTGCAGCTTGACGTGCACAGCACACTATTTGTGCTCATGCCTGTGTTACGGCTGCAAAAAAACGCATCTGAGAAGTCAAGAGCTCTACCGAGCTGCACTCTCAGGAGATGTCATATGTAGCTTGTCCTTGATTTGCAAGATGCTGATTCCTCATTTTCTGAGCGTTAAAGAGGTTGAAAAGTTGTGTCCTTTAATTTGTTTTTGCCCCACAGCAGGCCATTAACACACAGTAAATGTTGCATGTGGTCCATATGTGCTTGTGGTTGAAAGCGAACTGAATGAGATGGACCGGTTCGCCTGCTCCAGTCCCGTCGGTGACGTTTTCCTTGAGAGAAAGAGGGGGAATTGTTTTCTACAAATAAAAAATTCAATTCTTGAATGTTTTCTAACGATGCTGCCTGTCTAGCAATCTCTACGACCGTGGACTGTTCTACACATCTGCATACATACACACTATAAGAAAAAAGAACTTGGCTTTATGTGAACTAATGTGTATGCAAAGTGAAAAGTGTCCTCAGATGGTGCTTTGTACAGTAATAGGATTTTGTTCATATATGTGGATCAAGCAACCTGTAATTTATCTTTAACTTAAGTAGATTTTCTTGAAATGAAAAGACGAATTGCACGCAGAATGAGGTCGCCATGCGTCTTCGCTGGTGACTTCTGTAACAGATGTTCATTTGCCTTTAAGTCCAGTGCACAAGCTGATTGCCCTACTGTCTGTTCCTGCACCACATTGCTCAGCGTTGCCCTGCAGCTGCCTCTCATTGCAGAACTACACTTTTTATTATTAAACAGGTCAAAGTTTTAGTTGTTGTTTTGATAGCATGATCCACTAGCAGGACTATATCTCTCATAGCTGACTGATGCAATTAGATGTATGTTAACATTATCATTTTGTAAGAGTATTTTATTTTCGTGTGCAATTAGTTCTAATTAAACTTGCCTTTGTCTAACAATGTAAGGACTTGTACAAAGTTATGCCCTGTCCTTTTTCTTTTCTTTTTTAAATGGTTGTTTTTAAAATAGGAAATCTTTATTAATCAGAATTATAGTTATGGGTGTCTTGGTCCCAAAATGACTGAGAAGAAATGTCATCTTTGCTATTGAATTTAATGTTTTGTATTTTAGCTGGAAAGAAAACGGTTCCTAATGAAATGTGGCTCTGTTTAAGGTCAGGACACTTCAGTGTGTTTTTCCACAAGAATGAAATATAAAATCCTCAAATAGTCCAATAGTACTTTTAATAATCTGCAATGATTCGCAATGCTTAATCCAACATAATTGTTCAATTGTCACGCATGTGGATGAAAGGAAAAATACAAAAGCGAAGGGGGGGGGAGCGGAAAGATGCCCGTCACGTGTTTGGGTTGGCCCAATTGACGTCACTTACCGTAATTACGTCGGATGCACAATTCGAGCCGAATGACCAGCCTCTGTCTGGTACATATCCATCCGCCAGCTCGTATTGGGGAAAAGAAAATTCAGTCTCATTCCGACGTTTTTAACATGTCAAAAATAAATTACAGAGAACATGACATTTTCATGCTCTAAATACGAAGTATTTGTAAATATTTGTAAATTTTAAAAATAGGTATTTTTATGGAATAAAATAGAGCAGACAGAAGAAGCATTTTATTGGCGTATAGTAATTGTATTATTTTAATACTCATAGCGTAGTGTTTAAGATGTGATCTGTGGTGTGTATATCCACTGTTTCACTGTTGTGTAACGTTTCACAGACACACCGGTCTGTACGTAGGAGGAGCGGATGAATACATGGGCGGAAGGACTTCCTCTTGCCATATATACCGGGTCTCATTTTTACAGTACCGGCATTTTAGTAGCACCGCTGCCGGCCGTGGTTTTAAGACGGTGGAAATACCTCGAATTGGGTTATTTATCTTTTTTTATTTATACAACTTATTTACAAGATGCCTGGATACTCCGACAGAGACCGCGGCAGAGATAGAGGGTAAGTTCTTTTCCCAGATTTTAACCGAGGCTTGTCGGCGCTTGTTGGAAAAGTAATAGGACAAGACGTAACAGAATAATTCTGTCTATCGGAACGTTCCTAAAAGCCGCGGTAGTCCGCTATTCGGGCCCCCGCGGTCTGTTCTTATAAACGGGTGACCAGAAACCGTGGACTTGGCCCGAGGCCTAGTTTGGCCTCGTGTCCCGGCACGGCGGCTTCGGGTTAGCTCTAAGCTAGCTAGCTAGCTCAACGTTACATCAAACCTCCACGCGGAACGCGACTAACTGCTACCGAGCCGTGCCCGTCTCTTTGTCGGGTAATTCCCCCCCACCCGTGGATAGCCTCTCACGTAAACCGCAGACGTTCAAATATGCGTCGCTAACACATCTGGCTAGTCGACTTTTCGCCATGTGGCAGCATCAGTGCGGGAAACAAAATGCCGGCTGTTTCTCCATTGTTCCTCTGCTGGATGGAAAGTACAAAGCCAGCCGCGGGTGCCCTCGAGTGTTTAACCCTTAAATCGTTGCTACCCAACCACCGGGAGCGGGCTGACATTTTAAACCACACCTGAATGTTGATTTTTAATAACGCAGCTATGGCGGTGGGCCCCCACGGTTCGGTGGGAACCGCGGCGGAGGTGGAGGAGGAGGGAAATTCGGCAATCCCGGTGAGCGGCTGCGGAAGAAGCACTGGAATCTGGACGAGCTCCCGAAGTTCGAGAAGGACTTCTATCAGCAGCATCCCGACGTCGCCCGTAGATCAATGGTAGGTACACCTGGATCGTTACGCGACGCTCACGTGCGTGCTTCGTGCACGTGTCTGTTACGTAAGACTAGTGAATTTAAAAAATCTTTCTTGCGTTGCAGCAAGAAGTTGAAAATTACAGAAGAGCCAAAACCGTAACGTTTAAGGGGAGAGACTGCCCAAATCCTATTATGAAGTTTGAGGAGGCCAGCTTCCCCTGTAAGTTTTAAAGGAGCGGCTCAAGATGTTGTCGGGCAGATTTCTGTGCGTTTCGATTAACGGCGACTTTATTTCTTTCTCTCCAGCTTACGTGATGGATGTGATCAACAAACAGAACTGGACCGATCCGACACCCATCCAGGCCCAGGGCTGGCCTCTGGCTCTCAGTGGCAAAGATATGGTTGGCATTGCACAGACCGGCTCTGGCAAGACGCTTTCGGTAAGCTGGATCCGTTTTAATTTGGCGCGGGTGTGACTAGCGACGTTTCTCGTGCTAAACGGGCTCCCTGTGTTTCGCAGTATCTGTTGCCTGCGATTGTGCACATAAACCACCAGCCCTTCCTGGAACGCGGCGATGGTCCCATTGTGAGTATTTACATGAAGTATCTTATCTGTTTTACGGCGTATTTCACAAATGCGTTTGTGCGTGATCGATCTAATTGGGGATTGACAGTGCCTGGTGCTCGCCCCGACCCGTGAGCTGGCGCAGCAAGTGCAGCAAGTGGCTGCAGAATATGGCAGAGCTTCTCGCCTCAAGTCTACCTGCATCTACGGAGGAGCGCCCAAAGGGCCCCAGATCCGTGACCTGGAGCGAGGTACAGCGACACGGGGTTTCTGGGGAATGAACCCAGAAAGGAGCGCAATGTCACCCGGTCCTAACGCTTGGCTTTTTGTTAAAGGCGTGGAGATCTGCATCGCCACTCCGGGGAGGCTCATCGACTTCCTCGAGTCGTCAAAGACGAACCTCCGCAGGTGCACCTACCTGGTGCTGGACGAGGCCGACCGGATGCTGGACATGGGCTTCGAGCCGCAGATTCGCAAGATTGTGGACCAAATCAGGGTACGCCGTTTTTCATTTGCTTCGATGCGCCCAAGACATTTATTCTTTGTTTACGTGGGAGGAGCGTGTTGTTTGATCGTCTCTGGTCTTGCAGCCTGACCGGCAGACCCTGATGTGGAGCGCCACGTGGCCCAAAGAGGTTCGCCAGCTGGCGGAGGACTTCCTGAAGGAGTACGTCCAGATCAATATCGGCGCGTTGCAGCTCAGCGCCAACCACAACATTCTGCAGATAGTGGACGTCTGCAACGACGGCGAGAAGGAGAACAAGTGAGTCGAATGTCCGAGCCGGCGTTCTTCCCGGTGGAGTCGGGTTGTCGGTTTCGTGACGCGATTAACATTTTGGGTCTGATGTTTCTCCTCAGGCTCATCCGTTTGCTCGAGGAAATCATGAGCGAGAAGGAGAACAAGACCATCATCTTTGTAGAAACGAAGAGGCGCTGCGATGACCTCACCAGGAGGATGAGGAGGGACGGGTAAGTGTTGGTTCGGTGTGCTGACCTTAAAGACGCCGAGAGCTGCTGCTGTGGATCAACGTTTGACCCCTTGTCTGTCCTCAGGTGGCCGGCTATGGGAATCCATGGAGATAAAAGCCAGCAGGAAAGGGACTGGGTTCTCAACGGTACGCCGGCGTCGCCCGTCGATACGCATTGCTTGTGAACCAGAACAACTCTGATTCTTGACCGTCTCTCTTGTTGCTTTACAGAGTTCAAATACGGGAAGGCTCCAATCCTCGTTGCCACAGACGTCGCCTCCCGCGGTCTAGGTCAGTATCGTGCTTGACTCGTTTCTATATTTAAAAAGAAGAAAGAAAGTATTTGCTTTCTTTAACTCTTCTGCTTCTCTCTGAGCTTCTCCCCTGGCCTGAAGGAGCCGTCTTTGTGGCAGGGCCTTGGCATGACAAGCCCAGGTCTCCAGAGGGGGAAGGAGGAGGAGGATTCTTGGAGGTGTCCTGACTGGCGAGGCAGGGTTCTCCCAGTCACGCAGATATACAGAGGTGACCAGGTCCAGGTGCAGCGTAACGCTCTGGCCTGCCTAAAAACGGGAGGGGGGTGGGAGAGTTGAGGGCTGGCCACAGTTCCTCCCCCCCTCTACAGGCTCTCCTGTTCTCCGGCAATGGTTTGGACTGCTTCACACACGCCCAGGCTCTGTAACTGTCCCGGCTCAAAGCTCAGCTCCTGTCTCCATGTGGCTCGTGGAGGCGCTGCTCTTTGTTGCGTAGACTCGTTGTAAAGTGTGGGTGGCGTTCACGTCGCAGTTTCCCAAACGTATGTCGGACGAGCGGTCTGTCAGATCGGTCATACCTTCACCTCTGTAGAGACATGGCTACTGGCGCCGTTGGTGACAGTGGGACATGCTAGTTGGACACACTTGGACTAAATCCAAGCTCGCACTCCTCCCTCGCCTGCGTTTCAAAGTCATGTCGAGACCTGCCAACGAGAGACGTTTATGGGTCAAGTGAACACTGGGGTCTGGAAGTCTTGCCCTGACGAGGCCGGGGATGTACTTTTTCTAGTTTCCTGTCAAGAGACTAAAGAGCAACTCAAGTGGGACCTTTGGTTAAGTGTTAGCTTGAGCAGTGTGTAGGACGTCCCGGCTTTGGGGGACGCCTCTGGGTCACTTGACGGTGTAATAAAATGTTTTTTAGTTCTAGTCTTTCGCAGCCTTGTGGATTTGTCCTCCACCCGTACATCACAGCAGTACTAACTTTAATTTTTTTTGATCTGGTTGTTGTGATGGCACTGGCGCACCTTTTTGTGTGCTGTCCTCCCTTCCCTTTATGCCACACTCCAACGCAACCTTACAGATGTGGAAGACGTCAAATTTGTCATCAACTATGACTACCCCAACAACTCGGAGGACTATATTCACCGCATTGGCAGAACGGCTCGTAGCCAAAAGACGGGCACGGCTTACACCTTCTTCACCCCGAACAACATGCGGCAGGCCAGCGACCTCGTCTCCGTCCTCCGCGAGGCCAACCAGGCCATCAACCCCAAGCTCCTCCAGATGTCAGAAGACAGAGGAGGTAAATCCAATTGGTGAGACACAGAATCTGTGCTGTGAATTGCGGCCACTTCTTCCCTGCTGCTCTCCTTTGCTAAGAAGAGGGTTCTCCTTGTTTCTGAACTTCCCCATTATTGTTCGTTGTTGCGGCCATCTTTTTTTTCTGACCGCTGTTCTCCTTTTCAGGTCGTTCAAGGGGAGGCAGAGGTGGTGACTTTAGGGACGGCCGGCGGGACAGATATTCCACTGGAAGGCGCGACTTCGGTGGTTTTAGAGACAGGGATAACGGTAGAGGGTACGAAGGAGGCCAAAGCAAGGTTTTTGCCACAAATACACAGAACGGAGGCTACGGGGCCGGTAACGGCACCACTAACGGCTACAACGGAAGCAGCTACAGCAGTAACGGACAGTCCAACTTCACCAACCAAACCGTCGCGTTCGGAGGACAGAGCAGCTTCCAGACCCCCCAGACGCAGACGGGAGGCTTTGCCTTCCCTCAGGCGCAGGCCACGCCCCTGGTGCCCTACACCATGCCCCAGTTCACTCAGTAAAAACACACCTACACTTGAAAGAAGTAATTTATTGCTTTTTTTTTTGTCTCCAGTTCTGCATTTAATCCAGAGATTTTGTATTTACACGAGGGTTGCAAACGAAGCCTCCATCCGATATTGTGAGATCTGCAGTGCAGCAGCGGTGGCGTTGCACACTCGTTTTTGCGTTGCTGCATATTTAATTTGTTACATTCCTCAGTAATGTTTAGTTTTGTTTTTGTACTAGGTAATTACAAATGTATCGCTTCTGTTATGTGTATCATTGATAGTGATGTTCTATCTTGGAAGTGCACTGCATGATCTTTCAAATTAAAGGAAAAAAGAAACTAGTTGTCCTGAATTTTGTACCGTAGTTGAATTTCCTGCTCGTTTTCTGAGGAAAACATTTGCGCTGTGCCTGTCGGCGCCGCGTGATGGTGCTGTGAGGTTTAAAACTCATTCTGACGTCCAAACTAGAACATCCCAGTTTGCATGTTGACAAACGGAGTCCTGTCTCCACCTGCCGGTGAGAGCTTGAATTTCACCATCCTTTGTTCCACTGGTGCGGGATTGCATGCTCAGAAAAGCTGCACTAAACTGCTTTCATTTCAAAGTGGAAGCATCCGAATGCTGGAAACGCTCATTTTGAAGTCTGTTTAATGTTCGAAGGCCTCCTGTAAAGGTCTGTACATTCCAAAGAAAAGTTCACCCAATCGCTCCTCTGATTGGGAATGTACATCAGATCGTGGGCCCTCCTCTCAATAAATCCGCAGATCAATCTGATCATAGATAAGGGTTCTCCGATCAGCGGCCTTGAAGGTGCAGCTGACTCCGTATTTACAGACCCGTGGGCCGGAGGTATGTATGGAACGTTCTCCGTTTGAACACTGATGCATGTTAGGCAATTGCTTTTTTGTTATCGCTCTGATGCGTGACAGCCACGCCCCGTCGCTGGCAGGCATGAAGGCTTCCTGATTCCAGGAGAAAAACTCAACACGGAGAAACAGACCAAACAAAGCGGCATGGGGGGGCTTTAGCTATAGCCATGCTTATCTCGGATGGATTGCACAATGTGGAGTTTAAACAGGTGTGCTTGATGGAACAGGTGGAGACTTAACGACACCCCTACTATAAAATGGGAAGCCTGACATTTGTGACACTTTTGTCATTTGTTGCGCAACGTTGACACGCGCGGCTGAAATCCATGTCAGAGCTGTGATTGCATGGATACATTTGCAGGTTAAAATCTGTTCGGGGGGAGAGAGTTGGGTTGTGGGTCTGGATGATCCTAGGGATCAAAGGCCAAGGCTACCCCTTCTCACTTGACTCTTTTCAGTCACTCCTCTTTTCTATACCTTTTGTTCTCTCTCTCCCTGATCACTCTCCCTCTCCCCCGCAGGTATGAATGGAGGGTGTGCTCGAGACGCACCTACTGCAAGCATGAGCCAGAGCATCATGCAGAACCGAGTCCTACGCCCAGTCGGCTGAGCAGTGTACATATTTGTGCTTCGCACCACTGCACGTTAAAAACCGCTGCGGATTTGCATGCAACCTTTAGCTTTTGCACGAGGTGAATTTCCAACACCAGACATCGACTCTGTAAATGACCCCGGAGGTTATTTCACATCAAACAGCACAGGACACAAGAGGTGTTTAATTTTATTACTAGAAAAGCACTCAGAGAGCACAGACCTCCACCAAGCAGCTCATTCCCCTCCTAATTGGGTTTACACACCGTCCACACGGTGATCTGGATCATCACCAAAAGGGTCTAAATTGTTCTCAGTATCTTTATACACCAACCATGAAAGGTAAAAGTCATTCTGGATCAGATCCAGATGAAATTTCATAAACGTCTGTCACTAATCAAACGAGATATCAACGCATTTTAAAATCTCCATTGGCTGTGACGTTAACAGATATTTCAAATGGATCAATAATACAGGATCTCATCTTGATCGGAACCAAAATGTAATCAGCTGTTCCTGGAAACATTACCACCGTTTCCTGAAAGCTCCTTCGTGATCCGTCCAGAGCGTTTTGAGTTATCTTTCTAGCAGACGGACAGACGGACAAACCAACTCCTCCTCTGCGGAGGTAAACATGAAGCATTTAAGGAATTTGATGCCGCGTTTGTTAAGCGATTGTCTTCAGGTACTCCTCGTGTGTCGCCTCCACTGCTGCGGTCAGTGACTCGCGTAATGAGGACAGAGGATTCGCGTATTTCTAGATGCCGCGCTGTCTGGCTTTACGCGCCACAAAACAGGTTTTTGCTTAGGAAAACAGTGAAAAGCCCAAAATGAAAGAGTTGCTCGTCATGTTTGAGCATTAATGGGAGGAGCGAGGCTCTGACACGCAGCCGTGGAAGTTCTGCTGCATTCCTGCGTCACGCGGAAACGGAAGTGAATGTCTCAAATCCGGCGAACAGCAAATCTCACGCAGCAGAACCTAAAAGCTCGTAAAAGTATAAACAAGACAAAGATGCGCTTGAACGAGGATCTAAATCCACGCGTGATGTGTGATTGCAGGAAGGAAGGACAATTACGCGTCAGAATGAAAGCCAGAGCGCAGGACGGTGGAACCAGTCTGCCCAGTCTGCTCCTCCTGACGACACACCTGTTGCCCTGGGAGGAGCTGAGACAGGTGGGGTGGGGGGGGGCGCCTTAAGGAGCTAGGAGAAAGAGAGAGAGAGAGAGAGAGGAGCTGGAAGGAGCGCAGCTGGATTCGGGTTGCAGAAACGGGCCTGGACAATCTGCCGGGATGTCGAAGCTTCACAGTCCGGTGAAGCTCAGCAAGTGAGTCCCGCCGCCCTCCTCCGTGCGCGTGCGTGTGCCTGTGTGTCTGTGTGTGTGGCTCTCCTCTTTGTCTGGTCTCCTGCTCGTTTTGCTGTCTCGCAGTGTTGTTGTGCGGAGATCGCGTCTGTGTTTGCACAGCAGCGCCCAGAAGGAGAAAGGCGCTGCGTAAAAGGCGCTGCGTATAAGCAGCGACGATCCGAGGCTAATATTTGAAACGCGCACGGCTCTTTGGAACACGAACCCAACCGGCGCAACCTCGTTTTCCCTTTAGTGTTAAACTTGTTCCCCGTAACACTTCATGTCACCTTAATAGTATTTGCGCGGGTGGATCATCTTTCGTGCGGGGGGGGGGGGGGGGGGGGGGGGGGATCCAAATTTAAATGTGTTTTCATAATAGTCGCCCGACAGAGGTATGAACTCATTCAGTAAATGTCTGAGTCGACTAATGTACATCTGCATCATTATGTTCAGTAATAGAATCATTTGGAAAGCAAATCATAAGAAGGAGAGACACCCGTCCCTCAAACAGTATTTTGATCAAACCTCAAACTTGAAATAACAAAATAAACTCTTAAAAAATAAAGAGAAAAGCCGGAGCGGCAGCTTTTAAATGTTGTTGAAGGTAAAATAACTCGGATGATTCTGCGCTCTACTGATTCAGTCTCTAATTGTTTCACCTCTAACTGAGCACGCACTTGTATCATTTGAGCTCTGACAAAGCATTTCAAAATAAAAATCACTCAGTCAAACTGGAAACACTGCAATATGCGTCCTCTGTAATGGACAAATGTCCACTACAGAGGACATGTCAATTCCTTATTTGTAAAATAATGGGAATCAAATTGGTACAAAATAAAGCCGCCACAGGAAGGTCACGCCTCCTCCACCTCCTGCGGTCCACCCACGCTGAAGCGTGTCTGCCTCCGACTCCAGGCTCCTCTGGATGATAATCAGGGCGATCAATAGATAAGAGCTGAATGGGGCTGCGTGATTCATGCCTCCCGCTGCTCCAGGTCGGGGTGTGTCAGAATAATAGTTGGCTTTCGTATCGCAGTAGAGGAGGCATGACGGAACAAACACAGAGAGAACAAACTGGTCTGAGGAAGAGTCCGTGAGTCAGAAGTGAAGGAATCGCCCAGCGTCAGCGGAGGAGTCTTCTCTCATGGTCTCACCTGAGACTTTGAGCGCTAACTGTAAATACAAAAGCCTGGATAAAGTGTTGTTGTATTCTCTCCATCCTGTCAGGAGCCAGGCTCTGGACCTGACGAAGCTGATCGCTGCGATGCAGGAGAACGCCGACCAAGTCGAGAAGAACATCCTGCTGGCGGAGGAGCTGCTGGCTGAGGTAAGACGTCCAAGCTGGGTCCTCCTGCGTTACACGAAGGGGAGAACCAGGTGGGCGGTCACCCTTTCATCTGGATGTTCTGAATGTCCAAAGGGATGTGAATGTGTTCCGTTCAGACCCTCAAAAAGACCCAATGCCCCCCCCCCCCCCCCCCCCCCAAGGTGGGGAATAGTTCAAGTCGTCCAATCACAATTCTTTCAGATATTGCCACTCTGAGAAGAATAGATATATACAATTCATAGAAGAAGAAAAAACTTAAAATGAGTTGGGGAAAATCATATATTTTACAGATATATGGTTTGGAACTATAAAAGTGAATACCCTGAATACTCAAAGATAATGTTTGATTGTAAAAGTATGAAACAGGTTTTATGTGTTGTGTGTTCTGTGCTCCTCGTCTTCCTCCTCCTCCTCCTCGCTTGTGGTGGATAAAACGAGTCATTGTCTGAAATCGTTCTGCATCCAAACCGCATGTACTCTTTATTCCGAATGAAAGAACAATAAACTGATCACATCCTCTTATCAGTCTTTCATACAAAGAACTCTCTGCCATAGCGCCCAAGCTAAACGCCGCGACCCGCGGCCCCGACATCTAAACGAACGCTCTCCCTTCGTATTAACTCATGATTCTTTTTGATGTTTTCAAATGACTCCACGCCGCTCTTTACGTCTGGCTGCCTGTTTGTTGCACGCAGCCCTGCATCTCCTTGCTTTGCTGCTTTCCCATCCTGAAGCAGGTACGCCCCGTAGCGACGAGTCCCTGCAGGATCCGGGTCTTCTGACAGAATTCTGTCTGAGCATTAATGATTAGGTAGAAAGATAGATGATTGTTGAGTCTTGTCGAGCCGCCCGGGCTTTCGGGGCGGCTCTGCAGCTTGACAACCTGTCTAACCCTAACCCTGAACAACCTCCTCCGGAATCCTTTTCTGCATCTCTGAATGGAAAGTTTACAACCAGGAACAGACGACTCCTATAAAACATAATCGTAAAAGCTCATATGCGCTAACGTGCGTAAGTTTGATCCTCGGTTCTGTTAGTTTGAATCAACTCCACCCGGGAGGTTAACATTTCCACCTTGTGTATTAGTTAACTGTTTGCTTGTTTTGTGAGGAGGATTATTTAAAACGTACTGAACAGATTTCCATGAAACCTGGTGGAAGGATGGGACAACGTGCCTGCAAATAAATGTCTTTATTTTGGTGTTGACGCAGACAAAGGGATTCTTGATACTTGTTTTCAATATTTGTCCAAATTATTCAAAAGCTACTGAATCGATTTCCATGAAACTTCGTGCATATAAATATAACAGGATTGTATAGGCTTGGTGGAAGTACAAATATACAGTGTGTACTCCACAGAGCGTTTTTCCAGTTGAGCATGTTAAATCCCTGACGAATAAGTTTACGAGATGCAAATTGGGCCGATGACAGCCGGATGAATCACTTAGCATTTCTCGGGACCACATTTTTTAAATCCAGAGTCTGGTGACGGTTCTACTCGTGTTTTAAATAAGCCACCAAAGACTGGTTTTAACGGATCCGAGTACGGGAGCACCGATGCTTCTGTAGTGGAGGCTCTGGAGTCATATAATACTCCTACTGCTAGAGGAGGAGACGAGTAGACCCACGACTTTTAGCTCTTAAAGCAGAATCAGTGGAGCTTGGATGATTCACGAACGCACTCCTGTGTAGGATGCAGTGCGTGACGGCAAGAAGCTGAGCCTGATCCACCAGAAGGTGAACGCAGACAACCTGTCTCAGGCTGAGGGGCTGCTGAAGGACCTCTTCATGGCCGTGGATAAGTCCAAGAAGCTTCACCACCCGCAGAGCCATGAGATAGAGAAAGAGTGAGTGGCACGAGAGCAGGAACGCATACCGGCCGACACGCCTAAAACTCGATGCGTAACATACCAGAGACTCTCTGGCCACTAAATAGTCGACATTCCCTTTTGCTGATCTCCACCCACCTGACTTTAATGGCTTCGTTTTTTCCAGTGTGAAAAATCTGCATGATCGTTGGGCAAAGGATTGCGCCACCTACAGGGAACGCTACAACCAGACGTTCGACTTGGATCCGAGAACCAAGATCGACTGGGGTCCCCTGCTGGATGAAAAGCGGGTCAGTTTGAGCTTTGATCATTTCATCTCAGCCACGGACGAGCACCTGTCTGAATGCGGAATGCTGCGATTCGCAGAAGCAGTTAAGGTCGGGCGCTTACGGTCCTAGCCTGGCGGATGTAGAGAAGCAGATCGCATCACATAATATTCTGCACCAGGAGGTCGGGGCCTACGGCTCCCAGCTGACACCCGAGTCCACCACATCGCAGGTGCGCATGCGAGGTGCGCATACATACATGCTCTGCAGGGCGGCATGCAGGATGGCTCATGCATGCTCTTCCTCTTTATTCACAGGAGCAGTACACCAACTTCAAAGACAGATATGGCAAACTTTTTGTGAGTTTTTGTCTCTGCTGGTTGACTGATGTGCATCTTGGAGACGTACATCACACATGTGTGCAGACAGAACTCCATCGATCGTGTAATATATATCCTGCAGGAGAGCTCCCAGCAGAGACGATCCCAACTGACCTCTCTGTACGAGTACATGCAGAACTGCAGTAAGGAACTGGCCTACTTGTCTGGCCAACAGGAGCGGATCCTCCAGAGAGACTGGAGCGATCTCATGAGCGACCCCCCGAGCGTCCGCATGGAGTATGAGGTGAGCGCTAGAGGGCATGTCCGAATGCCGGCGATGATGATTCTCATTTCCGGGCTCTCCGTGTCATCTTGCGATCGGAGTCGGGTGCCGAGTGGGAAGATTTCTGGAAAGAAGAAGTCACAATTCTGTTTGCCATTTTGCCTTCAGGCGTCAAAAGGGCTGGCTGCACCAGAATGGGAACAAACCGGTGGAGCCAGTCCTGCAACCGGCACAGGAACTACACCTCAGTTCCTTATCTGACTTGAATACATGCTCATGATGTTTCTTGCACGCAGAGGTTCAAAAGCAATGGACTCCTTGCACATGAGGGTGAGATCAACAAACTGCAGCATGAGGGAGATTGCCTTCTTGAAGCCAAACACCCTGGCAGCCCGGCGATAACGGTGCGTCGCTCATTAGAATGGCGTGACAGCCCCCGGTGCCATTTTCAAAATGGTCAAATAAATTGAAATGAACCCAGCCTGATCCGATCATAATCAAACCGTCTTCTTTTGTCAGGCGCACAGAGACGCTGTTCAGACCGAGTGGCAAGCCTTCCTGAACTTGTGTCTTGCACAGGAAACACACCTGGACAACATTGAAGACTACAAGAAGGCAAAGACTTTGGCTAACCCCCCCCCCCCCCCCCCTGAGTTCACCGTAGCCCATTGCTAATACGTGGCTGTTTTTCCACATGCAGTTCCAGTTGGACGCGGAGAGGTTGACCGAGTCCCTGCAGAGACTCAGCTCCAACGTCGACCCAAAAGCTCTGGCGGGGAGGAGCAACCCTGAGGCTGTGCTGCTGCTGGAGGTAAGGCTGGGTTCTCTCTAACACGTGAAAGATTTGTACACAAATGCTCCAAACTTTATTTTGCTGTATTCAATAACGCCTTTAGGGGGACGAGCCCACAGTGAGGAGGACAGAGCAGAGTCTGGCATCCCTCAGGGACCTCAGCAAGAACATCGTGCCTGTGAAGTTACGCCGGATGACGCCCACCAAACCTACCAGTGCAGTGTCCCTGTGCGACTGGGCAAACGAAGTGGTAGGACGTGACTCCAGTCTAACGTAGAGACGGAACAGAATCGGGACCAGATGGGAAAGACAACATGATGTTGTTGTTATTGTCATAATTTGATCTTGGTCTCCATTCGTTTCAGGACAGTGTAAGGGGTGGCGAGACACTAAACCTGAAGTCCAACTCTGATATGATGAACTGGCAGCTTCAGACCAACAGTGGGACGCTGAAGACCCTCCCTGGGGCCTGCTTCATGGTCCTACCGCCTGATGCCGAGGCCCTGGACAAAGTGAACAGGTACGAGAGTAGAAACTTCCAATCAAGAGTATGTTTTGAACTTTTTTTTGTGATGAGGGGGCATTTTAATGTAAAAACTGTCTGTGTCCAGTCTGGACAAAGAGCTGTGGGACCTGAAAAACCGTAGATCGACGCTCTTGACCTCCCTGAAGAGTCCTCTGGTGGAGGTGGATCACGCCAAGACACAAGGCGAGGGGAAAACACGTTCTCAAAAGACGTCTTGATTTTTCCTGTCTGGAGACGGAGCTTTATTTGAACTAATTTTTCATCTTCTTCACAGTTCAAAGTTCCCCAGTGGATTCCAAAGCTGTCGAGGTGGCCAGCGAACTGGACGAGATCAACAGAAACCTCGATCAGTGCAAAAACCAAATCCTGAGCCGGCTCAGGCTGCCGCTCGACAACCGCAACCCCACGGGAGACCTGGAAGACAGACTGCAGGAGCACGACGTGAGGCGGGGCAGGGAAGCCACCTTACCGCTATCGCTTTCTGATTCTGATTTAACTTTGACAAATCCTCTAGAAAACCACTCGGACTGTAAGAAAGCTGGAGAGTGAGAAGTCCGCAGTCCAGAGGGAGCTGGCGCCTGTTCTGGCCAAGACGCCCCTGGGACCCATTGCCTCCACCCTGGCCTCGAAACTCAGGTCCACCAGTGACAAGATCGATGATGTCAACGCCCTGCTTGATCTTTACGATAAAAAGTAAGACGAGTGCAGCGCTGTAAACACGTTCAGCGCAAAGCGCTGTCGTCATATTCGTGAACAAAACCCAACCGGACTGACTTCCAAACAGGATTTATACTAACTAATGCTAATGTTAATATTGATAACACCAAAGCGTTGTATGCTAATGTCTTTTTTTGTGTGGTTTCCATGACGCATTTTGTTGAATATTATTTTGTCCAGATCCTGATTGGGTATGTCTTTTTCATAGCACACAAATACTTTCTCTTCTCTCACACAGAGCCGTAGCCGCCATGTTCCTGGAGAGGCAGATGGACAGGGTGGACGGGATGGTCTCTGGGTATGAGCAGCAGCTGGCCAAAGACGGAGCGATTATTGATCAACCAAATGCCCTCACCGATCGCAATAAGCAGCTGCAGGTGATGCTCTTAAATATTTAATCGCCTAAGGATAGGCTTCATATGACGGAAGGGAACATGGGATGAAACAAAGGGATGCAAACCAAGAGTGCCCTTTCTTTTTCTTTCTTATGATACAAAACAGGCTCTGAAGAGAGATGTTGCTTCAAATAAGGCCGATATGACTAAATTAGGCAGCGACCTGGACCTCACAAAGCAAGTGTGCAATTCCCTGGTGCAAAGTTTCAGTGAATACTGTCCCGACGTCCGGCGACAGGAAACTGAAGTGAAAAACCTGAAGAACCGTTACACGAGTGTCAATGATCAGCTCCAGAAAAGGTGAGGCTTTGCTGGAAATGCACAAATGTGCGCGTTTTAAAATGAAGATATTTCATTTTTATTTGTATCTGTTTATATATAAATATGTCTGCTTTAGGTCTGCTCTCATAAAGGATGCGACTAATAAAAATCCAGATTTCCAAAATGCCCTTCAGTCCCTGGACTTCTTCCTGGTTAATTTGCCGGATTATTCCGTTAAACCCTCTGATGACTTGTCGCAGGTAACAGCCAAGCAGAACTCTCAAAAGGTGAGTGGTAGGTAGCGCATCTCAAAATGCATCGTTCTGTCTCCAGCTTCCATATGAAGACTAACGCATGTCTGTTTAATCCATTTCATAACTTTGTCTTATTAGCTGTGGGGGTTTTTTTTTGATTGCACGTCTTCTTTAGAGATTGGTGGAGGACATCAAGACGAAATCAGGAGATTTAGAACGTGTAAAGAGTCTTTCCTCTGATCTGCAGAACACCTTAAATGTGAGTTTAGAACATATGATGACACTCCTCCACCCTCAGCAAATCAAATGCAACGGTTTAAATTTCTGATTTGTAATCCTTTCAGGAGTATGAGGCTAAATCTAAGACTTACTGTGGGATTCTAAACGATGATGATGAGGAGGATGATGATGATGATGATTATGAACCAATCCCAAAGATTCTTAAACCTTCAAAGATGGCTCAGGCTGTGCAGAGAAAGGTACAGTTATTGACAACCAATCCAAGGACAACAAACAACTAAGTCTCTAACTTTGCTCTATAATTTTAGCTTTTCAGTTTTCAATCTCATTTTGGCTTCTGCTTCCCTTACAGGAAAAAAATCTATTTAATCATTTTGCCGAAAAATCTGCAGAGAATGAGCAGCTTCTCAGACAGCTGGGGACCGCAAAGGAAATCATGGCCAGGGTATGGAAATCATCAGATCAAATTCAACTGTTAGCAACAGTAGAATCATAAAATTAACGTAGTCGGTGTTGAAAATCATTAATTACAGTAGAATCACACTTGCCAAAGATATTTTTTGTCAGATTTTTAAGAAGTAATCTTCTCTTTTCTTTGTCCTTTGTCTTTTCATCGATGCCCAGAATGAAGAGAAAGTCAGTCGGGTCGTCGTCAATCAGCAGCTGCAGCTACAGAGTGACATGAAAGACCTGGAGGCGGCTGACATTATGAAAACTGAATTAAGCGAGGAGGCTGCCAGACGCTCACATGCTGAAAAAGACCTGGAGACATACCGCAAGCGACTTGTTTCTCTGAAGAGCAGGAGAGGAGTGGAAAGGATAGAGGAGAAGGAGGTGGTGCAATATTACCGCGATCACAGGCTGGATCTGGAACTGGAGTCGCTGAAAGACCGGATCCAGGATGAAGCCGTCAAGAGGTCTAGAACTCAATCGGAAATTGATATCTTCAATGAGAAGATCTTGAAATTGGAAATCCAACTGAGCAAAATTGAGCCCAAGCTGGTGACCAAAGTATTGACCGAATACGAGAGAGACCCACAGATTGACAAAGAAGCTGCCAGGATTAGAGAAGAGATGCAGAGGATACGCCTGGAGCTCCAAACAAAAGATACCCAGACGATTACTGTGAAAACTGAGCTCACCGTTCTAGCCCAGAAAAAACCCAAAATCAGGGAGAGGATTGTGAAGAAGGAAGTGGTGCGGCTTGAGAAAGCTCCAGAGATGCTTAAAGCTGTTCTCGTGTTCAAGGGCGACATTGCAGCAGAGGAATCCGAGTGCAAGCTGTTAAACGAAAGCATTTTTAACACAAGGTCAAAGATCAACAAACTGGAGCAGATCATTCCCACCATTCAACCCAAGGTAGTCACCAAGGTGGTGAAGCAAATACAGGAAGATCCCGTCATGGTTGAAGAGTCAAAGACACTACGGATGTCAGTGGAAGAGGAGAAGGACGAGAATGTGATCATGCTGAAGAACCTGACAACCCTTCAGCTACGTTACGGGGAGCTGCAGAATCTCAGGCCTAAAGTTGAGATCAAGGAGATTGTCAATGAGATCTACAGAGTTGATCCCGGGACGGAGGTGGAGCTGAAGCGTCTGAGGAAAGAGCTGAAGGAGCTGAACCGCAACTGCACAGATGTGGAGAAAGAAATGAACGCAGTGATGACGAATCTGACAACCCTGCGTGCCCAGAAACCGAAGGTGGAGTACAAGGAGGTGACCCAGGAGGTGATCAAAGAAGAGAAAAGCCCAGAAGTCACCAGGGAATTGCAAAGACTAAGTAATCAGATTTCTCGTCTGCAATTAAACTATGACACCACCAGTGAGTTGTTGACCCGCCTACGTAAAGAAAGAGACGAGCTGAAAACAGAAAAATCCAAAGTGGAGACCAAGCTGGTTAATAGAGAGGTCGTTAAATACGAAAATGACCCTCTTATCGAGAAAGAAGCCGACAGATATCGGAGGAACGTCAGAGAAGAGGTTCAGCAACGCCGCAATCTGGAGGAGTGTCTTTTTGATCTTCAGAATCAATACATTGTCCTCGAAAGGCAGAAGCCACAGGAGAAGATCGTAATGCAGGAAGTGGTGCATCTACAGAAAGACCCAAAGCAGATCCTGGAGCATGAGAAGTTGAACAAGAGTGTGGACGAGGAAGTTAAATCCCGTCGAAAGCTCGACATAGAGGTCAGACAGCTCAGAGCCCTGATTCAAGAAAAAGAAAACACCCTGGCCCACATGGATGATCGTCAGAGGAAGATCCAGGTCGAGTCAGAGCTCAGACAGATCAAAGCTCGCATTCTTGAACTTGAAAATGCGCCCCCGCCTGTTGAGGAAAATATTGTCATTGAGGAAATCCTGAAAGTGGAGAGGGACCCCAAGCTGGAAAAACTTACTGATGAAGTACGGGCTGACCTAGAGGCTGAGGGCACCAAGATCACTTGTCTAGAGAGAGATATCCGCAACCTGAAGCTCAAGTTAGAAATTCTGCTGAAGGAGAAATCATTGGAGAAGGTTGTTTACAGAGAAGTTGTTCGTGTAGAGAAAGACCCGGCACTGGAGGCTGAAAGGGAACATCTAAGAGAGCTGGTAATGCAAGAGAGGAACTTCAGGCGCGACCTGGAAGATAACATTCAGAGCATCAGCATTAAAATAACCCATCTGCAGACATCGAGGACTACGACTTCTCAAGAGGAGGCCTCTCTCATTGCAAGCAGAGATGCTCTGCAGAGACAAAAGGAGGATCTCCTTAGACAACTCAAAACAATGGAGGCTGAAAGGTTTACCATCTCTACAACGTTCCAACAACAGTCCAAGCTGGTCAGCGAAAGAACCCAGATTGCACGGCAGAGGAGTCTTAAAGCATCCTCAGAAGTGCAACGTTTGGAGAGAGGAATCCTCAATGAGAAAGACAAAATACACGAGAAGGACACGATCATCGCGGAGCTTAGCAGCAGCATTCGGAGAGAAGACCAAAGTGAGACTCAAACTAGAGAGACAAATCTCTCCACAAAGATCACCATCATGGATCCAGTGACCGGTAAAGACATGTCGCCCTACGAAGCCTACTTTCAAGGGCTAATTGATCGCAATCACTACATTCAACTGTCAGAGTTGGAATGTGACTGGGAGGAAATCACGTCGAGCGGTCCAGATGGAGATACAATAATTCTACAAGACTGCAAAAGTGGAAAACAGTACTCTATTAAGGATGCGCTGAGGGATGGACGCTTGAGCCAACATGACTTGGGATACTACAGAGAAGGGAAGATGCACATTTCTGAGTTTGCTCTACTTGTTGTAGGAGAAACGGGAAAGCCAGACATTCCTCCCGAACCAATCCCAAGATCACCAACCAGATCCCCCACCATCGCTCCTTTGAACTCCATGCAAGCTTCCCTAAGGTCCCCTCCGAGCAGCCTCAAGACTTTCCCTAATGGTAGCTTGCCCAACTCCAGTACTTCGATTGTTGACGAGCATTTCCCCATCTCTGGTATTTTTGACAAGACCACTCGAAGCCGAATGTCGGTGCGAAGCGCGCTGACCCGCACGCTCATCGACGGTGACACAGCTCTGAGGCTGTTGGAGGCTCAAGCTGCTTCTGGTGGAATTGTTGATCTTGCCAAAAAGGACAAACTCTCCGTCCACAAGGCAGCTGAACAAGGTTTGATCGACAAAACTCAAATGTACAAACTTCTCAATGCCCAGAAATCCTTCACAGGAGTTGAGGATCCAGTGACCAAAAAGCGACTAGCCATCGGACAGGCGGCAGAGAAAGGGTACATGCCTCAAGAAAGTGCCATGAGGTACATGGAGGCACAGTACCTGACTGGCGGCTTGGTGGATCCCTCTAAAACAGGCCGTCTCAGCCTCCAAGATGCTCTTGATGCCAAAATCATCGACGAGATCATTATGAAGGAGCTGGAAGATGAGGCTTGCCACGCAAGAGATATTGTCGACCCGATTACTAAAGAGGAGATATCATACAAGCAGGCGATGGATCTGTGCAAGAGAGATGTCAGCACGGGACTCCTGCTTCTCCCTGCAGCCTCCAGTGATGCCTCCAATACCCCGCCCTACTCAAACTATAGGTTCAGTGCCCCATACGGTAATTTCTAGATGGGGAAGTTTGAAGTGTACCGTGCTGTATCCGACACAGCAATCGGTTTGAGAAGGTGAATTACGTGCTGAGTGATTCGCATGCCTTCGGGACCGAGGGGGAGAAAGAAAAGATTATTTAGGGCTCCCTCCCTCCACTACCGGTCTCAATGTGTGATTGGTTTACCTTTTGGGAACCAGGGTTTGACAACCAAAATATTTGTGGTCCACTTAAAGCTTTGCTCATCGTGTTTCCTCCACTTACAAACTCCTTGGCCTGAGAACAAATATTACCTCTGCTACACTTTCTTCTTATGTGGACCACTACTGGATGAAGAGACTCCAGGTATCCCAAAATAATCTTTCCTGACTCCCTTGGTTCCCACAAACATACCAGTTATACATGTCAAAATAAAAATGTACTTTAGGGAACTTTATTTGGGGATCTATTCTTTTCAGTGAAGTTTGAGGGTCTGCTGTAAAAAGAAATTAAGGGATTTTTTTTTTTAATACTAAACTTTCTACACAAGCTAAATCCTTCATTACTGATCATTAAATTAAACAAATGTCATGTTTCTTTTGTGTCTTTTTTTTTTGTTAAGTACAGAGACGAATCATTCAATTCATAAAATAGACGAGGGTTATGGCATTCCAGATACTTTTCAAACTGAATCGTCTCTAAGGAAATCTTTCCATCAAATTTGGTGCCAATATTTATTATTCACAAAGTGTTACAATAAATTTATTGATTGTCAGTTCTTCCTTAGGTGTCACCTACATTTGTAGGTTATAAATATTTATACAATAAAGAGTTGTTGGACCAAAAAAAAAAGGTTTGTTTTTGTTTTGTTTTGTGACCTGTTAAAATATTTTAACTACAAAGGAAAAACTTTTCCAATGTTAAATAATCAAAGGTGAAAACATGGCCTGGAATTCTTAGTAAAAACATCTACCATTGCTATTACTGCTACCGATTAGATATTTAAAGAGCTTACCTTACTTAATACGCAATACTTTTAAACCCAGACAAGTCATATGCTTAGAAATAATGGATTAAGGCAAGATTAGACATGACTCATACATAAGTGCGTCATGTGATCTGGTAATGAGGCCGTACAGAACATGGATGAGGCATGTGTCCACTAAAAGACCGCTGACAAATTTATATTAATATATAAAGAAAGTTTCACATAGAAACTCAAACTCAAAACGCTCAACATGCATTATTCATTCACTCCAATCTTGGTTTTTGTGAAACTACTCCTGTAGCCACAGCTGCCCTGGGTTAGACTGACAGGAGCTTGTCTTGCCCAAGGACACAACTACAGTGTACAGGGAATCGAACCGCCAACCTCTCGATCATAGGACGACCCGCTCAACCACCTGCGTCACCATCGCACAAACATGTCTCTTAAGTCCCTTTTTCCTGGCAAGAATTAAAAGAAGACATTCAGTGACGTTTCCTAAAGACCACAGGTTACAGTAAATGCTGTTGCCGTGGGAACAGGTAGCCTCTCTGCTGGGATGTCTGCCTGTCAGATTAACCTGGTGACTGGAAGGACTTTGTGGGATTACTGCACATGAGCCTGTCTGGAGGCTGAAGCGGGAAGTGTGTGTGTTAAAATGAATTCTGGTGCCCAAATTCCTCTAATCTATAACTTGTACTTTAACCTCCTGAGCCCGAGCCCGCCAGTTAGCATGTCCTCTGTAATGGAAAAATGTCCACAACAGAGGACCTGCTAACTGGCTGGGTCTCAGGAGGATAAGCTTCATTTAACAGTGGACTCCGTCTTTAGCCTGCTCACTATGTGCTGACGCTGATTAGAGACCTGGATCATTTCTGAGGTGACAACTAAGCGTCAAGTCTGTCCTTCAGAGGAGCACGTTAGTGGATTAGACATGAGTCCTGGATTACAGCGCCATCGAATACAGGACTCTATGAACTTACATTAACAGCTAATGAACAGTCGACAATGCAGTCCACCTGAGTGTCACCTCCGGTGGGACAGCTGCAGGGACAAGGGGAGGACCAGATGCACTTAATGCACCCGAACATCCAGGAGAGTGCAGACCACTACTTAAATACCGCTGCCGTCTCACAGCAAGTAGGTCGCAGGTTCAAATCTGATTTGGAGCGTTTCCGTGTGAAGTTTGCATGTCGTTTGCAATTAGCTAACCAATTAACAAGTACACCTGCTGTAAGTAGGGACATTGGCTCTGCAGAGTGATGAGTGGATACCATTCTAAATCCTTCCACGATTACAACAGCTAAAGTCCTCGAACAGAACTGGAGGAGCTAAAGCCTGGACACTGACGTCAGTCCACAGATGAGCCGCAGGCAGGACAGGAACATCACATCAAGGTGAGACTGTCCACGCAGCGGATCCTGCTGGTACGTCAGAACAGGAACTTTGTGCTGCTGCCTGAACACATGGATGTGGACAGAAATTTACAGTGTCCCCATTTCAGTCTCCACACACACTTTAATGTATTATAATACGCTTATTAATTCATCAACTGTACATGTCATGATAATGAGAGAATAGACCAACGTCCAGAGCTTTAATATATGGAGTTTAATAGCAGAAATATAGATATACCTGATGTCTACAGGGTCGATTTAAAATATTAGCATCTCAAAAGCACAAAAGTTACAAGAAACGTCATAACACCCACCTACAAATATTCCTGCATCGTTTTATGGGAACACGAAAGACAAAGCAGAAAATTAAAATTTAACCAAAATCTTATTACAAATGCAAACTTATTTGAAAATCAGACCTTGGTGAAATCTATGGATAGTATATCTGGCATGAATGGGCGACAATCATTTAAAGAAAAATAAGGCACAGAATCGTAAGCAAGAGACAAAGAGTTTGCAGCAGCTTAAAAACTAAACTAAAATCCAGAAGGTTGCTAAGCAAGAATCTGTCCTAACGCCATCAAAGTCAACAGTAGATAAACATGACTACCATGTGGGTGACAAGAGTCTAACAAAGTGAACTTGATCTCATAGAATACATCGCAGTAAAGTAGATTCTTGCTTTCTTGTGTCCAAAAGCCAAATTTGACCATTGTGGAGGAAAAGAGTCCAACAAAACAGAGCGACCGCTAGAAAACCGGAAACCCCGACGCGTCCTACAAACTGGAAACGACCAGGCGTCTCATCCGTCACGCGTCAGCACGTTTATCAGTCTGCAGCAGCGGCAGAGTCAAGGGATGCTCGGGGAAACGGGTCGCCTCGCTGTTGCGTCGCATGTAAGCGTGGCCGCTGATCGGGTACCACATCTCTGTGAAGGTCAGGCCGGCCACAGCGATGGCACAGCGCCCCAGAACCTTGAAGCCCGACTTGCGATAGAACGGAACGAGGAAGTCTTCGCACATCAGCACAGCCCGGCGCACGTTGGGAAGGCAGCGGAGGTACTGCAGGTATCGCCACATCAGGATGGGACCTTTGCCCTGCTGCCTGAAGGTGCGATGGACGGCGAGGACGTGGATGTGGACAGTGGAGCCGCGCGGCTTGTGGACAGTCAGTGCGTCCTGAGGCAAAGTGAACGGAGAACTTGGTCACCATCGCGCATGCGTTCAGGTTAGAGAAGTGCCGGATGCCTCACTGTTGTGAGCCGCTCCCGGTCCCACAGAGACCCGATGATAAAAGCCACCAGGCGGCCCTCCTCAAACCAACCCATGGAGAACTCCGGGCACAGCGTCAGGAAATGACGCACCTCATCCAGGTGGAGGGGACAATCACCCGACGCCGAGATAAAGGCTGAGAGAGGGAGGGAGGGCGAGAGAGGGGATGGGAACGGCTGTGCGTAAAAGTGGGACGGCACTTATTCTACTTCAGCGTTACGCGCAGGGAACCAAATAACGTCGAATATAAATGAACTGAAGCGAAACAGTCGCTTTAAAAAATGGAAAATAAAAATACCACCCGATCCTTGAATGATCCGTTTACGCCACGCTGGTTTTTACGCATGCGCGCTTTTCTTTTGACGCAACAAAACCTTCCGAGCAGATGAAATCCTTCAGCAAGGATTCTCTGCGCGGATGATAAACAGAGATAACACTTACCTTCGCGCTCTATTTCGAAGACGCTGATGGCGTCTTGCGCGTTGAGCGGGCGGACCTCGCTCGCCGGGAGCGTGTGTCTCCTCTGCATACCGGGGGACACGGAAGGTGGCCGCTGCATCGGCTTGATGAACGGCTGCGCGCCGGCGACGGACATCCTGTGCGTTTCGGCTCTCTCCCGCTGAAACGCCTCAGTCGCGCAGGATAACGTCTGTCGGGACCTGGAAGACAAGAGGACGCGGCGTCTCCGTATTTATAGGACCGTGATTCACCGGCTTATTCGCCGTTGAATACACGATAACGGATGAAGGTCACAAAAGGTGTCGGACCATTAAAATAAAGTGTAAACATCTCCTGGGAAAAAAAACCCGAAGAACATCTGAGCCGCAAAAATACGCACAACTTTACGCACATTCTAAAAGTCAAGTTTCACTGATTAAAGTGCCGCAAAATTGCTTTACGTTAGAATTGACTTATTTTTTTCTAATCCTGGTCTGCTTCTTCAACACCGTAACAAGTCTCCGGCGTCTCTTACCGGAGGACGGCGAGGTGTCAGCGCGCCTCTTCTGCCTCCGTGCCACCGCAGACAGTCGCTCTTCATCATGAAGTGATTATTACTTTGAGTCACGTGACGTAGGATTATAGATGATGCTTCCATACAGGTGTGGCAGATCTACACTAATATTTAATGACAACGCCACCTTTCATCTAAAGATCCATTTAGATGAAGACTGACGTTAGGCTTTCCCGAAGCACAGGTCAGCCCGGCGTTATCAACATCTAAAAGACTTTATTTAATCAAACGTAAGATTTGTTCCATAAAAATTCATTTCATTTAAAACATTTCATAATCTTTATAGTCAACATTTAAGCACACACAAATTAACACTTTAAACGAAGTTACACAAACAGGTACGGAGGTCACTGCCAAATAAAGAAAAACCCCAAAAGGGAAACAAAAGAGCACGCAGCTAATTCTCACCAGAGCTGACGCTCCCTCCAACCGGACAGCGAAATGAAAACGAGAAAAAAAGCGCACATTAACCTGCCCCATCAGGGGCTAATGCCCCACAGGTGCGTAATATCACACCTGCTCCAATCATCCCCACCGAAGAAGGCGTCTTCTTATTTAACCTTTACCAGGTAAGTCAATTGAGAATTAATTCTCTTATTCAATAACGACCTGGACCTAAGTTGCGTGTTTTTGGTGTCGGGAGGAACCCGGAGAACCCAGAGAGAACCCGCGCAGACATAGAAAAACCCCAAGTTGGATTTGAACCTGCGACCTTCTTGCTGTGAGGCAACAGTGCTGACCACTGTGCCACCGGACTATAGTTCGGGCTTTAATTTAACAGTAATTCCACTTCACCTTTGCTTACAGCCCATGCTCCTGTGTAATCAAACCGGTCACATGTTTGTGTCAGACTGCCCCCCCACCTAAAAACACTCGTCACCATTCATCTCACCTGCTGTGCACGAGAGTCCAGGTTGTGTCTCCTTCAGTCTTCGTCTGCAGCCCGTCTCTGCTGCTGATTCAAACAAAATGTGATTCTATCAAGTCTAAAGGGAGTTGTGGAGGTGAAATAAAGCACAATGTGATTTGGCTCCTTAGACTTTAATGTATTATAAAGCTCCTATTAACGCACACTGTACACGTCACGATGATGTGCAATTACAGAGCATCTTGAAATATGGAGTTTGTACTGTATACAATAGCATATAAATATAGATGTCTATTGCGTTGTTTTAAAATCTTAACTCAAAAGTAAAAAAAAAGTTATCAATAAGAAAAAGTCATCGCACCCACCTACGAAGAATCCTGCACAGTTTCACGTATCCAATCACGATGGTCACACAAAAGAAGTAGCAGAACGTACAAACCAAATCAGCTTCTCCACTGAGAATCTTACGACATGCGCACATTTCTATTTGATCAAAGTATCTCCGTGAGCCGAGGCATGGCTCGATATAACGAACGGTATTATGTGGCATAAACGGGTTTGAGAGCAGAAGGCACAGAAGAAAGCAAGAGCGCATGCGTGACTGCCGATTTCCTCGCTCGGACCATAGTTACAAGTCAGCACTGACCTACTGTCAAAATGTTGGAGGAACCAGGACGTCGTGCGGCGCTGAGGCAGCAAGGCGCCTTTACAGTCACACTCTGAGCAGGCAAACAATCCTCGGACAGGATTGGAGAAAACGCTATTGAGCTCCAGTTAAACTAAGACGACTAAACTGATTAATATGAAGGACATACTTTATAAGGTAGATGGATGAAAGGGTCTGTTTGCTTCAAATACTGCAATGCTATCATGTTAGCATTTGGAAGCATGTTAGATGGGTCCAGTGGGGGGGATGACGATCATCCAGACGTGTGCGCTCGCTGGATTGTGCATGAATGGAAGAGGGGGGGGCTCTTTGTGCTTGTGCAGTCCCTGTGCATTTTGTACTTGAAGGAAAGCACGTCTCCCTGTGACGCAGCTTTGCTCTCGTTCAGGTTATTGAAGCAGTCTGTACTCGTGCATGCTGCCGTTCAACAGCTCTGCAGCTTGACTTGAGGAGGGGTAAGGCCAGTGCAGTGCTTCTTTCAGCCTTGGGGGGGCGTAAATAGAGCGTTGGACATCCAACTGCTGGTGTCTGCTAAGGTTCAGCGGTAAGGTCATGCTGCTTGGAGAGACAGGGGAAAGTTGAGGGTTCGTATTCAACCTGGGAGGATCTACGCATCGTTTTTGTAGGGACTGAGAGGTAATACAGCCGAAACCAGAAGTTTACGCACGCGATATAAAAACACACATATGCGTCCCCCCCCCCCCTCACATATCTGGGCTTAGCATAGTGATCTTGGTGCATGTAGACTTCTGAATTAGAATCTTTTTTTCAAAAACATTCCTGTTCTCATTATTCTGGTATTTATCAAATAGAAATAATTTGGTAAATTGTAACCGACTTAAACAGGAAAAGTTTATTCTGATTTTACGTCGGACAGTGAGAAATAAAGCACGTGTGTGTTCTTAATGGCGTACGTAAACTTTTGGTTTCAACTGTACAGAGACGGGGGGGGGGGGGGGCAGATGAAGGCTTCCTCTACTCCGGCTGGGGCGCCGGTGTCTCGTTGGCATTGTTGTCAGTGGTCTTGTTTTCCAGCTCCTCATCGGAGAGCAGGTCCACGGAAGTTCCCTCCACCTGAAGTTGACGTCTGCCCGGGCGGCTGGAGGGGAAGCTAATGGGGCCCCCACGCCTGCAGGGGGGGGGGGGGGGAGAGGAGTGGAGATACTTGATCAATCAATCAGGAGTCTGCTCATTTAATTTCGGTGGTGACGTAACCATGGTAAACGTTCTACTGCGTTTTGCTCCATGCCGTGCTGCGAGCGGACGGCGGCGCACCTGAGGCGGTTCTTCAGCGTGTGGACCTCGCGGCTCAGACCCTCGCTGGCCTCGGTGGCGTCGTCCAGCTCCCTCTGGAGTTTCCTCCGCGAGGCGTTGGCCCTGGTGGCCTCCTCCTCGGCCTCCTCCAGCTGGCGCTTCAGCTGCTTCATGCGAGAGTTAGCCTTTTCCACCTGCACACGCGAGAAGCGTACCGTACTCAAACCCGTGTTTGGGTGCAGCATCCTGTGTGACCGTAAACCTGAGATAAGTTGGACGTTTATTTTCAAATCACTGGTTTCCACCAAGTGTGCAGGGAACCAGTTGGGACGGACCAGCGGCAGTGGGGAGTCGTCCTAAAGGACAACACACCTAATGTCCTTTAAAACCTGAGGGCGGAGCCTATTAATGTCATCGCCAAACGTACTTGCTCCTTAAATTGGTCGGCGTGTCGTCGCTCATCCTCCACCTGCATGCAGATTTCTTTCAGCTTCTTCTCAGTCCGTCTCACCATTTTGTTGGCTGCCGCTCGCTCCCTTCAGCAGAAAACACAAACGCGTTTCTTTTGTACCAGTTGGACATAATTGAGGTCATTTAATGTGGGAAAACAGAGTCTGGAATTCTCACTTTGCCTCCTGCTCCAGCTGCTCCTCCAGCTGTGCTGTCTTGGCCTCCAGGGCGGCGATGGAGGCCTTGAACCTGCTCTTCACAGAACCCTCCAGCTCGGCCAGTTTGGCCCGCAGCTCCTTGTTCTGACGCTCCAACTGCTGGCGAGCGTTCTCGCTCTTCTGGGCTGTGCTGCGCTCTGAACTCAACTCTGTAGTCAGCGTGTCCACCTGAGGAGGAAGAGGAGGAGAGAACTTCATCCCTCATCTGCGCAACTATAAAGACAGCCTTGCCCACAGGCAAGGTAAGAGTTAATGGCACTGTGAAAAGAGGAACGAATACTTTGATCCAGTACAACACAAACCTGCATGGAAGTCTTTCTGAAGCGGTCGTTGAGCAGCTCCATGTTTCCCTGCTCCTCCTCCAGTTCTTCCTCCAGCTGAGCGATGCGAGCTTCCAGCCTCCTCTTCTCGTCCATCAGAGCAGATCTAAAGCACAAAGACACACAGTTGACAATGTGACGGCATCCATCGCCTCCGTGTGTTGACCCAGACCCGGTTCCGGGTCTCGTACCATGTGTGTGTTTAACACACTTTCAACGGAGCATATGATGCAACAAGGCGCTGCACCAGATGCGTGGTCTTACTTTCCAGAGGTGCTGTTTGAGATTTCATCCTGCAGCTCATCCCGTTCCTGCTCCGCATGGCGCCGGCCTCTCTCAGATGCTGCCAGGTCCTGCAGGGGGAGGTCAAAGGTGAAATGCAGGGTACGAGCACTTCGCACTTCGCACGACATAACCGTGTAGCACGTCAGCCACGCAAACCCACTCCAGTACCTCGTGTAGCTGAACAATCTCAGCCTCCAGACTCTTCAGCTTCTTCTCGTTTTCCTTGGACACGGCGAAAATGTCATCTCTAGAAGCTCGGGCGTCTTCCAGCTCCCGCTGGTAATCCTTCATCTGGGCCTGAAGGAGGAAACGCATCGCTGAGAACGGGTTTCCGGCCGATGTCGGCGTGTCCGACTCGAACGGAAGCGTCCGACGCAGACCTGTAACTTGCGCAGGTGTTTGATGGCTTCGTCTCGAGCTTTGTTGGCTCCTTCTATGTGACCTTCTATGTCCTTCAGATCCATCTCCAGCTTCTTCTTTGCGGCTACAGCTAAACCTCTCTGCTTCCTTTCGTCCTCCAACTCCGCCTCCATTTCTCGCACCTGGGGGAGGCGGGGATATGCATGTAGCTTGCACGGTGGGACTAAACTGCTGCTGAAGCACCATGAGATGAGGTTCGGCTCCGCACCTGTTTGACCAGCGCTCTCTTCTTCTCATCATTCTGGTCGTCTCGGCCCTGAAGGTCTCTCTCATACTGGGCCTTCATGGCCTGCATGTTGACTTCCAGGCGCAGCTTGGCGTCTTCCGTTGCCTGCAGCTCGTCCTCCAGCTCCTCCAGCTGAGTCTTCATCTCCTCCAGCTGCTGATCCATAGAACGTTTGGACTTCTCCAGCTCGTGCACCTGTGGAGAGGTGATAAAGCAGACGGCTGGTCGGACTCCTGAGGTCATAAAGAGCCATGAATTAAAATGTCTTGACTCCCAACACTCACGTTCTTGCCCACATCGTCCTTGGAGCTCATCAGATCCTCCATTTCGGCACGGAGCTGCTTGTTGACCCTCTCCAGCTCCTCTTTGGCCTCCAGCACCTCGTCCAGCGCTCTGGTCATAGACAGAGCTTTGGTCTCCTTCTCCCTGGCCTCGGCTTCGGCTCGGTCTCGCTCTTCTGCGTAACGAGCAGAGATGCTTTTCTCTTCAGCCAGCATCTGCACAGGAAGAGGATTTCAGACTGCAGATCCACACAATTTAAAGAGCAGTGGTGATTTGTGAGTATTTAAAGACGTAGCTATATGACAAGAGAATATTCTTTTTCCCAGTAGTCATTCTCACCTGGTCAAATTTCTTCTGCTTCTTCTCCAGGCTGGAGACAATCTGTCTCTGGTGATCCAGGTCAACGGTTAGGTCATCCAGCTCCTGCTGCAAACGGGTCTTCGTCTTCTCCATCTTTTCGAAGCCGATGGTTTTCTCTTCGAGGCGCTGGCTAGCCAGTTCCAGGTCCTTCTGCAGCTTCTTCTTCGTCTCCTCCAGACCGTCTATTGTCCCAACATCATCTTCTAGCTTCTTCTTGCTGTCTGACAGCTACCGATGACAAAAAGCAGAGAACAAAATTCAATATAAACATGATCTAATCCTGATTTCCAACAACAAAGACTCCATGTCCGACCTGAGCCTGAAGCATCAACATCTGTTTCTCCAGATTTTTTCGCGTCTCCTCCTCCTCCTCCTGCTGCTCCTGAAGAGCATTCTTCTCCTCTTCCAGCTGCCGGTTCCGACTACTGAGGTTTAGTTTCTGACGCGTCTCCTCCTGAAGCAGCTCCTAAAAGACGAGGAATATTTTTCACGTTAGTTTGATGGAACACGTGCAGAGTGCGGATCCAGCAATGCCAGAGAGCCTCGAGTTAACCTGAGTGTCTTGCAGCTGACTTTCTAGTCCAGCTACGTCTTTGGCCATCTTGATACCCTTCCTCTCAGAGTCTTCCAAAATGGCCGACACGCTGTCCAACTCCGTCTGCACGACAAGAGTTAAAAGGTTATCAATAGAAGCAAAAGCAAGTACATAAACATTAACGGACTGGGGGAGGGGAAAAAAAAATGTTGTTTAAAATGTACACGTTTAAACTCTCTGATAACTTGGGGCGACGCGAACACGTTTAAACTTTCTGCGCCCCATCACTCGCCTGCAGCTTGTGTGCGCGGTCAGACAGCTCTCCCTTGGCCCGCTCTCCCTCCGTGGCCCTGGCCGTCAACTCTTGCAGCTGAGCCTCGAGTTTCTTCCTCTTGTGTTCAGACTCCGTCTTCGCTTGCTGTAGACCTTTGACCTCACCGGTCAGCTCCCTGTTGGCATTCTCCTGGCTCTGCTTGGCTTTCTCGAGGTTGGCTTTGAACTGAACATCGTGAGAAACCAAAGTTAATGCGGAGTTGCGGACAGACCGTACCAGACCTCCTGGTGTTGAGCCTGCGATATTAGACCATCAGTGAACCGAGGTGCGTTACCCTCTTGGCCTGTTCCAGCTGTTCAGACAGCTCTTCCAAAGCGCCGCCATGCCTCTGTCTCATCTCCTGGACCTGAGAGTCATGGTTTTTAGTCTCTTCATCAATTGTCCTCTTCAGCTCTGCGACTTCCTGCTCACGCTTGGTCCTACAGAGAACAACACCACAGTTATTAATATTTAGCTCGATGTCCCTCTGCCTTTGATAGAATAGCAAAAGCAGAGTAGGGGGACCTTAGCTCTTGCTGGGCGGCGGTTGTATCGAGCGTGTCCTCCAGTTCAGTCTTCAGGGCTTCAAGCTCTTCACTCAAGTCCCTTTTAAGTTTCTCAGCCTTGTTCCTGGCCAGCTTCTCTGTTTCGAGGTCTTCCTGCAGCTCGGACAGCTGGGCCTGCTGCTCCCTCACCTGTTTCAAAGCGTTGGTCCTCTGGCTAATCTCATCTTCATTCCTGTGAAACGTCAAGGCATACAATAGAAGTATAATTAAAAATTAGTGGCAATGTGGCAAACTAGAAAATTGGTTTGTGTATTTCTAATCTCCATAGATTAATATTCTATTCCTAGTATGAGGCAGTGTCTAAGCGCTGCACGGCCGGGCGCATCATCAGCCCCTCTCGATCGGGAAGATGGAGCATGATCCTGTCCAATGGGACCCAAAAGATCGTATGCTATCCGTAGTTAGGGTGAATTCAGAGGGAACTCTGGTGGATGACTCGGTGAATTTTGGACATAGTCTCCTTGATAAGGAGAAAATGGCTAATGGAACCATGTGGTAGCTGGTTCCTTTTTAAATGTATCTCAGGATGGAGGGATGTCAGTGGCTCTACAGTGATGTGATACTGGAAAAGTGTTTTTAATGTCTAAAACATTATTTGTTCACACCACACATTACGTTTTCATATGCGAGGCAGACAACACGGTGCTGTAATCATCACTGTTTCATAAATACTTTGAGCTGGATACTGTGAAGGACAATTAAAGACACGCAGATAACATGTCACATTGCAAACACATTCCGAGCCGGTGTGTCAGATGCATGATTACACAGCATGTCAGAGAGGAGGATGGTAACACCACCCCGAGCGGTGGTTTCCACGCTCTTCTAATAGTGGTGTCACTTTGCCCTACCTAGTCTGCATCATCTGCTGCTCGTCATCCTTCTTGCTCAGCTGACACTTCAGCTCCTCCATCTGGACCTGAAACTCGGATATTTGATCCTGGAAGTCAGATGTCTCCCCATCCAGTTTCCTCTTGGCCTTCTCCAGCTCCTGACGGGTCTTTTCCTCCTTCTTCAATCTCTCTAAATTAGAATAAGATGCAAGAATGTCACAATGCGATATGAATAAACTGCTAATGCATCTGCTGTTGAAACCAGATCGACACAACACTTAACACAATTGATCTGATTTCTGTTTTGTACAAATGACTTTATGGTTCAGAAGTTGTGTAAGATTAACTCCGGAGACAATTAATCACACAATGGTTAAACGAAACAACTTTTACTTGTAGGTTAACTGTAACTGTTCGACTACTCGACTCTGCATCCTGCGCTACTCATTTACCCTCCAGGTCGACCATCATCATCTCTTGCTTGTTCTTGACTTTGCCCAGGTTCTTGGCCTTCTCTTCCTCTTCAGCAAGCGACGAGGACATCTCACTGATTCGGTCTTCTATCAGCTTCTTTTCCTAAAGGGAGCAGAAGCAGACAGGGTTTCAGACACAACTCTTTGGCGAGAGAGCATCCATAAAACCAAGCGTCTCACTTTAATACCTCTAGCCATTCACTACCAGCAGCTTGAGCACCATCCTTCTGAGCCTTTTCTCTCTCTCTCACCTTAACTAGCTTTGAGTTCTGGTCTTCAAGTAGTAAAATGTCCTCTTCGTATTTCTTCATTTTTGCCTCAGCTGTCACTTTCTCCAGCTGCAGCTTCTGCCTGCCAGACTCTTCCTCATCCAGCTGTTCTTCCAGATCCTACAGACAACAGACATATGATTGTCGTTTATATCATCTAAAGTGGTAATAACAAGAAGTGTTGACATCAATGTTCCACCTGGATATGTGTCTGCATCTTCTTCTTGTCATTCTGCATGCTCTGGTTCCTCTCTTCTTCTTCCTCCAGCCTGGACTCCAGGTCATGGAGGATCTCCTCCAGCTCTTGCTTTTTGGAACCCAGGCGAGCTCTCATCTCCTCAGCCTCTGCAAACAGCTCGGTCTCTGCCTGCAGCTGTTCTGCTAGGATGTTCTTTTCCTCCATTAACTACACATAAATAAAATAATCAAGTCACCAAGTATCTATATTTTTGATCATGCTGCAGAGCATTGCTGCAACCTGACCTGCTGGTGCTTCCTCTCCATCTCGACCAGCTCTCCCTCCACCTTGGTCTGCTTCTCCTTTACTTTAACCAGCTCTTCATCTTTGGCCTGCATCTCCTCCTCCTGCCTGGTCACCTGCAGCAGAGGCTTAACCTGCAGATGAAATGCCAGTGGATGACCTCTACTCATTAATCCAACCTTTGTTTTTTAGAGGAGATTACTGACCTCTAGAGGCCAGAGATTGCATCAACAATCTCGGTAGCATTCAGCACAAGCATCGACACAAAAGCACACACCTTGGTGAAGAGTCTCCACCACTGCCAATGACGCAGCTTCAAGTACGCAGCGCAGTTCCTCTGGAGAACCTTCAGAGCACTGAGCTGATGCTGCTTCTTAGCGAAGGCCCTGAAACAAGAGAATAAAACTGATCAATGAATGTAAAAGTCTGCATTTTGTTATCAAACATGATGAGATGACTGTTTAAGGTGGGGAGTGACTGAATCGATAGCTCCTTTTACTTAGAGATCACTGGAGAGACTCCGTTGCAGTGTGTGTAGTACAACTGTGTAGTACAATAGTCTTGAACAGGGTCTGTAAAAGGTGCTTAGAACTCAGACAGCAGCGGTAGCCATTCCCTTACTTGCGTGCCAAATATCCCCGGCAGACGGCCTGGAAGTAAATGATGATGTCAGTAATCTTTAGGTCCCTCTCCTCCTCCAGGTGGGCCAAGACTCCAGCTCGGAAGAATATCTTGCTTTGGCCAATGCGGAACAGGTTTCCATCCAGCTCCAGGGCTTTAATCTACCACACACAGGAAGAGAGCGGATGACATGATGGCATTTAGTTCCTGTCATGCAACAGAAAATATAATGAAGACATTGTTATAAATGTGTGCTTTGTGAGCGTGAGACAACAAAGGAGATTATTCACTGCGAAGTAAGATCCAACGCCTTACCATTCTCTCACAGGCCTGCTTGCCATCCATGAAGCCCTTGGGAATGGCGTTAGGAGTGAGGATCTCGTACCTGGACATGGAGCAGGAAAGAGGAATTGCATTATGAAAGACACACAATCACTGGGCCAGTGTTGAATCCTACAAGCTGCAATAAGAAAGACAAAACAAAAAAATAGAGAGGAAGATGTGGGAGAGGCCACAGCCGCCGGTGACACGACCAAAAGGCTCTCTGAGTCACCTCTGTCTGAACTCCTGGAAGACGATGCGGTTGGGGAAGCCCTGTCTGCAGATGCGGATCCCCTCCAGCACACCGTTACACCTCAGCTGATCCAGAACCAAGTGAGGGTCCAGTTTGCCAGCCTGCAGAATGAGGGAGAGGAGAGGAGATGCAGCATGAAATCACTTTGCATGGATGGAGTTCTGTGTAAGTAAACTTGAAACTGAAGATCTCACATTTTAATTTGGATTTAATTCATCCTGTGACGACTTTAGCAGACTAACTGTGACCGTCTCCAAACTCACCCTCTTCTCGTGGTTGGGGATGATGCACCGGACGAAGTTGGGATTGGTGTTTCTGAGTGTGGCCATCAGCTTAGATAGCTGCTCCTTGTACAGCTGCCCCACGGTGCGGAACATGCCCTTCTTGGTCTTGTAAGCAGCACCAAATGCCGTCTCATTCATGCCTGCAACCTGGTCCAAGCCCACGATTCGGTCGACTGACGAAGAAAGAAAGAGAACTATATTAATGCAGGGCTGCAAAGGTAACTGATGTGGCTGTTGTGATGCTGGTTTTATGGATGAATGGAAAATTCAAAGTAAGGCAGCGGCCCCTTTATATGAATGTAGAAAAGAGAAAAGCCAACAAAATGTCCTTGAAGTCCTTCAGTGGAGCTTAAACCCAATACTATCTGGATATTTACTAGGTAATGTTAACCAAGGATAAAAGCGTCACGTTTAGTTGAGCAGGATTTGCTCTTTTCTGATGTGATACAGAATGAAGACAGACAATGAGCCTCCAGCAGCAAGTTCCATGTTTGAGGTAACGTACCGGGCTTGCAAACAGAGCTGGATTCCCTCAGCCAGTCGGTTGCTGAGCAAAACTTCACTTGCCAACGATTTCAAATGTACATTTTACATGAATTAATAATAACTTCATTGAATATTTCCTTTTTTGTTGAGCGGGAAGCCATGCAAAGCCAGATGGGAATTTCTACAGTGCAACCAGGACGCTACAGGAATCCATCGATCCCTGCAGCGCAGCGGATGAGGAGAAGCTGCTGGTACACAGTGCCACTATCGTTCACCTGGAGCTTCATGGAGCCCAGACACATTGTCATAGAAAGAGGCTCTCTGAAACGTCTGTATGTCTACAGCAACAGAGACATGGACAGAGGAAGAAGAAGACAGGAGGGTAAGAGAGGAAAACATGCAAACATGCATCCGTCATCCACACGCAAAAACATACATAAGCCTCGATTAGTTTCTAAAAAGAGAAAAGGAGACTGAAGAGTAAGTTTCACAACATGCATGTAACATTTAGCATTTGGTTCATCCGTAGAGGACCATGAACCTGTCCTAAATCTAATGACACGCTATCTAATACCTGAGTATAGTGCGTAATACTCTCCTGGATTGATAGCTAGCTGCAGGATTATTTATACAACACATTCGTTTATATCCATATCCCTTTCTTTGATGAGCTCCCATTAGGCAAAAGGGCAACGCTAATAAACTCACCGTCTTTCCAGAGTTCGGCCACAAACTTGTCGGTTGACTGGTGCAGCAGCGTGGCCACGTTGTCATTCAGGGGATCCATGTTCTTCATGAGCCATTCATCCGCTTTGTAGTCCACCTGAACAGAGACATTCCTACGCGTTACTTCAGGCAGACAGCAAAGAGCCAGACGTATTTCCTGCTCTTTCTTTAAATCCAGGTGCGCCTGTACGTGGAGCGTTGCTATTTACACAGCCCTGCTTGTACCGCTGAAGGACAGGTATGTAGCCGGTGGGCCTTCGCTGGTGAACCCTCTGCTCCGACTGTCAGGACTCTCATGCATGTCAGCAAATTATTATGCAGGCTGTGCATGTGTGTGTGTGTGTGTGTGTGTGTGTAACTGATGCAACGTTTTATGTTAATCAGACTGATTCATAGCAGACTGAGTCCCGTTTAAATCACACAGTGAAGGGGTGATAAATAGGTCTTTAAAATCACATTTACTCTTTGTCTGGCTGGCAGTGCCGACTGCTCTTGTTGGACCGTACTGTGTTGATGGAATCAGCCTTATGCGTGTTGAGAAAACGTATAACATGTGAAGAATGTTGGACCAGAGGAGAACATCAGCCCAAAACCTGAGATGAGGAATGTAAGGTCTCCAGATGGGTTTCATCAGAATCCTGGAAAAGCAAACGCACAGTGTTTGCACTTATTTTCAATCCGTCACGCCGGATTGATTTAATGAAGTTTAAATTTACTGCTGGTTCCATTTGTTTTTTCATGGTAAAGCTCTGGTTCAGGACTCGTGTTTAGATATTGTGTTCGTACAAACATGACTGAAAGAGGGGAAAAAAAAAAAGAACAGATGCCGGTAAATGGAATAAAACAATCCTTCTGCAGATGATATCAGCTTTCATGGTGTGCCCGTCAAGCATCCTCTCTGGAATGCAGAGGTGTGTAATTTTTCTTTGCAGCCCATCACACAAGGGAAAAGTTGAAAAGCTCTTATGCAACCACCAGGAAGCAAAGACCAAACAACACACCAACATGAACCAGATGTGGGTTTCCTACAGCTGCAGTAGGACAACTGGGCAATTGTTTTCAGGCACTGACCTGCTTCATGGTTCCTTTGGACAAATCTGTACCCCCCCCCCCCCCCCCCCAAAAGATGTTCAAATCAAGTTGTGGACAGATTAGCTGCATCACTACGTTTCTGTAGTATTTACGAGTCGTCTTCAAATAAGTAATAGAGCAGGAGACACTTTAATGGTTTGAAACCCATACCCGGCCTGCGTAGTGAATGATGCAGAAGTCAGCTTTGTCCTTGAGCTGACGTGGCTTCTGGAACTTGGTGTGTGTTCCCTGCTCCTGGAGCACCTTGTCTATAAAGGTTTTATCGGTGGCCTTGGGGAACCAGCACTCCTCGTCAAGCAGGGCGAGGATGCCCGGTGGGTTTGTCTGAGGAGGAAACGCAGTTTGTTTCACATGATCCCAAATAAAAGTATTTATCCAAATGCACGAGCGGACACGTATCGTCCTGCACACGGATGGAGAACACTGACCGGCCTCTCAATGAGGTCGATGCAGGGCTGCAGGTCCAGGCCGAAGTCGATGAAGCTCCACTCGATGCCCTCCCGCTGGTACTCCTCCTGCTCCAGGATGAACATGGTGTGGTTGAAGAGCTGCTGCAGCTTCTCGTTGGTGTAGTTGATGCACAGCTGCTCGAAGGAGTTCAGCTGAAAAGAAGCAGCAACGTGTTGGTTTATGGCGGCGCGCTTTCTTATCACCCGGAAAGTAACTTGCGTTTTGTTGTTGAAATTAAAACACCAACAATCCGCACCTCAAAGATCTCAAAGCCAGCGATGTCCAGGATGCCGATGAAAGAAGCCCCCTGGCGTTTGGTCCGATCCAGAGCCTTGTTGATGCGGTGCACCAACCAGCGGAAGAGACGCTCATAGGTCGCTTTGGCCAGGGCCTCAACAGCAAAGTCAGCCTGGGGGGGCGGGGGGGGGGGCAGAAGAGTCATCATTCTCACACTATGACATCAGACCAGACAGCTGAAGCAGGTTGGGTGTTTTCAACTGACAGATGGCGCATTACCTGTTCTTTGGTCTGAGCCTTCTGCACATAGTCGCGTCCCACTTTGATTCTCGGGGTAAGAATAGCTCTGGTGAATTCCATGACATTCATTCCAAGCAGGTGGCAGAGTTTCTGTGCCACTGGGACACAGGGAAGCAGACAGCAAGAAGCTTATTATTCACACCACCTACACATCGTGTGGCTTCAGCTTTGTGTTTTATACAGTCACACAGAATGTAGATTTTAGTTTGATGCCACGTTCACACATTGTTAAATCAGAAAGCATTCCACCAACACAGGATATATTCATCTAAACCTCAGCGGGTGCATTCTTATATAGAGATGCTAAATGGTTTTCTGCCGACTGACACAACTGTGTGAATGTTGGGTGTTTACCTGTGTTCTCGGGCATGGAGGCCTGATCGGTGTTTCGCTCTTTCTTAAAGACAATATTTCCAAACTGCAGCACTGCAGAAACCACTTTCAACATGCCTGGCGAGGATAAGGAAGCATTTCATTGATTGCCAGGGTTGAAAATAAAGTAATGGTGGAGATGGAATGTAATTGCAGAAAGACAAAGGAAAAATAAGGCTGCGTTATGTTTCAGGGCACATCTGGAAGTGCTGTACTACTCACAGACGATCTCATCATGGGAGAAACTCATAATGTGCATGGCATCCATTGTCTCCTGGAAATTATCCTTGTCTTGTTGGCCAGGGATGGGAATGTTTCCGTTTGATAGGAAGCGGTAGTTGTTAAAGCCTTCGAGGAGCAGGTCCGCTAGAAACAATAAGGAACAACAGTATTTATTGATCATCTTTGTCTAAATTCTGTTTGTAATGTGCATTAGTGCCATGCTGGGTATGGATTTTGGTGTTATTTTGTGCATCCAATCAGAAAGCATTTGCCCAGCCCTGCTCCTGACTCTACAGAAAGTGGATCAGTGAAGAAAATATCCTGCAGATTTTTGAATCCCGGCTTGAAATGTCTAAACGCGTGTTAAATCCTCAGGAATCAACGCATTAACACGCCAATTTAAAAGGTAAGCGAAAACGATTAGTTGGCCGGTGCTAATTAAAACCAGCTCTCTTTAGCTCTGTCGCTCGCCTGAAGCAAATAAGCACAATCAAGAAAGCTCCATTTTAATTTGCGCTAGCTGCTTGCAGCGGTCGCCAGGCACTTACTCCGGAGATGCTCTCCAGCCCCAGCCAGCAGGCGGTAGAAGATGTGGAAGGTCCTCTCATCTTTGGCCTGTCTAATGGCCCTCGACTTCTCCAGAAGGTCTGAAGAAAATGTTAAGTACTGCCCAGGTTATGACATCATGAAGGTCAGTAAGGAAAAACTGGTAAGTTGAAGAAAGTATGAGGGGAAAAAAACGTTTTGTAAAATCCCTGCAAAGGAAGAACAGGCCATTTTACCCACACAGACGGGAAAGGTTGGACAGGAAAGCACCGTTTCTGAAGTGTTTTCTGAAACGGTATCAATTATTTTCATAAAAATAAGTCCCAATAGAAATCATTGGGCATCAAATCTTGTGTTAGCCTAAAGAGTATCCATTTATTTCTTCACCAAGCACAAATAAACCCGAATAAAAATGGAGGACTAACAAAAATACATGGTTCTGGCTGTGCCTGAGAAATATGCAGAGTGGTATCCTTGAGGTCAGCGTAAGCTGGGGTGTCGTTCAAACCACCGAAACAATCCTCTGGTCTCCTGTTCCTGAAGCCTCTTCGGGTAATGAGGATACATGTTTCAATATTGGCCCCAACAATGTAGCCCGTGACATCAAAGTTGACTCTGATGAACTTCCCCTGCAGGAACATAAAAGCACGAGAAGAAAGATGCTGTCATTTCTGCAAACCATATAAATTAATACAATAATAACTCGACAGCATCAGTCCGCCTTATCATTCCACAAGTTCTATGAAGTGTGAGAGAAGAGCTTGGATAAATCTATTTTCACTCTGGTGAGCACATGTACAATCGATTACAGTCAGAGAACGGTGATTTAATGGGGACTGTAGACTCACAAAGCGAGATGAATTGTCGTTTTTCACCGTCTTGGCGTTGCCAAAGGATTCCAGAATGGGGTTGGCTTGCAGGAGTTGGCGTTCCAACTCGCCCTGTGGAGAAAGACGGGGGTAAGAGGGTCTCCTGGCACCATGTAACGAATCTTTTATCACTATTTAGCACATTTTTCTCCGTCTGCCAAGACATGCATAAGCTGGCGACGCAAAATCAGTTCATCTTAGGAAAAATGTGGTCAAGCTTATATTGGCCAAACCAATCTTTCAGACGGGCAGCACTTCATCACGGCTCTGCTGGATTTGCTCATGTCGACTGCAGGACAATGTAACTTTTGTCAGGGGAACGCGACATGTTCATGGACTAAGACTAACAAATAGTTTGACGGAACCGCGAAGGCCGTATCGTTTGGGTGTTTTGACACGTGCTCTGTAGTGAGTTGTTGCTTTGGGAAGATTGGAGAGAGCCCTCTTCCAGCCCAGGCATTCCTATGGTTGTGATGATATGCCTTATATATACACCCAAAGGCTGTACAACTACAACCGTAATGAAAGCCTCCTCTTAAATCTTGAGAACTTGGGTGGACTGTTGGTTGGGACATTCCCCACAGCCCACGAAACCTCCGGTTTCTCCACAAATGACACAATCTCTTCTACCCAGGGAGCTGGGAGCACAGAAATAGCTGCTACATCAGCTCAGATCAGCGTCTGGATCCGCATCTAACACACTCCTCTGGACCGCTGCTGTACTCCAGTCGGAATTGGCTGTTGAGAGAAACGTGAGATGATCTGCAGATCTACTACGATGCGTTGTTAGACAGAAAGCAAGACCAAGTAGGCCGAGAAAATTTAAATAGTCTGGCCATCAGCAGAGACAGGAGATCATGCCTTTCTAACAATATGAAAGTCTGGGTCTGGTCCTTCTCCACTTGTTTTGTTCACTGGGACAGATGCGTCTGATAAATCTTCTCAATTTGCTGCCGGCAATAAACAGAAATCCAGTGATAAAACAAAGTGTTTTAATATCGGCGACTGCTGCTTTAACGGCTGATTCTCTGAACTTCAATCATCATGTGAGGAGACCGAGCCAGCGCAAACAAAACGCCTCGTAAAAAGAGAAGCTCAGATTATTCCGTCAGCGTCATTATAGAAGCAGCTGAGGTTTACAGCGGGGGCATGCATGCACACACACAACAGTCACCACACACTCCGCTTGAGAAAGGTACACTTGCCTGCAGCTTGAATGCTTTGGGAGATTCGGGCTGTTTGTTATGGAAAGATAAATACAAGTGTTAAAACCTAATTACTAAAAAAATGATGGACTATCAGCAGAGAAGGGAGGAGCATGCAGGCAGCGCAGCGCTCACAGGAATGTTGTGGTCTTTGCGTCCTTTGTGCGAGGAGGCAACGTGGGCTAGGTACTGGATGACCTTCTTCGTGTTCTCCGTCTTGCCAGCGCCCGATTCGCCTCTGAAAAACAAACGTGATGGACAGCGTGCTGATTGCATGAAGGACAAATGCGAAAATGAACACACATTTTTTTTTTAAACTTATTTAACGATTTGTGCCTTCCTCATCACTTCAAATAATTTACAACAGTCGGCAATCATGAAGTCCAGTCCGTTCAAAGTTTCCAAGCTTTTCGGTCCGCCTCTAATGATAGCTGTGTTCAGGCATGACCGTCCCACAGCTGCCACGGTCAGGACCCAGTACCCACAAAAAACCAGGGCCAGCAAACTCACTGCATGCCGGTGGCTTTAGTCAAGCTGGCTATTAACTCTTCTGACAGAGAGCGCTGCACTGGAACTCAACAGGCGGTTCCTCGAGCCTCCAGGCAGCATTATAGTCAACACTGTTGAATACTCTGAGATTATTTTTTGCCCCCCAATAGTGATAATCAGAGGATATTTGTAATCTGTCAAATTGAGTTTATAAATCTGGGTCACAACCGCATCCCTTGAACCCAAATCATGTCTTTACGGTGATGAGCAGCTTCACTAAACTGATTAAACAACGAGGCGACGCAGAGGAGAAGGTTCCACTCTCAACAACGGGGGGGGTCATTTTTACAATTTGGGATGGATTATGCAACAGTTCATTGGTTACGACTACGGAAGCCAAACAGCACGGTACTTAATTACTCTATCAAAGCAGACGAAGGCAAGGCACCAAACCACGCTCATAGCTCCAGTAGTACTGGGTAGAACCGCTGCACAAGCCGGCGGCCGCAAAAAAATACATGAAACCAGTCTTTAAATAAAACAGGGAGATGATGGGAGTTGCCCAATTGACTCGGGATGAGAGAAACATAAAAGGAGATTGAGAAACGGTTATTTAACTTGAGACACAACCACTATATAATTAAAAAGTGACGGTCCATTCAATAACTCTCTAGATTTCATGTTTGTTTCTGCGTCCCCTTCATTTACATCCTGCAGGTAAGCAATTCAAGAGCAAGAATTACCTCCACCACTGCCTTTCACATGAAATTCCCCAACAGAGGTGCATGTATATAATCTTGATCTCCAACTTTCCAGCCCGTCAACATGCTGTATTACCAGAACCAAGAGAGAGAGAGAGAGAGAGATAAAAGCACTACTTACGTGCAAAGAATTGATTGGTCCTCGCGATCTGTTGAGAAGAAAAAAAAACAATCACAGTTAGAATCTTTTCTTGAGCATTTCCTTTACTTAAAGCAGTTAATTCTGGGCTATACCACATTAAAATGCAATTAATTTCCAGCTGCAGCAGGTAAAGGCTGGACGGTGGATAACAGGAAACACCCAGACATGGACGGCAGGCTCTCATTAATCGAGCGTGTACATTTTACAGCCTGTGGGCCATTCCTCAGCCTCCCTCATCCAGACAGCGGCAGTAAACCGACACCCGTACCAGTAACCAAAGCCCTGACACCTTTCATCAGGGGAATTCAGACCCACGTCCAGATGACAGGATTATCTCTGCCCACTGAAGTGTGAACCCTCAACGCCGAAGATCCCGCTGCGCACTACAAAGAGCAGTCACGACCAGGACCGAGACGGACCCGACCCGTTTATCTGCTGACAAACAAAATCATCTATCAGAGCATGATTTAACGTGCCCACTAGGGACACAGTATATGTGCACCGTATGTTTGCTTCATAATGAGAAGTTACCGACAAATTATGAGACGTTTCCTGTGCAGAGCAGATGGTGTAAAGTCTAAAGTAACGCTACATTAAGAAAATCCATCTCGTTCTGACTGCGTTCTACAGAAATACATAAAATCGGTGTTATTTACAACTAGTAATTCTATTTAAGTGGTTTCTTCATTCACCGAATGTCAAGAGCACAATTGACCTCATGACTATAAAGAATACTGAAATAACACATTAAGAAAAACTCAAAGCCCTAAAAGGTTCAAATAAATTATTCAACATTTCTATCCAAATCAGATTTATTAATTCAACCTATATCACTATATAACCGGTCAGTAGATTCAAATATACCTAATTATTCTTTAATTGTTCAACCTCAAAAACATATTTTGAAATTCATCAGTTCTCAAGAAAGGAGCGACAAAAACCACATGTTGTTCATTAAGGGTTCGACTGGCTGCTTCTGGACTGAACCATGACATCACGCGACTGTTAGCGGCGCAGGTGATATAGTTTAAACGACCTTGCCTCGTGGGTCAACAGCAGAGGTCAGAGGTGACGGGCATAAGGGAGCACCGGCTATGTAGACAAACACAATCTTTTTTTTTTTTTATGTTTAGAATTCTCAAAACTCATTATTGACGAGCAGAGACGACAACCACTCCGATATGATGCATTAATACTTCCTGAAGTTGTCAAAGAGTGCCCCCCCCCCCCATTGACTGCCAGTCGGCTGACATTCTTGTGGCAGGAAGTGAGAAGAATTTTCATTTCCTGAATCAGGCACATTTTGGGCACACCTCCACATTCCTGAACTCGGTAAAACTGGAAGGAATGGGGGGGCCCCCCTCCTCCGACACCTCACCCGGCTACGGAGCTGCATTGCTGAGGTATTCTCTGACAGCCATCCACTGTCCTGAGTCTCGTCTTCTATCTGGCTGATGTGGGTCCGTTTTCAGACAGACTTAAAGGAGTCATCTATCTATCACCGAACAGACGACCATTTGTTCGTGCACTAAAGCGTGAATATCCCTCCGGTAATGAAATCATGTTGGAGTGTGTTTTTCTTTTGCACCTGGAGACCCTCGCGTCGCTGAAAGACCTGCTCTTTTCCCTCTCCAGCACATTACTGTGGTTTCTTCCCTTGACGAAATGACGAATGCCGACATGGCATTTCACAGGAACGATGGACACCTGTGCTGGATCGGAGTATTAATGATGAATGATCTGCACATTCTACATCATGGACACCGTGAATGTTTGAAAGCATCCTAATAGTGTTTGTTTCAAGGCCAAGGGCAAAGGGATGAAATCTATATATTGGTCAGAAGACACGTATGAATGCAAGTTACCTGCAAGTGTGTCTCAGACGCGTCTCCATTAGCCTGGAGCTAATTAGCCTGACGGATTTTCACCGCAGCGACGTGCAGCCTCACTGGGCCGTGGCACGCGACGCTGCGTGAGTCATCACCAGTATGAAAACCAAATACACAATCGCTAAACTTCCCCAGCCGCCCTTTCCAAGTTCCCCCCCGCAAATGTAAGTCAGCCCACACAATTACCTCCAGTGTTGTTCTGGGCCTTAATAAGCACCATTTGACGAACATTCGTCTCTTCTGTGCTCTGTCCCTCCGGCGGCGGCCGTTTGTTTGGAATCGTAGCCGCATGAGCAGGAACAGATACTCAACGGACTAAACAAAGCAACAACAAAAGGAATTCCCGAAAAACTGCGTGACATCTGTGGAAAATATTTGAGCGTGTGGCTGGGTCTCATTATCATCATGACATCGCTGGTTAGTGTGGAAGATAAGGCGACCTCAGCTGTATGTTTAGAATGTACTACACTTTGGACTGCTCCCACGCCATCCTCTGCCTCTCACACATCCATTTGCCTGTAGCTTACCTTCGATCCCCTCCTTCATTTGAACACACACACCAACTCCAGACCTAAACCCGTTGGCTCTTTCCACAAATTACTCTTCAGGATTCCATTCACAGTCGCAGTCAGACGCCACAAAGTAGACACAGACTTCACTTCCCAGAACTCAAAGGGATGCTTTGTTGAACGTATCCCTTCCATCACGCACGTCCGTCAGGCAGAGAGCAATCAGCCTTCTGCTGCTGCGAGAGGCGACGCAACAAAGAGTAATGAAATATAGACTCTTAATGAAAACAAGCGGAGACAGCTGTGCTGAAACTAGCGTGGATGTGATCAGGTTTTAATAATATAGACTCAGGTCTAGCATTATGGGAGTGCTTCCGTCACCTCCTCTACAGATCGAACCTTCCTGATGACGCCTGCTCTTGTCATCTTCTCCAGCGAGAAACGGCTGATCGAATGGGGGGGGCGGGGGGGTACTACTTTTTGAAATTCCGTTCACAGTCGTCTCTCTTTCAAGGTGTTTCAGTGCTGCTTCAGCGGAGAAGAATAGGAGCATTCCTGGGCCAGCATCATTCTCCTTCCTGCGCCTCGTAGCCTTCACTAGAGCATCGAGGGGCATCATCACGTCCCCCCTGGGGGGGCCGTATTCAGAGATGGAGTCCAATAAAAGCAGTAACTGAACTTTGCCAGGCTGTTTATGTGCTTTCATAGTTAAATCTTATTCACCCTGTTATTTTTGAGATAGATGTATGTTATGAAATTAACGCCGTAGGCTGTTGAATTCATTTGTTATGCGCCCCCACCTTGGCCCACGGCAGCTTTTGGATCCAAGTTACCATGACAACGACCTAGCGGCTCATATTTACCCAGGAGGACGTGCTGGCTCGGTGAAGGTGCATTTGCTCTCCTCTTCCAGATCCCACAGTCTTCACCCCTGTTGGGTTCCCCTTTCTGTGTTGCCCTCATTTTCTAATTCCCCCCCCCCCCACCTCCCTCCCCCCAACGAATGATGCAAACTCAGTTCACATAGGTTCCTATAGATGTTCTACATTTGAACACATCATCAAAGCATTTGGCTGCAATGTTATTTCCACTGCAAAGACTCGCTGCCAGTCATTTATGTAAGGCTAATGGGAACTGGAAATAAGTTGGCACAATCGTTTTATTAGGATTAAAGTTGGACCAAAGTTCAGTGTCTACATGAGTACATGCTAAATGCTAACCTTAATGACAGCACGGGGAGAAGCAGGTTTCATTTCCCCGGTTTTATACCTTAGCACACTGGTGTGGGGGGGGGGTACACACATGCATCTCACTTCAGATTCCCAATAGTAGGAAAGGCAAGGTTCCCCTTGCTGCAAATAATTTATTCCCTGTGAGGATTAAACAAACCCTCATTCTTCACATTCCTGAGCGCCCCCCCCCCAACGAGCCCCAACTCCATTGCGACCCTTTATCATTGCCCTAATTTGAACCTTGTTCAGCCTGGGTACTCCCCCCTCCTGATTGTCCTGCGATCTAGCGGTTCCATCTTTACATGGGGAAACCGTTCAGTCGCCTCGTTCACACAGAGCGGCACCAAAACAAAGCCCCCTTCTCTGGACTGGCTTTTTTGTTCACACTGAACAATGCAGAACAACGACACTCTGACGTGCGAGTTTAAGCAGCATGCTGGCGTTCCAAAAACAAATTAAAGCCGACATTTAACCCTTTAGTGTCCGGGTACAGTGTGATGGATAACATATGTGGCAAAGGATTAATATACAAGACCAAAAAAATTACATTTACAGTTAAAGGGCAAGATCGTGCAAAATAATTGACGGCAATATCCATAACGGTTACCTAAGGCTGAGTGGGCTTCCCCCCCCCCATTTATAATGATGTGGTGGTGGAATATTTGGCTTTAGACGACTACAAAAGTTTAAGGACTTTCTAAACCCTAACCAGAAAAATTATTCTCCACACTGTGGATTCCACCGTCCAAACCAAACCTCAGTGCTCACAAACATTTTCAGCGGTCAAACAATCCTCATTAATCTCATTTGTCATAACACAGAGACAAAAGTTGACAGGCCCGCCTCTCGACTTTCCTCGGAACACAGTTTTCTGATCAGGAAGATGAAGCTACAGAGAACAGTTTTGGAAAAGTAGAAGTTGGCTTGATTACAAAATATTCTTCTGGGGCCTTTGCAACTGGATAGAACACATTTTTTCCGACCCTGGAGTTCAAGCTTTTTCAGTTTGCGTCATAAAAGAAGTTGCACGCAGTGAAAGCCCTAAAGCTAAGGCAATGACCACACACACACACACACACACATACACACACACACACATCTCCATCCTCAGTCTGTCTGGTGATAGTGGTGTAAAGACCTCGTCCACATTCTCAGACTGTGAGCAACTGCAGTGTTTAACAATCACTTTGAAGTTTCCACAAAATCGTGATAGGACACAAATTAAACTCTATGAAACTCTATGAAAGTCTTTGCACTCAAGATCCAAGTCAAATCCCACGTGTTCATACTGTATCCTCATCAGAACCCAAAGGTTTTGACGCAACAGCAAGATATTTTTGAGTTTACAGGACGCTGCTGATTGCGCAGGGCAGAAGCAGCTCTATTAAACGAAGGGGGAAGCCGCGCTGTTGGTTGGTTCAAATTATTCCCTGCCAGAATGCCACAAAGCCCTCGAGATTTTCCCACCGGAATTGCTCCTTTCCGGGTTTTAATTTCAGACCCGTGGTGTTAATACTAGTTAATTCAGGAAATAAAAAATGCACACACACACACACAATACAATCCTCGTTGTTCAATTCAATGAATTAGTAACAAAAATGTCCAAAACTGGATGGAAATAATTTCCCCATCCATCTCTGTTTAAGCAGAGCGCAAATATTGTACATTCTGTTTGCAGAAAAGAGGAGAGATGACTCACTTATTAGCTACTTCAGTATCACTCTGGACAAAAAAATGTATAATTTAGGACGTTAATAAGACCCTTTCACAATAAGACTTAATGTCTTTAGGGTGCTGAGGAGGTAGAGAGAGACAGCCCATGTAAGATAAAAAAAGAAAAGAAATGGAAAGTCTTTTAATAATTCATTGAAGTCCATTTAAAATGAAGGCTACAGTATTTCATAAATTAAATGAAATTAAATTCTTCGTTTACTGGTCACATGGCCGTTGGGAGCTGCCGAGTGACTAACCAGATCAGTTGCGTTTTTTCACTGCACCGCTGTTGAACCAGCTGCCAGGGAGGCATTCACAGCCACTCACGAGCCTCCGAACAGACGGCCAGAAAGCCCCACTGAGCTGACTGGCCTTTCACGTGTGTGAAAGTGTGAGTGTTTGTGTGTGTCTGTGGGAATTTGAGCGCTATGTGCTGGAATTCGGATGCCCCTGTGTCCCTCCCTGCCAGCGCTGGGGCCTCTTGGGCGTGGAACAAGCTTTGTTTTCAGCAGACTGGTGGCGTTACGAGGGAATCAGGGGAAGCTGCGGCGGAGTTACAATATGGAGATTTTATGGTAATCAGTTCTGTGTTTCAGGCCTTAGCTGCAAATAGCAAACCCTGACTCAACAAACGTGTGACAGACAAAAATGCTGCTTATACGGGGAGAGATGTTTTTACACCATCAAAGACCGAACAAATGGAGTGGAGAAAGTTTATAAATCCCTTCGACAGACGTGCTTCCCAGGCCTCTGGCACAAGTGAATACTTCCCAGACTGGCCCAAATGAGGAGAAGGGTGTGGGTGTGAGGAAAAATGGTGATAGCAAAGGGAAAGATCAGAGACTCTGGGAGATGGGCTATAAATAACATCGCGTCGCCTGCTGACACACTTGCACATTAAATCCTTAGTGGGCCTCAATACTTGCGATTCGGTTTCAGGGGAGTGACGACAGTTGGCAACTGAGATCACAGACAGAAATAGGTTGTCAACGTACGTTAGGGAATGTCCCCAGCCTTTCGGAAATGACAGCACAATGTGTGGGGGACAACCTGACAAAGGGTGCTATGACGTCCATTCGTTGCGATTTCAAATCAGAATCGTGTGGGTGGGGGGGTGGGGGGGGTTAAAGGAGAAAATCAGTCACTGAAACATACTGGTCCCCTTAAATATGGATGATAGGACAGCAGGAGTTTTGGTCAAGACTGTTTTTATCAGCGTCAATTTGAGTGTTTTTAGACGCCGGAACGGATGAAATTGTTTTCAGTTATTTCATATTTTGGATGAACAAAGGTATCAAGAAAGAGGAAGGAGTTACATAACTGCCCACTGGTTTTACATCTCACCTATTTAGAAACAGCTCCTGTTTCGTACTACAGACACCTTGCAGTCGCACCCATCATGCCTACGCATTGTTCACGCCTGATACTGCAGACGAGGATTGCATTAAATGCCCCACGGAAATATAATCCTCATTATCAGTGTCGCTACCCCCCCCACCCCGAATATGTTGCAGACAGAGGATGTCTTTGCACTTTGACTCTCACATACACACAGTTTTGTTTGTGTTAGCAGATTATGAATGCTGCACCACAGCATGCTTACCACAAGTGTAAAATTAGCCTTGTGCTTTTGGGTGTTGCCTTTAGGGAACAGGAAGCAGTCGCAGGATTTACAGCAGGGTGCTTTTGGCAATGCAATCGATTGCAGATGGCAGCCGTGGGGTGGCCGCACAGTGGCTCTTTGTCACGTCTTGGCCCACCATAATTCAAAAAGACAAGGCTGTTGTCGCACGTGTTTATATATCGCAGCCCCATGTAAATCCAAGACATAAATGACAGCAGAGGTGTGGGGGTCACACAATGTGTTGGACAAATTTTTTATGAGGGCAGCGAAAGAACATAAACATTACACTAAAACAAGAAAGGTAATGAAAGTCTTACATTTGCTGCAAAATCCACGTAGCAGCAAGCAGCGGTGAAACAAAAATATGGGTGAGATTTGAAGAAGCGCCAGACTTCTCGGACTATGTTAAGAGAACACATTGATGAATACACACACGTTGTGTCATCGGTAGCTCATAAAAGTGAGTCACGCAGCAGATCAAGCGACCAATCACCCAGCTTGCCTTTCACCCTGGGCTGGTTTGCAAGGTTACGAGTGTCGGTGAGAGCGAAGGCACAGAATCAGCCGGGCAACCCGATCCGTCGTGCTGGCAGGAGGTATCAATGTCATGATAACTCCATCCAAGAATGAGGGCAAAACATGGCAGAGAGCTCAGTCGTCACCAATGTCCACAGTGTGTGTGTGTGTGTGTGAGTGTGCGTGTGCATGTGTGTGTGTGTGTGTGTGTGTGACCTCTATCTGTATAATGACTTGTTTCCCCAATCACGGAAGAAACGAAAGTCAGAGCTTGTTTACAAAAGACGAGCAGAAACATGATTTCAGACAACAAGACATCCACGGTTGTCCATCAAGGAACATCTGACACACACACACACACACACACACACACACACATACACACACACCATTAACCTGCACACCTGTCTTGTCACTCAGTCCCTGGGCTAGCCCTCCATCAAGCCCCCTTCTCCAGTCCTCACTACCCTAAAATGAGGCCTAATATCCCAGAGACAACCACTGTGACACACACACACACACACGCACACACTCTCTCCCAGCCCCCTTCAGACTGCACAAAGCCCCCATTGTGAGGTACAATGCTGGCCACCCCCTGTCTTCCCCCTGTCCCCTCTGCTCTGTCTCACCCATAACTCTGCTGATTCGCCTTCTATATCCCCTTCAGTCAGTTCTCTGGTGGATTTCGTGTTTCGTATCTAAACCACCAGAGGTACCAGAGGAGCTGCCGTCCGTGGCCTCTTCCAGTCCAAAGCAGGTGCTGTGGGGATTATTTCAGGGGCGTGAGGTGAAGTCTGGCACCATGATTCCCAAGTTTCCAGCTTCACGCATGGGAGCAACCAGAGAGTCTCTGTATTGGCAGAAAGTCTGCAGAGTAAACTCTCCATTGCAGGTTTAAAAAGTAGAAGAAGTTAACCACCAATAGTTCTACCGTGAAAGCAGACCTCTTGAGACATAATCGGTGATGTTATAACCTTTCACACACTTCACACGCATTTTTCACACACTAATCTGCCGGGTTATGCAGCCGAGCCCATCGATGCCTGTAAGGGAGTTAAACTGGACAAAAAGAGCAAACACAACGCACTTCCAGCTTAACTGGTCGTATCTTCCCAGAGATGATGAAAACTGAATTCATGATGACTCCATGAGGTAGCATTTTCACAACTCTGTCAAAGAAGATTAAACCGGCAAGATAAAACTCGACCCTACCTTGCAGCATGCAGCGGTATGCTGACTCAGAGATGGCGTAGATGTGCGGCGGCATCTCGTGCCTCTTCTTCCCTCTGTACATCTCAATGATGTTCTCCGAGTAGATGGGAAGGTTCTTGTAGGGGTTGATCACCACGCAGAACAGGCCAGAGTATGTCTGTGATTAAGACAAACAGGCAATGAAGAAAATATCAAGGAAAGGAAGAGACGGCACCTGGAAGAGGTGGAAAATAGAAAGAACCGGAAGCAGACAAAAAAGAAAAACACATTTTATGGCTGTTACATTCAAATTGATCCTGCATGCGTGTTGCGTTTTAAATCCGTCCGCGTACATCGGTGAAGCGGGACCTGTCATTACCCACTTCTTAGGGGCTTCCATCATCATAGCAGGCATGCAGCTCCGCGATAGACACTGGGCAGGCCGGGTGAACGAAACACTGAACAGACCAACAAACAAAACGCCCTGAGAGTCCCAATGAGAGCCTTTAAAATAACACAGCGCGACACAATGTGAACAAAGAGTGTGTGAACGTCATTGAGATGAAGCAAGTAGCGTCCACTGGAAACGTTCAGCCTCGTCTACGAGTGATTGCAGTTAGCTGCGTAATTAGCCCCAAGATCTCTCTCCAGAGAATATGCATGGGATGACCCCTCGTCATTTATGCTACAGACTGAAACAACCAGGCGACAAAGCCGTCGGGAGGGGGGGGGGGGGCTGAGCGAGAGGCTGGGGGCGATGGCCCCGCAGCATTCTGCAGGTGTCATATGCATCGCCACAGGAGACACGAGGAAAAAGCTACATTCATCAATGTGTGTGCAGCTAATCCATGCAAGTGCTGCATGCTGCATTCTGCTGACATCACCCACCAACAGAATGTACTTTAAATGTGCTCTTTAACTACAGCAACATGAAAATGCATGCAAATATATAGAGCTTAATTTTTTAAGAGGAGTGCAGGAGAGTCATAATAATAATACTGAACTCTTTTATAGCACGAAAGTTGGACGCCAGTCAGTGAAGTAGCATTTGTCCAGCAGATCTACAGCATGTCAGCAACTGACAGACGTTTATCACATCCAGACACACGCTCGATTATAAAGCAATCGGCCCCGTCTGGTCTGAGGCTGCAGGAATCAGAGGCAGCCGGCTCGCTTCAAGGTTACAGCGACGGCCATGTTTGTTTGTTCTGTCTCCAACCGCACCACAGACACATACATACACATACATACCCTACTACAGTGATGTTTATTTACCAGGAACACTTAAGAGAACTCAGAGAAAAGGTACATTTTAAAAATATTTTGTGGTGAAGCAGCGAGTTCTAGCACGGCACAAAAGACGTTCTCTCTAAGCTGCAGCCTGTAAGAAATGAATGAGCCTCTGTTTTACAGAGAGTGAAGTGAATTAGACATACGAAGAGCAGCGGGGGGGGGGGGTCGCTTCATCTCAGACCACGGGCAGAGTGAAGGACCCGGGGCAGTGAGGCCATCGTGCAGACGCTCAGTCAGTTGGTTATTGGTGAGAATTTAGCATAAAGTAGGAATGGCGAGGAAATGATGGTCGAGAAAGAGAAAGCGCTGAGGAGTGCTGCACTGATCCAGCTGAGGGTTCCCTCCGGTCCAATCCGCTCAAAGAGAGCCGTGTTCTCAGACAGAAGGCCTGCCGTAACTCAAACGCTCCACTCTCCTTCTCAAGGGTAATGCAAATTTAATTCACCCTTATCTGAAACCTGGAGCTGCTATAAATAAGGGTCTGCTCCGTTCCCTTCGCTGCTGCGACACGCAGGGAAACCTGGACAGACCCAGAGAAGCAAAGGGGACATTGTTATACGCAGCTCCGTGTCTCTCACGCCACTTTAATTTGGATGAAGCTGCACGAAGCACTAATGGAACAGGGATGAAACTGTGCATCAGCGTCTGCTCGGTGAGCATTTACTACGACCGTTTGCCAGCGCGCCTGCCAAGCCAACATGTCTGTCCCAGTCCGGGAAAGACGAGGTGATGTTTCCACTCTGAAATCAGATCCAGGAGATGGGCTGCCCGTGGCCCTAGTAACAGCTGAGCAACACGCAGCCAACAGCAAGACACAACAGCCCTCTCTGAGCCGCCAGGCCGTCAGGCAGCCTGGCTCCATTACGGAGGCTGGGAAGAGCAATCCATGTGCAGATGTGAGCGTGACCACATCCGGTATGGCGCTTCACCAATTCATGATCACTCCTCGTGATAAGATAAGCGGGGTGAAATCACACCGACAGCAGAAAAAAAAACATCTGGTTTTCGGCAAAGCTATTAAGTTTAATATTTTTGAAACATAAAATAAAATACCACAAACTACTTATTCAGAGTCGTTTGGTCAAACTTTGACTGTGTGTGTGTCAACATGGCGACTACGTGAAAAGCAAACAGAAAGTCCAAGGTTAGATTGGATCCTCTGAACGTCCCACAGAAAACGGGACAGAGTGAGACTTTCATTCTAACGAAATATGAAATGTTATATTTCTACGTTTTATCTGCTGCCCTGCTTGCAGGCCCAGCGTTAAAACACCGAATAAGGTGGAAGTCAGAATGCGGGACAGGTTTAGCTTGCAAACATTTGAATCCAAGAAGCAGACGAAAGATAAAAAGTAAGGGGGGGGGGGCTTGAAATCAGGTCTCGTCCAGATACAAAACAGACACAGAGTGGATATCATTGCTGTCCACAGCCACAGCGAGGCAAAGACAGAGTGTGGGAAACGGAGCCGAGTCGGACGCCGAGCAGCAGAGCTGGCGTGGGCGGCAGGAGACCGACAGACGGACAATCTGCTGGCCATGGAAGAATGCTGAGGCTTTCTGACAGCTGAGGCTCATCCGACGACACAAAGGCCGGCCTGCAGCCCCGTTAGCGCGTAGCATTGTGGTAAGCCTGTGACTCAGCGCGTCACAGATAGCAACAACAACGGAGACGGCCAAGCAGGTTGAGCGACTTCAACCGTGCGGAGCCATCAGATGGGGAAGCGGTGATGGAGCGAGCCGGCAGGAGATCCAGCATCCACCCATCGAGGCTTAAAAAAACGCAGCCTCGAGTCTTTCTGCTGCTGGCCGGAGAATCTGCGTGGTTGTGTGATCATCAGCCAGAGACAAAAGCATATCGAGGAAGACAGAGAGAGAAAGAGACACTCTTGATAACTCTTAGGTCTAATTTTAGTTGGATTTGCTCCTGCTTCCAAAATGAAAGTCATTAGAAGAGAGACGAAGAGCAGAATGACTTCAATAGCTGAGAATGAAGGAAGCGAAGGACTTCAAAGCAAAAAAAGAAGGGCTGCACATGAAGACGAGAAGATTCCAAAAGATCCACGGCATGTTTTTCACAATGTAGATCAAACTGGGAAGTGTTTCCATTAACTCCAAGTAGGAGCACAGCCTGGGGGGGGGGGGGGGGCATTATGCTATACGGTGGACGCAGCTGAGATTTGGGGGTAAGTCAAAGACATTGGAAAAAGTTAGAACATAGGCGGTTTCTTATTATAAGGGAGCGCCGAATGGGAAAATTCTCTTCCCGATAGAAAACCAAAACAGTCGGACACATGTTTTCAATTCGTCTGGGCTGTGGGGCAAATTCACGAGCTCCAGAGCCAATTCTGAACCACGAAAAAGTAGAAGCCACGACACCGTGGTACGGCAGAAAATGACCAGGAATGCAGAATGTAAATTCAAAAGCGTTCAAAAAGTGAAAATATGAAGTAGAATGGAAAGAAATCTAAAGCCAATAGCGACGTTTTACAACGACGCGCGATGAGGAGCACAGATTATTGTTCTTTGGCCTGCAGTCCCTGAACCAGGTGAAAACCGACACACATTCTATTCCTGGAAAACGTGTCGCTAAATGGGTCAAGATCAGAACTAGAACGTCAGAGCGGATCCTTCAACAGAGAAACTCGATGCTTCAACATGATGAATTCAGACGTGAAGAAATCATCACAAGATCAGACAGGAACACGAATCACCTGGCTCAGGTATCAAACTTAAGACTCCGCTGACATCAGAGCAGATCAAAGGACATCTAGCCTAGAGGCACCAAAGACAGATCCAGAAAACCTGGCAATGTTTAAAAGACATCTCATATTACATCTCCATGCAAGATTAATTTATAACAAGTCTTATAACAGCATAGGATTGCTACAGAGGGATGGAAGGACCATCTCTGAAGGCTCCGGGTTTCAGCCACTCACGTAAATGAGCCCAGAGTAGTAGCGGTCCTTCAGGTTGTGCAGCACGGACGCTTCGTTCAGGCAGGTGAGCTCGGCCATGTCTTCCACCTTGCTGAACTTTGGCGGGTTCATCTTCTGGACGTCGTCCTTGTTGATCGGCACCTTTTTGCCATTCTCGGCCAACTCCACCAGCACCTCCTCGCCACGCTCTTCCCGGATGCCGGCCGCCTCGAAGCCATGGCGCTCCGAAGGGACCCACACGAGCTTCTTGGCCGTCCAGTCCGCCTGCGTGGCCGGGTTGTAGACCACAGCCCGGTCCACAAACAGGTACCGCTCGGGGTCTTCCTGCCCACTCCGATGAGACATGTTGCTTTGGGTTTACCAGCGCTGTGTGGCCACCTGGAACAAGACAATATCAGAGATGGACTTTCAAAGCGCACCAATTCGGATCAGTGCAGCCTCGACATGGGAACGCGTCCCTCAGCGCAGAGCGCTGCAGACTCCACTGGATTACGCATAGTGCGTAGGATCCAGCGCTCCGACAGCGAACTGGACGGAGCTGCACAAATGTATCTTATACAACATGCAATGACTGTGCGTTGGCCGGTCTCCATAACGGGGGGGGGGGGGGGGTCTTATTCACAAATACAAGGCTGTTTGTTATCTGCAGTATTTAAACCTGCGCAACCACATTCAGCCAAAAAGGGTCGCGTTACTCCGGAATGCGCCCCGACATGATGACGTCGCTCTAAAGGTCCCGTTATCGCCGTCGGGATAAACTCAAGCCTTTTTTTAAGGTTCGCTTCAGAGACATTTCAGACCCGGTTCGGTTCGAATGGAAGACAACGAGCCGTGAGAGCCGAGTGCCCCCCCCCCCCCCCCCTCCGGGTGTAAAAGCGGCCGGCGTGGGGCGTCATTCCGGGGTCGGCTTCCTCACGAAGGTAACTCAGTTAAACTAAGTTCTCCATCCAGTGATGGAATAAGTCGCCGCGCGCGGGGAGGAACACCCGGACTCACCTGGTGGTGCGTTCAGGTCCTCAGTGTTCTCCAAGCTGTCCTCTCTGTCCCCCTGGCGCGACAGTGTACGCAACTGGCGGCTGCACGCAATTGAAGTGCGGGCATGTATGCGGGCTCCGGGACGCACCACAGTCTGCGAGGCCCCCCCTCACACCGAGGCCCCTCCTAAATGGAGATTTGACCGCAGCTGCTCCCGCCTACGACGGACTATGTTCTCATCGTCACCACGCGGATCGATACCCCGCGCGTCACGACACGGATTATTTTTTAATTCCCGAACAAAATGCGCCAATAAAGAATTTAAATGGACTTTATGAAGCAGCAAGTTCAAAATGATTCCACTCGGTTCGCAGCCCTTCTCTTTCATTGGCTGGACTCAACAACCAGCTCCCATAAATAACTTTTTATAAACGTGTGAAACAAATATATCCCACTTCAATGTCACGCTGGAAGAATAACACAAACATGTTTATTATAAATGGAGAGATCTTACAGGCGAGCAGGGAGGACGCGCTTTCTGTGATTAAACGGTTGGCGTCTGCACTAAATGTTGGGAAACATGCGTTGGTAATTTACACATGAAAAACGATGTCAAAGTTCGTTCTCTTAATGTCGGAGGCTTCAGCGGCCGCCTCTCCAGGCTCCTCCACCCTTCTTCTTCATCCCACCTCGTCCTCCTCCACCTCCGGAGCCTCCTTTCACCTTCTTCCTCACTCCGCTTGCTTGTTCCGTGTCATCTTCATCTCCATCTCCAGCTTTGGGCCTTTTCCTTTTCTCACCCTGCTCCTTCATTTCCTGAAAAAGAAGATTTTTTTTTTCCTGAATTTAATATTTATTTATAAACTAAAACCAACATATATTAATTTCCTATTTTGAGACTGATCTGGCTGTAGAACTCCAGTGGCCTTTATGTTACGCAAAATGTATAAATACAAAAAGAGAATAGTTCACCCCCCCCCCCCCCCCCCCCTTTCAGGCTACTCCTAAAAATGAATAATATTCAGTTTGGATATTGGTGTCGTCTGAAACAGATAAGCGTGATCACGCAGCAGAGACGACTCACCAGGCGGGCGAACCTCTGGGCCTCGCTCACCCTCTCCATCAACATCATCACTTCCTCCTCATGGGTCGGGAAGGCGGGAAGCTTCTTCCCGATCAAGCTCTCTATTCTCTGGAAAAGCTCCACGTCATATCTGAGACGACAAAACGCATCGAGCTCATTGCCGTCAACTTATTTTGACACGAGCGTGAGCGGAAACAGTTTAATCACGGCAGATTAATAAAAGTTCTTACTGAGTAACGAACGTGATGGACTTTCCAGAACGCCCCGCTCTGGCTGTCCGTCCCACCCGGTGGATGTAGTCCTGATCCAGAAATCAATACAAACGAATCGTCAGATAACACCTAACCATCTCAGAACGCGAGCGGCATCGCCGGCGTACCTTAGAATGAGTGGGGATGTCGTAGTTGATCACGCAGTCAACGTGAGGAATGTCCAGCCCCCTCGATGCCACGTCGGTCGCCAGCAGCACCGACCGAGACTTCGACTTGAACTTGTTCAGCGATCCAAGACGTTTATTCTGACATTTAATAAAAAAAAAAAAAAGACCCAGTCAGTATGTTAACTTTACCCGAAAAAGGTTATACAGCATGCGACTCCCTGAAGCGTTACGGGCCAGAACCAGAGGAGGACGCTGTCCGACCGTCCAACGAAACCAGCTGACATGCCTTTGGTGTTCATCACTGGCAGCAACAGCAACGGAATGTCGTCTGATCTCATTTATCTACTCGTAATACTTCTGACAGCAACGCATCAGAAATAAGCACTGACCGGATCTGCTAAAGCTGTATAGTGAAATAACTTTGGGGCGCTCCAACCAACGAATATTATTGTTATCAGTTTAACATCTTGAATCTTCTTTGATATAGAAATTGAGAATATCAAAGAAGGTCGATCACAAGTTCCCAGAGGGCGCAGGGATGTCTGAAAATATTTTGATCGTTCTGTTCAAAACAAAAGAGAGAGACTATGATTTTGTTTTTTAAATTATGATAGAAATTCAGAGGTTATGTTTTTACTCCTGTCCCTGTTCTGGCTGGTTTGTCAGTCGACTGATCCAAAACCTATTAATGTATTTTTTCAAACTCTCTTTAAAATGATAAGACAGGCTAATTTATGTTATTTATTTTCCATTTCTCTGTGAATAACAAATGGTTCTTGATCCGTCAGCGTGGGCACGTTTGGACGCAGCTTGACTGAATTAAAAGGGGGGCTGTTGGACTCGGTGCTACTCTACATGAAATTAAAATGAAATAGTGTGTGTGCTTTCCGCTGAAGTTCTACCTGACTCATCTGGCCATGAAGAGGGATAGCTGTGATCCCAAGATTCCTCAACAGCAGCGCCACCCGCTGGGCATTGTTACACGTGCTGCAGAAGATTATAAATGAGTTTCCGGCCAGTTCGTTCAGGATGGAGACCAGGTAACAGTCCTGCAGCAAAACAAGCACACAATATTTATCATGTAAATATTTATCACTACAGAGCCGTAGCGCTCCAGCGACCTTTACCTTGTACTTTGACGGTATGAAGATGTAGTATTGCTGTAGTTTCTCGACTGTAGAGTATTTGGTGGATACGGCGCACTTCACTGGATCTTTCAGAGCGGCTCTCTGGAGTTTCTGCACCTGTGAAGCAAATGAAAGAGGAAATCCATTTTAAGGTGAAGCTAAATTTCAATGAGTTTTTTTTTTTATGTAAACATTCCTCATCGGTAACGCAGACATAACGATTTACCTTTTTGGTCATGGTGGCAGAGAACAAGAAGGTGCGTCTATCTCGAGGAATGACCTTCAGGATTTTATCCACCTAGAAAGAACAGAAAGAAAAGATGAAGTCACAGCTTCAGAGACAGTTTGGTTGAAGCGTTGCAACAGAAGAAATCTTTCCACTCAAGAGATTTTGTCTCTTTATAGTAATTATAAACGCCATTACCGAGTTTTATATTAAACATTTGTCCTCTGACATCCGGATAATCACACTGATCAATATTTTCTTTAGTGACGTGTAGTAGAAGTATAGCTAAAAATACATTTTACTGTCTATGTGACATCAGATATTTTGAAACTTTGATGAACGACAATGAGAACAAGCATTTCTAACAACCCACCTCAGTTTCAAAGTCCATGTTGAGGATTCTGTCCGCTTCATCCATGACCAGGTACTTCAGCGCTCGCAGGGAGAAGCCCTTGGTGTTTTCCATGTGGTCGATCAACCGACCCGGTGTGGCTGCAAAACGCGTTCAGTTTACATCATTACATTCATCCTGAAATGGTATAAACAGTTAAACACCGAGGTGACTGGGACATTATGCAGGTGTAAATCCTTCCTATAATAAAGTGATGGAAGATATTACCGCTCTAATGTGAAAGAGAATATTTGAAGCACATCGATCCAAGCAAATAAATAAATAAAAAAATACAAACCAATTACAACATGTGGTTTTTTAGCCAACACCAAAGACTGGGACATCATATCGATTCCTCCAACTATGACAGCTGCAACATAAATGAGACACTTTTCAGACACCCAACCACAGAAAGGTAATCTGCATAACTGCAAACCAGCTCATAATGAGGACACCTACCACACTTCACACCAATGCTGGAGCCCAAGGCCTGAAACTGCTCAGAGATCTGAAAAGCCAGCTCTCTGGTGGGTGTGAGGACGAGGGTATGGAGCCTCTGGGGCGACGCCAGCAGTGACTGGAGGATGGGCAGAGCAAAGGCACCCGTCTTTCCTGAGCCGGTCTCCGCGAGGCCGATAACGTCCTTCCCTGAAAGTTCACAAAGAAAGCATAGCCCATTAACCCATTAACATTTTACTCGGTAAAGCGCTTCAGTTTAATTCCAAAGTAGGACATGTCCCTGCATGCAACCTTTCCATTCAGCAGCAGACAGTAAACACAATAAATGAGTCTGAAGTATGTAAAAAAAATAATTGAATTGTGTCCAACATTAAAATGCTGCTTATGTGCATCAGTAAAAGCAATTAGATAACCACGTAGTACCATCTTAAAGTAGAAGAAGGGCTCCAGTTACCTTGCAGGGCTAACGGGATAGCTTCTACCTGAATCTTCGTTGGAATCTTCCATCCCAGCTGATCGCAAGCCTCACAAAGAACTTCAGTAACACCCTGTTCAAAGCAAAAACACCAAGTGGAAACCATGACCCGTTTGTTACCTCTGATATGATTTAAAAACACAAGCAATGGCCGACTTTAGTTTAGCTAGCTCAAACTGCTACTCCACGCTGCTGATAATTGTAGCTAGAGCCGTCTTTCTCCTCCCCTCGGCGGTTTACCTACCAAATCCTTGAAGGTCTTCGCCGGCTCGTTGCTTTCAACGCCATTTAAAGGGCTGTTATCTTCATCGCTACTCGAATTTTCGAGTTTCTCGTCTCTGTTTGGCTTCGTGCTTTCGATGTCCGCCATGTTTTTACGCACAACGTGCCGCCGGCGACTCACTGCGCAGATGCGGAAGCTAATTCAGTGATAAAGGTCGCAAGTGGTGACGGGAGTTGCTGTTCTTAATTGCATCTTGCCTGTCAGGCCACGCATCACCTATATTTACTTTTTTTTTTAGGGAGCTTTAGAAATGTAATTTTATCTCTCAAATAAAAATGTTTTTATTTTATGAGCGTGATTGTTTATCCACATTTGTTTACATTATACAGTATAACTTGCAAAAGGAAGAGTTCATTATGCATTTATTTAGCTGCAGGATAGTCTGAAATATTTTATGTTGACAAACAAACATTTTACACTTTGTTGACAAACATTCCACACTTTTATTTATATCCAACATGGCCAAGAGTTCACCAATAAAACAGTCAGCCATTGAATCATACAGAATGCAGTTCCTGGTCATGTCAAAACTAGCTGGAGATAAAACAAAATTATACATAAAAAAAAAAACACCATACAGAACAGAAAGAACACTTGGTATTATCTGTGCAGAGAGCTGTGCTCTAATCTGATGAAACAGCGACCAATTCCCATTACGTGTAATCAGATTTCTGAAATAAACAAATTCACATTCTCTGACAACAAAAAATGGTTCAGATTAAAACAAAGATGAGTAGCCTTTTCTCGCCTTAATAAAGAGAGACTAATCTAGGTGATTGCCATGACGACAGCTACCGCTACACCTCTGCACACAAAACACAGCGCTCATGCTCTTTTTCAGAGTGCACTAAATATTCTGGCCCAATGCTCTCTCGAGCCTCAGAGAAGGCCCTCCATCTCCCTCATGAAGGCCTCATACACCTGGTCTTTAGTCTTCATTGTGGGCTGAGACACCATACCCATGTGGGTGGGGTTGATCAGGCCCATGTGAGCGGCCGCTGCCTGTTTCTTCCCGTGTCCCCCTCCCATGCCTTCGTCTCCTCTCCTTCCACCCCCTGCTCTCTCCAGAGAGCCAACCCCTGCCCCGTGCATTGGCCCGCTCTTGTCCCTGCGCACTCTCAGTGCCGTGGGCACGAAGCGGGTGACCTCCGTCTTTGGATTGATGATCTGAGGTTTTGCAGAGATGGTGGCTCCACCGGATCCAGCACCTGCTGCCAGACCGCCTCCGGCCGCTGCGACGGAGGTGATACTGGGCCGCTTCTCGATGGTGGCTGTGTGGTGGTGGCCGGCAGGGTTGCCGCCCACAGTGGCGGCGGCTGTCCCCGGTGGAGGAGGCATCTGCATGACTCCTGGTCGCATTGGCATGGCAGGGGGTGGCATGTTGCTCTGAGAACCATCCGGGATGGATACTGAGCCCTTTTGCCGCTGGACAATGCTCGGAGGAGCACTGAGCACGTTGGCGTTGAGAGGCGGAGGGAAAAGGGAAAGAGGTGGGACCAGTGGACGCGGGGGCCCTCCTGCTCTTGGAGGAGGAGGTGGGATACCTGGAAAATGCAACGAGAGACTTATCTCAATGAGAGAATAATGAGATGCTCTTCTTCGCATATGAAATATGATTACATGTATGAATAAGTACTACAGAATACATATATGCCTACCCGGTGGTGCAGGGGGAGGTAGTCTAGGAGGCGGTCCTCGTGGCGGGGGGCCTGGGGGCAGGCCAGGAGGAGGGCCCGGTGGAGGGCCTGGGGGACGACCTGGTGGAGGTCCAGGTGGTAGGAGACGAGGCATTGGACCCCTCAGGCCTCCGGGCATACCAGGAGGTCTCAAGAATGGGGGAGCACCTAAAACAGAATCATCTTAATTAATATATACACAAATAACCTGAAAACTGGTTCAGGGATTTGATCTATTTTAAAGACACTCATCTGAATGTTTTTTTTAACTCACCTGGTGGTGGTCCGGGAGGAGGACCAGAGGGAGGACCTGGAGGCCTCATCAGAGGAACTGGGGGCGGGCCTAGTGGTGGAGGACCAGTCATTGGTGGACCTTGCAGGTGGGGAGGACCTTGCTGTCCTACTGGCCCAGATGGAGGTGGCAGGCGCTGCGTTGCCATGATGTGTGGTTGCTTGTCCCCGAGTGGTCCCCTGTCTTCGATGTCTGAGCTATCCGATTCATCTGTGTATTCCTCCTCTACCTCTTCTTCCTCCTCATCAGGAACTGACTGTCCTGAAGGTAAATTAAAAAAAAAAAAAAAAACATATCACCAGAAACAGAAAACAAGACGTACTAACTATCAGCATGCGGTAGAGACACTCGTCATTACCGGCCATCCTCAACATCATGGCCTGCAGGGGAGTTATGGCCTTGGTCCTTTTCACCATCCTCTTTTTCTTCTGCTTTCCATCACGGGGGGCTTCAGCAGGCATGTCTGCAAAACGTACGCTGCGACCTAAAGTGGATCCACGTGAACACATTCACCAAGAGAGTTTATTACTAAAGGAACACAAATAACCATCTGAATGGAGGGCTTCGGGCTTTTCTTCATTTCCCACAATGCATTGTTGTGTTTACATGCTCAGTGTTGTTGATCGTGTGTCCGGTGATAATGCTAACTACATGTGCTATTGTAAATTGTCACAATCACAGTCGGAGGTGAATGTCTCTGAAAACAAAGCCTTTCAATATGGCCGACAGCGTTGCATTGTGGGATGCCGTTACAAATGCCTCAACCTATGGTTTCTCACTGGGCATTTCCACAAATCATGATCCATATCAGCTGCGGTGCTTTTTAACAGATCCACACATTGCTGATTGATATACTCCGACTTTCTGTAAACTAAACTTCTATAACAGGAACCACTAATGATTAAATTAAATGAAGGAAACTGTTAAAAGCTGAGGTTTTACTAAGCAGGTCTGCAGCACTCGCCAGTATGTCTTTCACTCCTGTCTCTATCCTCTTCTCTTCCTCGCTCATCACCCTGCCTCTTCCTCTGGTCACCCTCTCCTTCATCTCTCTCATCTTCACTGTCCTCCTCTGAGTCGCTGTCATCGTCATCGTCATCGTCCTGATCGCTGTCGCTACCACTGTCCCGATCCCTTCCCAACTCCATGGCAGAATCCTTTTCAAAACCAGGAATGGAAGGCTCTGCGGAGGAAAAACAGAAGCGGGAAGATGAGCAACAACACAAATGGGTGTTATTTATACAGGATTATAACAGTCAGAAATGCAACAGCAGTGTGCTTATTACCGAGGTCTGTTGTGTAACTTTGTCGAGCAGGAATGCCATACAGAGCCAGGACCTGCGGAGGTGGGGGTCCGGGAGGGGGTCCAGGAGGTTTCTTGCCTGCTGGTAAACGTGGCACACCTGGCACTGATGCCAAAATCGGTCCAGAGGAAGATGACAGAGGTCCCTTACTACGAGATATGAAAGAAGAGAATTACCCGACATAGCTGCGTCACGCATCGTGTGTTCCGACAGAAACCTTTTAGCCATGCAAAATAATGTCTACCTAAAAGATGTGCCTTTCTTCAGTATGGAGGGAGGCTGTGCTCCTGGTAGTGGAATATCCTGGATGTGGATATTTGATGGTGCATGAGGCATATCTGGCAAAGGGATGCTATCCACTTCAACTGACTCTGCATTCTGTAAAGTGAAAAAAAAAAAAAAAGGACACACAAAGACTCAGCATCTGCTCCGAAAAACAGGAAGTATACACCAATCCACACATAAACAAACCTTGACAGAGTCGAAATAGAGAGCTAGCTGTCCTCGTTTAGTCTCATAGTCCAATTCCAGTTTCCGTAGCTCCTTGTAAGTTTCGGGGTTCTCTCTCTCATACAGATGGACAATACGCTCAAATGTCTCACGGAGTTTCTTCCTTTTGTCCCTCAAAACTTTCTCATTCAACAAGGGCTGCTGGACTGGGTTGAATTCTGTTTGAAGCATTACAAATAAAGACTGGTTTTTCAGGTAAAGAAGCAAATTATTTATTTAAATAGGATATTTAAAATGTGTTATTGGCTTAACAAACGTAACTGAGTAAGACACTCACCCATCTCATCCAGCTTCTCCATGTCTCTGACGATTTGTCTGGGGTCCTTCATCTTTAGCACCGCTGCTCTCACCATCATTCTCTGCTTCTTGTTCTATTTGGAGTATTTAAGAATTAAGAAAAACAATATGAACATTGTAATTACATGTATATTAAACACATAACTTGAATTTTAAAACGGTACCTTTTTCAACTCCCTTTTCCTGGCTTCCTTTCCTGCAAAATAGAAGAACGCTAGTTATTCTGATATCAGGCGAAAACTGCTCAGTACTCATGTTCAGTACTTACTGGCCTGGTCGGTGGGATTCATAAACTTCCCACTCTTGGTGGAGGAAGTCGAGCGTCGCCCCATAGTACCGGCGTGTTTTCTTCCCCCTGTTAAACATTAAAATCAGTCCGACAGAATCCTTAATAATTCACACAATGTTAAATAAAGGGGAACAAGTCTGTGGGGTCTCTGCCCGGGCAATATTTCCACTAAGTTTTATTGAAATCCATTCAGTAATTTTACGAGTTATGCTGTTTACAGACAGAAAAATGGTGTCGGCCTAAAGGTCCCATATTATGGAAAAACTCACATTTCCCATGTTTCTACACTATTATGGAGGGTTTGGGTCATTATCAATCCAAAAACAGATCAATAAACCACCCAGTCAATCCTGCGTAGTTCTGTAATCACCCACTGAAACGCGTCTGTCAGAAATCTTCGTTAATGTGACGTCACATTGTTAGAACGTGCACAATATGTGCGTGCACATGCATGCCCATTCATTGCATGCACCCGCTGTCCTGCAGCATCCGTTTGCCATTTCGACCAAAGACTGGCACAGATATTTCATACAAGTGTCTGGGAACTGCGTTTACTTGTGGAAAAAAGAGTATAATATGTGATCTTTAAAATGTTAGCCATTGCTGCTCTAAGCTAAACGATAGCATATAGTTGACATCCAACTCAAAACCACAGTAATGACCAATCTTTCCACAAAATACAAATAAAGTGAATATTTTAAGTGGCTTGTCACTTAGAAGCCAAGTGATTCATGTTTCAATCTTATGCAGACATGCCGAAGTTGGCTGACAAATTAATCGAAAGGATCAGCTTGCACTTATAGCTAGGCCACGTTAGCATCAAAAGCATTTCAAGAATAAAACTCTGACCATACCTTTGATTAAAATAAGCTTTGTAGAGCGCAGAGCCCTGCCGACACCTCTGGGCACCGCGAGCGAAGTAAAAGGTATAGTTTAAGCTCTGAAAGACGAAATCAAACCATTCAGGACTGAATGCACTTCTCGTCGCCGTTAGCTCCGCTAGGTCGCCATGTTTACAACCGCGCGCAGGAGCGGAAGTGGAAATTATGTCATCAAAACGCGCCTCTGCTTGTATACGTATTAGAAATAAATTGTATATAAAGTTTATATACATAAATATACTATACACGCCACTATGTATAGTGAACGCCACTATAACATTTAAAATAATAAACACTTTCAGTGGGCGCGGCTGGTTAACTTTGAAGGAACATCTGTGTCACGTTTTTTAATGTCTCTTAGAGTGCTTTTCTAGTTAATTGGTGCAAAATTTTATTTAAATATACAAAACAAAGATGAATTAAAAATTATAGAGGCCAATTGTGACTCAAATATCATCTTCAGGAAGCAGCTGAGCAAGTGATCTCCTATATTCTCCACTAAGTAGGCCTAAAGACACCCACAAATATCCCCCTCAGATCTTTTATATTGAAACTGCAAAACTTCTAAAGATGAAAACCTTGCAGCAGCCAAACGCAAGGCTTTAAACACAGAGGAGTGACATGGAAAGATCAGACACTGTCCTGGGAAAAAAAATAAAAAATTAAACCCAGTAAGTAAAAGTCAATGGAGACAAATCCCACCTCAAGTAAAGAGAAGAAGAAGAAAAAACTATTAGAATAATGAATATAGATGAGAAGCAATGAAACGACAGAAGCAACCTCCACAAGAAGGAGCACAATCCACAGGTAATTATTACAGGGTGTGGTGCAGCTCAATGGCAGAGGTGGAGGTTTGTGCTGCGTTTCTCTGGTAATCTGCACACTGAGGAGAGAGCTGTGTGCTAATGGAAGTGGGTGATGACCTTTTAGTTCAATCAAACAGAATCCACATTTCACTGGAGCAAACACCGCCTGTCTCTCTTCGCCGCACACAAACCAGAGCTCACTTCTACACCCCTCCCATCTCTCTTTGTGCTCATATTATGCTTACAATTTAAACCCTTTCTGTTATTTATGTCATAAAAATAGAGTACCGGTAAGAGTACCGGTAAAAATAGAGTACCGGTAAGAATTCAAGGATGCAAAGTACACAAGAACATTAATCATAACGCTGAATATAAAATGGAACACTCTGCTTAAACACGACTGCTACGACTGAGGGATCATTGCGTCATGTTTCAGAGACGTCATCACATTCATACTGAGTAGTCTGTCTCATGTTTTCCATGTGTGAAGTTGTAAGTTTGAAAGATGAGGTGATGTTTTTAATTTCCTCGTTCCGTGTGAAAGCAGCCAAACCGGTTTGACCTCACCCATGTTTTGACCTATTTTTTTAAATAAAAACCGATTAACCTTTTAATATAATTCTGTCCATGTGAAACGTTGATATGAAGCGATACGGGGTTATCAATTAATTGCATTACCCTTCATTAATAGTTACTTTTTGATGCTAAAAAACCCCATATTTTTATTGAAGTGACATTTTGAATGCTGCACGGTGCTTTGCATTTTAGACCTTTACCCGACACAAGAATGAGGCTATGACTTTATACCAGGAATCCGTGATAACTTTCTCATGCTGTCATCTAGTAAAGAAAACGCTGGCATTCTTGCTGGAAATTGCCACACCTCAGTTTTGCTGGAAACAAACCCAGGTGATTCTTTGTTTTTGCGCTTCTTGATTTACCTCAACGACTGAGAAGTAAGAACCTTCACGGACACACCTCAGTTCACTGTTACTGTAAAGCCGCCTCCTTCTTTCTACAGAAAGAATTTGTTAAAACAAACTTCCTCATACAATTACCTGATTGTTGACTGTTGAGTGACAGTTGTTGTTGTTGTTGTTGTTGTTTTTACTCTTGTGCATTTAAATCTACAGGGAACAGTGTGAATTTGACAGCATGTAAGGGGCACTAATGTGTAGGAGCCGTAAAGGTGTGCGTCTCATGATTGGGAGAAGGAGGTGATGAAAAAGACAGCAAATCAGGAAATGATTGGTCTTGTGAGACAAATTGGAATGGGGCAGATTTGGAGTAAACACAGTCGGGGGGGGGGGGGGGGGGAACGACACCACCAGTGACCAACCCACTGAGGAGAACTGGGAAACGGGGCTAAGGAAAACACGATGGACCGGACTTTCCACTGTGATTGTAAGTAATATGAAGGGCTAAATGTGTCATTATAAAATAATCAGTGTTTTCGGGAAGTTCCATCCCTCTGATGCCAGGAACCGGCCTCTTTGTAATTTGCATATTTGGCACATCTTGACTATCTGCTCTTCAAACTTCACAAGCTATAGACTCAGACTAGACGTGTTCTCGTAGCAGCAGGAGCCCCGTCAGAAAAAAGTCTCATCTCTGCTAACACTGTGGGCTGTTCTATCCAGTCTCGAGTGGATTTCTGTCACCGCCAGTCAGACTGACCTCCGACCGAACCCGACCACCGACATCAGGACGAGGATTAATGCTACTTGATGCAGATCAAATACGCCCCAATAAAACTCAATGATTCTGAAAGTATACATGAACAATAAAATCATTTTTAAATAAAAAAAAGGTTAGATTAAAATAAATTCAAAAATATTTTTTTGATTTATTTTTCCATAATTGCCAACACGTTGAACATGCCATGATCGTAATCCCACCACCAGTGAGTTTTAAAGATGAAGAATCTATGTGTTGAAACTGTGAGATGAAAACAGTCGTCCCCCCCCCCCCAAAATAAATCACAAGGACAAATCATTCAGCTGCTTTCTGGGAGTTTTATTGTTGATCAATCACATTCAACATGATTCCGTTTCATCATCCAGTCCTCTGCAAGGATACGATTTAAACTAGTACTCAGTACCTAACAAACACTACATTAATAGTGAACTACAAATAAGTAAAGAAGCAGCAGCCATTAATAACACAGCAAATAGATGTTTGCATGAGGAGGAGCAGTTAAGGTCTTTGCTTGTCATGGCAAAAGATACCGGAAGCTAATTTTGAGAAAAGTTCTTCCTAACTGGACGTCTAATCTTCGTCCTCTATGCTATTCTTCCCAGCACTGTCCCCCCGGCGGCGAGTCATCTCCTCTTCCTTGTTCTGAAAGTAGCAAATTCTGCAGACCCGGAGTTTCTTTGTGGCGTGCATGTGCTTGATCAGCATTCTCTTCTTTGAACATGCGTTGCAGACCAAGAAGCCGCACTTCCTGCAGTGGTGTCGCCGCTTGGTCGCCGTGAAGATGCTGAAACAGCGCAAGCATTTGTGTGCAACTTGGTCTGGGATGAAGGCCACTGCGAAGGCGGGATTTTGGAGGCTGCCTCCCTGCAGCAGCAGCTTTTCCTTGCAGAGACTGATGTGTTCAATCCAGGCCTCCTTCTCCTCCTGGGACTGGGCGGACACGAAGAAGGACTTGCGTGGCGTGCGGATCAGCCATTGTTTCGTCAATTCCGCATTGTCCTCCATGTAATCCATTTGGATGTCCTCTGAAAGTAAAGCATTCATAAATACATCAAAATGTTTGCATTGGGTCAGAAGCAATACGCTGGTTTATGATCAATTATGTAAAAGGTGGAACTGTAACACTAAAGCAATGAAACGAGCCTATAGCTGCAGATCGATCGCTCACCCAGTGGAATGACGGTCAGCTTCTTGTGCAGGCGTCCGGACAGGACGATGCTGCCGTACACCAGAACGTCGTTGAAGAGGAAGAACACCTTGGTCTCGGGCTTTCGCCGACCCTGCTTCTTCAGACAGCCCTGTCCCACCAGGAAGCGACCCGGCCTGGACAGGGACTTCCCTGACGCACCAAACGATCTCTCCACTGCTTTAATTCTCTCAGAGTTCTGCTTATTCAGCGCTGACTGGTCCATCCTGGTGAGCCGACGGGCCTCTGAATGCTGGAGTGGTGAAAGTGTTTGCTGCAGCGCAGGCTGAGTGAGTTTTTAAAGGCGTGGAGGCTGTCATGTGGGACTTTCCTCTAAAGGCAGGAGCGGGTTGGATCAGCTTAGAGAGACAAATGTACAATGCCCCCTCCCTTAAAGTTAGGGGATCTGGTATAATTTTAAAAGGACATTAAACTTGAAGCAGCATTATGCTAGGACTACTTTAAAAAGTATGTGCATTTCCATTTGTGGGGTGGTCTTGACAAAACAATTAAACAAAATAAGAATATAATGCAATAAAAAAAAATGCACAAGACATATATCTTTGAGAAGTATAGACAGGAGGAAGGAGAGTGTAAAATACACATAAATTAATCACGCTTGTTCATTTGTTCCTTTCATTCAAATTTCTGTTCTTTTTTTTCCTCTTAAATAGCTTGAACTGAGTATTTTTATGTTGCCTGTTTAGTTTATTTATTGGAATTTTGCATTTGTTGCTGGTGAAGAATGGGGTAGGACTTGATAAGCTTCTTCCTATTCCTTTTCGAATGAGTCAAATGTGTATTATATTGAAGCTGCATTTTTTATTTTTTTTTATTTTATGGGTGTTGTATGTATATATATTAAAAAATATGTTTGTTGTTGTTACATTTGAAATAAATATAATAAAAAAATGAAAAACTTCACTTAGCTGCTAACAAATGTACTTATGTGATATTTACCTCCGCCGAGGAGGTTATGGTTTCACCGCCATCAACAAATATCAAGATTCCTTGTGTTGCTGATATCATCTTCTGGAGAAACCTGACAGCATTCCTGCTGGGAAAAACCGCCTCCTAAAGATTTGACTTAAAGAACTCGCTAAGCCACATCTGAACAGGTAGACAAAAAGAAGGTAAACACTTCCTGGTGGTGTCGCCAGCCCGCTTGACTGGGCGTGAAGCGTCTCATCCATTCTGATACGAATCTGAACCAGCTGCACTTCTTGTTTCGGGTTTGAAGACATCTCGACTCTTATCCAAAGGCTTCTACAGTTTGATAGGACAAAGTTGACTGTTATTTCCTTTAATGTATCTCTTGTCTTAACTACTGCAAATATGAGGAACTCTACTCTGTAGACAGTATTTCTAAAGTACAATATGTACTTGTACAATATGGACGTTCCCCCTGGATTTTAAATGCTTACAGTAAAATGTATTTCCTTATTGTTCAGTAAAATCCCCAAGATCCCCGAGGGGATTAAAACAAGGCGGATAAAGCGGCTGTCGTCGAGACGATTGAGGACAGAGAGAGAGAGCACGCCCATTTGAGGAAACACAAATGAGTAAGCAAAGTATTGGGAAAACAGGGGAATAGGAAAGCACATGTAAATATCCAGGAATTAACTGAAGCTGTGACACAACCGAGCAGTTTGCCACTGAAAGGTGTTTCCAGCTACCGTTTCATTTCCGTTTCCGCCATAGATATCAACCATGGAAAAATATGTCATGACGGATGGACGGATAGGCAGACAGACAGACAGACAGATACTGTCTGGATATAAAACAAATCTGGATTTTCCCATTTACTTTTAATGGAGGCGTTAATAAAAAATAATAAAAACCTTATATCTTGTAAAATATGCATTAATTTCACTTACCAGAAATCACAGCCATAAAGGGGGTCCAATATGTCTTCTGGATCTGATCCAGAATGAGGTCAGTAAAAAATATGACATTTTAACATTGAAAATACACATTGACTGATTCACTTTTAATGTTCATGGTTCGTTTATAAAGACACCAAGAACAATCTAGAACCTTTTGTTGATGATCCAGATCACCATGTGGACGATGTGAATCAAATTAGGAGGGGAATGAGCTGCTTGGCAGAGGTCTGCGCTCTCCGGGTGCTTTTCTAATCATTTCATCAAAAGTAACTAGAAAGACAATCAGAGATTGCAGACCCTCGCCTCCAAAAGACTATTGGATCTTGTGAGACAGTAAACAGGGCTTCCGGATCAGAGGGGCCAAACCTGCTCTAGCTTGCTGCTCCGGAATGTACTACACGACACCTTTTGGACTCTTTTTCCCATCATGCCATTCGTGTCCCTCCCTCTTAAAGTGACACTCCCATGTTACAGCACAGGCACAATTCCTGTTCATGTAAAAATAATTCTAGAATCTGGATCCAGATCCGGATCAACGCCATTCTCGGGGAGGACCGAGCCACGGACAGAACCTTGCTTGTGTAAAAAATTCAAGTCGATTGGGTTACTAGTTTTTGAGTTATGCGCGTGGACAGACAAACAAACAAACAAACAAACAAACAGACAGACAGACAGACAAACGGACCCAATTGCAATACCCTTGCCTCCCCTTCGGCGAGAGTAAAAACACATCCAAAATGTAATTTATAATTTTTTTATTTTTTTTAATTTTTTTTTTATATATATATAAAAGCAAATGACATAAATACATTTGATTTCTCCACATCAAATAATTGAATGTTGCAACATTTATTCATGAATAATTGTGTAGATTATTGACATTTGGCTTTCTCAAAAGGATTCTGTTTCATTTAAACGCATTCCTTCATCTGGATATTCACCAGTGCAATGAGATCAGTACTCGCTACCAAACTTAAATACAACACATAAAAAAACATAGACATAGACAAAAAGTTCCTTCGAAGGTGTCTTTAAAAGACACGGAGAAATAAGACGATTGGTGAGCAGATCTGGGCGTGAAGTTTGTTCTGTTTTCACAAGGCTTGCAGCCACCCAGATTCAGCAAAGCACTCATACATCCCGTCTTCTTCTTCTTCTTCTTCTTCTTCTTCTTCTTCATCACTGGACGCCGTGTCTTCATCCTCTACGTTATTCTTCCCAGCACTGTCCCCCCTGCAGCGAGCGGTCTCATCTTCCTCGCTCTGAGTGTGGCAAAGCTTGCAGACCCGGAGTTTCTTTGTGGCGTGGATGTGCTCGATCATCATTCTCTTCTTTGAACATGAGTTGCAGACCAGTAAGCCGCACTTCCTGCAGTGGTGTCGACGTTTGGTCGCAGAGAAGACGCTGAAACAGCGCAAGCATTTGTGGGAAACTTTGTCAGGGATCCAGGTTGAGGCAAAGGTGGAATTTTGGAGGCTGCCGACCTGCAGCAGGTCTTCCTGGCAGAGATTGATGTGTTCAATCCAGGCCTCCTTCTCCTCCTGGGACTGGGCGGACACAAAGAAGGACTTGCGTGGCGTGCGGATCAGCCATTGGTTCTTCAGCACCGCAGTGTCCTCCATGTCTTCCAGCAGGACTTTGTCTGAAATGACGAAAAGCATTGGTCAGACGTTCGAGGTACGTCTTTGAAACTCCTGCAAGCCACTTTAATATAATCAAGGTAAAAAAAAAAGATCAATTTACAAACTAAAAAGAAGGTAACGATGTAATTAAAAATAATCTAATGTATATAAAGCTTTTGTCCTATTTTTATTTTTACTATTGGGTCAGAAGCAACAGAACCACATTATTATCAATTATATATTATTATCAATCTGAGGAAATGATTTGAAATTTCAACACCAAAGGCAATAAAACGAGCCTATAGCTGCAGATCGATCGCTCACCCAGTGGAATGACGGTCAGCTTCTTGTGCAGGCGTCCGAACAGGACGATGCTGCCGTACACCAGAACGTCGTTGAAGAGGAAGAACACCTTGGTCTGGGACTTTCGCCGACCCTGCTTCTTCAGACAGCCCTGTCCCACCAGGAAGCGACCCGGCCTGGACAGGGACTTCGTTGACGCACCAAACGATCTCTCCACTGCTTTAATTCTCTTGGAATTCTCCCGATCAAACCGTGGCTGGTCCATCCTGGTGAGCCGACGCGCCTTTAGATAGAACACTGGAGTGATGAAAGTGTGCAGCAGCGCATGCTGAGTTACTTTTTAAAGGCAGCGGTGACGTCGTGTGGGACTTTCCACTAAAGACAGGAGAGGGTTGGATCAGGAATGGCTTCTTTGACTTTTGTTCTCCGGGTTCACACAAATCTTGAAAGTAAAGAGGTTGTTTTTGCAAATGCAGAGAATATAATAACATAATAGCAGCGGTGATTTCCATAAAAACTTATATGACCAGCTCGGGAAGAAGGTAACATTGTAGATTAAGCCACCCAGCAACATACCAAGCATTTATCAATGATTATTCGTTAGATGTTACCCATAATGCATCATGGCTACGTCCTGTTTTTGTTACTTAGATTTTATGCCGCTGCAAATCTATCGGTTCAAGTGAGGATTTCATGTTACTTTTAATACAAACCGTTTATTAACCAAAGCACAGGACAAATTTAACTTTTGTGCTTCTGATGGCAGTAAAATAAAAAGAGGACCAGTAAAACCAGTGAAACCCATTGATGGCGGTGAGTTTCTACTCCTTCATGCAGGTACCGGTAGGTATTGATATATAATGGCAGTCAGACAATGACATTCGTATCAAACAAATCATTTTCTTCTTTCTTTTCCTAAAGTCAATTTTTGTTGTTGTTGAATTTCCCGTCGTCGGCTCAGAACGTGATCGCTATTGTTCGACAGGTTGAACGAGCTCAGCCCACAGCTGGAGTGGAAAAACACAGTGATGAAATTCCTGACAGTCATTCAGATGATGGTGTTTTTGTGTGAAGCCCAGTGGCATCGTTAAGTAGGGAAACATTTCTGACTCAGAGTATTGACAGGACTGGACAGAGCCTGACACAAATGGGAAATGAAATTCTGGTAAACGTTTACCGCTAAATAATAATAGTAAAAAAGAAACATATTTGTGTCCAGCGTATTTACAGGAAAAGAGGCACACTACATATTGCGTTGCGTCAGCGCCTCGTTGTTTGTACGCATGCAGAAACAGCGTCCTCGAGTGGCTGCAGCTTGTCAATACAGTGAGAAAACTAATTCTTTTCAACAATCATAGTAATACAAAAAAAGAAATAAAAGCATGCCTTTCTTTCTTATTTTACCACCAGAATATATTTTTTCAGATAAATCAAGAGTGTATGAAAAGGTATTTTAAAGGTAAGCAGTGGAGAAGACAAATGGAAATACCCCAGTGTAGTGAAAGTACCTGCAGTTCACAGTAGCAATGTATTTGTTGACCTGGATTCTGAAGCCACACCCATGTGGTGCAGAAATGACAGACAGGATGAAGACAATGGAATTTTATTTTTGTCAAGTCAAAGCAAGGGAACTAATTACTGGCCCCGATAAACTAACGTAAGAACACAGCTCATTCGTATACTTCAGGTAAAGCTCATAAACACCGGGAGGGTGTGACAATAATGGAGGAAAGTTATCCTGAGATTAAACAATAGATGGGCCATGAATTCCTACATGTATATAATGATGTAACATCTGCGTCTCGCTTGATGCCTCTCTGTGTTCTCTTTGGATTCACGTCAGATCCAGAAAACACCACATAAACACCCACATACACCCCCCCCCCCCCCCCCAAAAAAAGAGTGGCAATGTGTGGAATGAAGGAAAGCTCTCATCATTTCCAGACAACAATGCTTAGTATCGGCGGATCCCAGCGGATCTCTGGAGCGGATTTCGGGCGGCAAAGTATCTCTGGTAGGCCTGCTGGTAGCCATGGCGATAGGCGAAGAAGCGGCAAGGAGAGTAGTCCTCGCAGGTCTCTGCTCGCCTCTCGGCTGGAGACTTCATCCTCCTGGAGAAGAAGGAGGGAGCAAAAAAGAGAGGACAAGGAAAATATTTATCCATGAGGGAGGACATGAGAGTGGCTGGTGTTGGGGAGGACGATGCAAAGGACAGGGTGAAGTGGAGAAGGTTGGGTTGCCGTGGCGACCCCTCACGGGACAAGCCGAAAGTACAGTAGCAGATATTCGGTGCATGTGTGCCTCTTTCTCTGTCCTCCGTATGCTCAGGAACGTGGTTGTGTTCGTCACCTCATGAAGTTGTAATGGTTGAAGGCGGGGCCTCTGGGCGGGCTGAATGCGTATCCCCTCCGCGGCAGGATGAACGAGTTGGCTCGGCTTCGGGGCACGAACACATCTGGAACCGCAATACTTCAGTCAATGTAAGTTCAATGAGGTCAGGCCTGACCGTCAAGAATACGTTCTGAGAGAGGGAATCACCTTCAATGGACTCTGAGCTTTCCTGCGAGTCTACAGGAAAGACAGGGAGTCGGGTTACACGAGGAGGTCGGATGCACATCAAATACGTGGGACGATTAACCGACAGGAGAGACGGGCCGTACCGTAGCAGACGCAGAGAGCGAGCGCAGCGCAGAGCGCCAGCAACCGAAGAAGACTCCTCATGTTGATGCTGAAGAAGAGGAGGAGAAAGGAGTTTTAGTGAGGACATGTCAGCGCTGCAGACACACACACACACACACACACACACACACAATCATGCCCTAAAGGAAAGTTTGTTACACCTGTACAAGCAACGACACCAGATGTCCGTAATACTCGAGCACACACACACACATACACACACACATATAGACAGACATTCCTGCTGTGCAGAAATGCTTTCATCCCCATCGTGTGTTTGTGGGATTTGGACGGGATTCTGTTTCAGCAGCCCTCCTTTTCAATAGGAGCATTCATCATAGACACACACACACACATACACCCACCCCCACCCCCCCACACACACATACACCCACACCCACCCACACACACACACACATACATACACCCACACCCACATACACCCCCACACACACACACACACACATCAGCCCCTGGCACATCTTGGATTCTGAAGAATCAAACTTGGGTGCAGAAATTTCAAGCCTCAGGCCCAAAAGCTCAAAAAGAACCTATAGACCGGCAAGGGTGTGGTGTGTGTGTGTGTGTGTGTGTGTGTGTGTGTGTGTGTGTGTGTGTGTGTGCTGACAACAGAGTCTCCAGTTTTATGCCTGTCTGAGTCTTGGTCGGGGTCCTGCCTGCTGGGTTCATATTCCCTGCAGGCTGAATGTGCCCACCTCAGTGGAAAAAGCCACAGGCTTGAGGTTCCGCTCGGGGGCCAGATGGGGGTTCTATGTAAGTTCTCTCTACCCAGACTGGAACCGCAGGCCAACCGCATGCTGACGAATTACAGCAAAAGAACGTTTTACAAAATGCATCCAGTGACAGATAAAACCAGAATGAACTAGAAATGACCTTTAACATTTAAAACGAGCAGTTCGCCGCCGCCGTGGCTCAAAGACACAAACGTATTCTGCTTCTCGTGAGCAGCTGTGAGAACGTCTGCTTGAATCCACTCACCACGAAAGACCAGCTGGGGGCGAGAAGTCTCGGGAATGTCCCTGCGTCTGTGTGCTGGCCTCAGAAATACGTGCTAATTCCTCACGGCAGGGCTTTTATACTCGCGTCTCCCCTTCATTTCTACCCCCCCCCTCCAGCCATCGCCCTCTCCTCCCTCATCGTACTATCGGGCCTCTTTTCCATCGTTTAATCACAACGGGGGCATTAGCTCACTCGCTCCACCACTCCCACGCCTTCAACCAGAACTCCAGTGGGTGACAGCCAAGTGGGGAGGGACGGGGGGAGGACGGGGGGAGGACGGCACGGGGACATCAAACCTGATTCATAACAGGCATACGATAATATTCACCGCTGTTTACTGCGGTACGAATAGAGCATCAACCAAAGAGACACAGCGTGGACTGACTTCACCTTTTGGTGACTCTGACGTGATGCTCGGCAGGACTTGTGTCGGGGGGGGGGGGCAGATAGGAGAGGTGAGGGGTCACTTCAGGACTCAGAGAGAGAGAGAACACACATGGATGTCTCTGCACCAGAGCTGCAGACATGCTCAGCAGGGATGTGGCCACGATGTTGTCTTTTCTTTAATCTGGATTATTAAGAGCCGAATGTCTGCAGGCAGATCGCAACACAACGGAGGCTCAGAAAGAACTAGACGAGAGGGAGGGGCTTATTCTAAAGGTAGAGACGAGCAGGAGGAAAAGCAAAGCGAGAGTGAGCAGCAAGCGATGGAGACGATTATAGTCAAACAGTCTTTGCCACGCTTCTCCTCGTGTTCCGTCTCATTTATGCCCATAAAGTCACGTCTGTCCTTCCTTCTCATGGACCTGTCCCCATGAGCCCGTGCTCATCGGTACTTTTCCCTTTTCTCATCCCATCCCTGTCCAGTCACCACCTCAGCCGTCCCACGTCTGGGTGGCGCGACTGAATACCAAGCTGCTGAGAAATGTCCTGAATGCACATCAGAGGCCAAACAGCCATGTTTTATGTAAGAGTGCCAGAGGCCCAGATTAATAAATACGGAAAGAGAGCGAAGTTAAAAACAGGATATGATTCACCCAGCAGAGCCGACGGTAAAAGGTCCATTCAAGGAGAAGGGAAAGACGCATGATGACCTTGGAGGAGGACAAGTGGGCAAGAGATGTGGAAGGTGAGGAGTAAGAAAAAGAAAGAATTCTTCACTGCACCTAAGACTGAGTGTATCTCTTTCAAATGAGATTACTTTTCCAACACAGGAAAGCAGCGCTCCAACAACAAAGTTCACCCCGTGCCTGGAATGCCCTGGCGTTCCTCCTGCTAACTCTTGCAGTTCCTGAATGGTTCTGGCGAGCGGATTCACTTCTTTTGGACCCAGATTGAAAACAGCGAACGCTAAGAGCGACGCAGACGGGAAAACAATCGCATATCAGCTGCTTCCCGGGATCTGCAGGCTGGAGGGAGGCTGGATGAAGGACGGACGCTTCCGTGGACGGCCTCTGATGGGCGTCTTTACCTGCGACTGTGAATTTTGTCACGGGAGCTTGAACCAGAGCATCACTTAGATTTATGGGCATCTCATAAATCTGTCAACCGGCAGGACTAATTCATCTTCAAGTCCGTCTCTCCGACCGTTTCGCTTGAATTCTGTGCAATTCTTCTTGCACAATTGTGTTTTTTTAAATTGACTTTCTTTATGTTAAATTATTTGAAAGGAATGGGGGTTAATTAACTCTGGCTGTCATCACAAATAAAACCTGCAACAAGAATCATGGACTACTTCAGGCCGAATATCTCCTCTCCTCCAGCCCTCAGTCCCACCTCCAAGCTTAAACACTTTGTACTGAACTTTATCGTCCCAGTGTGTCTGTCTGTCTGTCTGTGTAAGAATTTTGTCCAGCTTGTCAGTCAGTAATAGACTGTATTTTAATTTTTTTTTACTTTTCTATATTTCTTACCAAAAAAATTAACATTTGTGGACAAAAAACTGTTTGGAGACCTGCAATCAACCCAATAAATAGAATGCAATTCCTCTTTTTGCCTGCTATGACTGGGCACGGATCCATTGGGATCGTTCCCTCTGGCTGAAATGAGTGGATTTGAGATCTGGAACCACAAATGACTCATAATATTTACTCTAAGCTCTCATCAGCCGACCATCGTTCTCTCCAAACTTCAGTTTAATCCTCTTTAAACAGCTGCCCACATTCACAACAAGCAAAGCTTCAAACTGTCAAAGTCGGCTGGAGGTGGGGACGAAGCAGCCGGCGGAACGCCGTCGGAGACAGGCGGTGTGTTGTCCTTCTTCCTTCCATCGCCTGTAATCCCTCACAGCTAGCCTGTTATTACACACAGATCACATAAGCACATATAATTCCATTTAGGACATATTTCGCCTCAGCACTAGGGAATGGCATCAGGTTGAGTCCTGCACTGGTTTAATCCCGTCTCCAGGCGTAAAACCGACCAATACACCAAACGTGCAAACGTCTCGTTGTCTTCAGCGCCATCCTGAAGCTGCAGCCACGACTCGGTTCGCGTGAGGAAAGATGCGGTGCACGCTTTAGCATGTTAGCTGTTGGATTTTAAACACACTCTGAAGCTGCGTGTTTTCAGTGAGCCATTATTTGAGGTAGACTCAGGTCACAGGTGTGTGTGTGTGTGTGTGTGTTTCCTTTGGTACCCGTTTCAGTATAATCTGCTGCTATTTCTCACGAGGGCACCAACTTTCTCTTTTTTATGTGCTTTTCTTTGGTGCCCCGCTGCTCTTCTGCTCAGCCAACTCCAACAAACTGACCCTGCAGGGCATCCAACCAGCATCAACCTACCCCTGTCAGCAATCTGGGTGAATTTTTGCAGGAATTCATCTCCCCTTTAAAGAAGTTCGGGACTTGTTTTAAAAGGTTCGAGTCGAATGGCAGAGAATAAAACGACAGCAGTTCATGCAGTAGTCGGGGGGGGGGGGGGGGAACTGTTGCCATGGTAACAACCCCTACCCCTTACATTTATGAGTACTATGTAATGGAAACTTAAAAAGTATGGCGGCTGCATAAAGTCTAAATGACACACTCAGCTGGAGACGTCTGAGCAGGTTCGTGCAGAAGATTGACCAGAACCACAGAACCACACTTTATCCCGAGCAGACGATGGTATGTGAGGTGTGTGTGTGTGTGTGTGTGTAGGTGTGTGTGTGTTATGATGGGCTGCAGTCAAACATACAGCAGGCTGGAATGTCTGGATCCTGTCCTCTCTTTCACCAGCCCAGTGAAACTCATCTGCCCCCTGCTGGTGAAAAAGACTTATTACCAGCGGTGGACCACAGACACCAATATGTAATGTACTGTATTCTACTTGGATGATGCAGCCCCACAAATATGACACATAAAGAATACAGTAAATGATAATAGTAAATCCGTACTTCCTGTCCTGTGCAAGGACAGGAATGAATACAATCTGAGGCTGTTATCAGCATCACTGTGAAAGCCCCTCCTTGCAGGGTGTTTCTGCTCTTTGATTCTGTCTTTGCCGGTCTCTCTGGGTCTGTCCTGACCTTTCCCTGACTGCAGGAGAGCGTCCAGCTCAGACTGGTAATGAGGTGACAACCATGACGGGTGGTGACTGCAGGGAAATCTATTCCCTTTACTGTCGCTCTTCTTCTGCAATCACCTTCTGAAGACTTAGAACTCTTCTCCTCCCCCAGATGCTTCAGGAATAAATGAGTTTAAGATTTGGGACTCCTGACTGATAAAAATTAAAAAAAAAGACAATGTATCAGAATGAGGTACAAAGAGACACACTGTTAAATACTCACTGTCCCATCCTGTTGGGCTGGAGACGCTTTCATGGTCCAGAGCGTCTCCCCAAGGTCAAAGGGCGTCATGTCTTCCTGTCCTTCTTGGGGTTTAACGACTGAAAGCAGCCATCCCATCATCACCTGATTGGTTTAGACTTTATTCAGTATTAACGACGCTTCACTGGGAGCTTCCCGGCTGTGCACGGCATGTAAAAAGTCATGACGTCATAAGTGCATTTATTATTAATGCCAAACATCGACAGGTTCGGTTTCACCGCTCTCCTCCGACTCTAATCAAACAAAGAACTTACAGATCAACAGTCAATCAGATTTTCCCTTTTCATGCCCCCCCCCCTTTCCTTCCCAATGCAGGGATGAATGCGGCATTCATCAGGTCTGCTGAGACGGGAACGCGCAGGAAACGTGCACAATGTCAAATTAAAGGAAACGGAGAGGCGAGGCGAGGCGCTGCAGCAAAGCTCCAGTCACTGCGTGGCACAGAAAGGCGACCACGTGACACCGTGGAACATAGAATCACATCACATCGGCTCAAAGGACTAATTTACCCTCAGCGGGTTTCATCGCGCGGCGGTGCGTAAATCCTCCGGGGGGCGCCTCGGAGCACTTGCCGCGCTGAATAACCTTTTGCTTCCTCGTTTCTCCTCTATTCAACCCTCTTCCTTTCATCCGTTATCGCTCTCTTTTATGCATTCACACACGACCCCCCCCCCCCTCCTTTGCCCTTTTGCTTCCATCCTGCGTTTCCTCTCATTTTACGCAGCGCCGCCGCGCTCCTGCTTGAGGTCTGTGTGATGCGCCAATTACAGCAAACCCTCCCCGTCTGTTTACTCCTCCGTGGTGTGCGCGGTGACATGAAGGCACGCTGTGCGTGTCTGCAGCTCATTGCGTGACTTTGATAAAATCACGCATCTCATGCCACAGTGGCGCGTATTCCACCAGCGCGTATTCCGGCCACTATCTTAACATTAATGCCGTTTCCTCCGCTGAGCCCCCCCCCCCCCCCCCCCCATCCCCATCCTCATCCTCATCCTCATCCTCTCCACATGTCACATCAAAGTCTCTCTGATTTGGTGACATCCAATTAGGCTCTCCCTCCGAAGGGAGCACGCCCAACGCACCGATTAGCTGGCCTCCCGTAATGCCAATGGAAGCCTTAAAACCCGGATTAGAGCTCCATGCCTCATCCAATCCATCCGTTCATTCCTTTTTAAATCCGCACTTTCCCTATCCATGCATGCTCTCCATCGCTCTAAACTTCTCTCTGTGGATGAGCACCCCACTCTCTGCTTTCCTGCAGCAGCAGCCTTTTCTCTGTTTGGGATTTGGGACATCATTCTTTCCTTTTGATTACCATGAAACTGTTGCTGCAGTTTTTCCAAAAAGAACTATTTCTCAATTTGTCCTTGCTTTCATAAACGAATTCAACATTTTATTGTGCTGCATGAAACTTATCGTTTGTTCTCCTGCATTATATTCTACCTTTGCTCTAATGGCTGCAGGATAGAAATGCTCTCCCCTCCCTCCCTTGATTTCTTGCTTAATATTTCCATCCCTGGCTAAAATGAAATATGGCACATGAATAATTGCACACCCACATACACTTGCTGCTGAGCATTTTGGCTTGCAGCTCGCCTCGGTCCACGAGGGGAATAATAACTGCTGCAAGTTCAGAAATGTTGGAAATGACCTCTATATCATTTTGTCTTTATGAGCACACACCCCCAGAAGAAACAATACAAAGGAAGAAAGACAAAAACAATCCTCCCAAAACATCCATGCCCAGCTAAGAAGCAAGTCGGGACTTCCTGAAAATGTTTTTTTAGAAATGACGACACAGTGAAGTAAAACTGTGGAATGAGATTCAGGTTAATCTTCCCAGTGTCCAATTAGCTCAGCGAAGTGGATCATTGACGTCTTACATAACACTGACACAAAGGAAAATTCCCCACCTTCCTGCCCGAGAAACAAAAACAGAGGTAGCTGTGTGCAATTATAATGACAAGGAGAGTCTATGACTGCAATAACAATGTTGCTGTTTTCAAAAAAAAGAATGGAATATTTAATTAGGCTTAAATCTCCTCCTGAAAATCACCTGAAGCGAATGTAACATTGATTAGTTTAACCATTCTGCAGAGCAAGCTGTTAAAATAAACCTTACTGAAAGCAAAAAGACTAAACTAATCTGACAAGCGTAGAGCACAGGCAACATAACCTTTATATACGCATTCATTTAAATGTAAATAGAATGAAAATTGCCTGCTAAGCAAATAGAATAAAAATGAAAATACTTATTACAGGAAAAACAGACATGAAGGAGATGTGCCACATTGTAAAAGATTTGGGCTCTAATTGAAGGGATTCAACGCTGCAGCTTAAAGGAGCATAAACCGATCGGAAATGGAAATGCATTAATGTGTTAGTACGACTGAGAGAAATCATTAGCTGCATTTGAAGTGAATTTCCGTAAACCACGCCCTGGAATTTCAATCAAGAGAGAGAGGAGAGGCGACGACAAAAACAAAAGTGATGCCTTTATGAATAATGAATTAATATGAAGCTATTCTAAACCAAGAGGTAAAAAGAAGAGATTGCAGACAACAAAAAAATAGTAAGAATAAATAAAGAAATATTGAAGATCACAATATCAACATCATAAAAACAAACCCAAAGAGATAAATAAAAAACACACAAAGGAGTTAAGTGAATATTAAGAGTTGTTTCCGGGTACTTTCCAGCAGAGCAGGTCTAGTCTGGGTTAAAGACAGAACAGGATATCAGACTCCATTAATAAAGGATGCGTTTTCCAGGTCTGAGTGACGACATTAGACCTGCATTATTCTGCCTGAACAGCAGGGGGCGACTCCACGAGCTTCTTGGTCGGGGAGGAACGCTTCCTTCATTTATTACCTCAGGAAACCCTTTCCTAATAAACTTGTGATCTTTATTCTAAGTCTTCTCCACAACCTGATGCTCATTTTGAAATAAACGTTTTCCTTATAAAACCAAAGACATTTTTGGAGCGTCCTGGTGCTGGAGTTCATCTGACAAGCCTATAGGATGCAGCAATAACGTTAGATTGGCATGATGTTTATACAACACCATTATGAGTCCAAGCAGAAACGCATCGGTACGTTATTTAAAATATAATCCGGCACCGCTGGAAAGCTTTTCTCCGAGCACTTCTTTTGTGTCTCCTAGTGAGCGCTTGAAATGGGATTCTTTTTCCACCAGAGAACTTGTGTGTGGCTTCTGGATTTTTTTTCTCTCTCCACATTTTAAAAGCAACTAGAAAAAAAAAAAACCTTCTACACAGATTCCCATGACATGTGGTTGGAGAATGGGGCACGTTCCAGAGAAGGAACCACTGGATTCTGGAAGAGATCCAGATAAAGATCATTTCATTTATTCTACTGTATCTACAGATGTAGAGCGAGATGTAGCTGTTTGAATACAACTATGATAATTAGCCCTGAGAAAACATGAAACATTTGGAATTTAAGTGAATATTAATGTTTGAACACATATATTTTCCTTGAACGCAGACTGTGAGTTCTGTCTGGACCCAAAGCGACACTGGAGGCTGTGTTTAAGTCATTAAACACAATGCGATGTGCAGGAGTTGCTTGTGTCTGTATCAAAGTGCTAAAGTTAGTTAGCTAGTTAAAGTAGAATAATCTAAAGAAGCGACTCGTGAATTTCTGCCTCCCCAACTTCCCATCTGTCCTCGAGTGTCTCGCTTCTAAATAGGCTAATCTGAGATCCTCCCTTCAGATCAACATTTTCCGCTCCAGGAGGCCGAATCGATTTTAAGCCGCTGCTGCTGATGCAGAATCTTTCATCTGTTATAGATTAAAGATTTGAATGATCAATAAGTTAACAGGTATCAGATTTAAGGCACATTTTAACATCGTCTTCAAGCCTAAATAGACCGTTTGTAAACCTTTCCTAACTCAAATGACCCTAAACTGACCCACAGAGTGTTTCATTACATTTTGTACTGACTTTTTTATTAAATTCTAATTTAAAGGATTTTCTTTCTTGCAGAACAAATTATTTGTGTTCAGGAATGTTTGAAATATTCTTCTTGGAGTTTGACCATCGTTCCCTGCTGATGGCAACAGGATCAACGTCTCACATGCACCTGAACACGACCAGCGGCTAAATGCAGGCCTGCTGGGGTTTAGCGGGATAAGCCGAGTCAAATCCTCCCAGATTGATCTTTGACCTCCAGGATAATGCACTGAGGCGAGGGCAGCAACAGGTTGGATTCAGGGAAGAGAGGAGGGGGGACAGGTAAACCCTGGTGGACACCTGGCTGATCTTTTACCGACGGGCCATGTGACTGGAAAGAGGAGGATGCCGAGATTAAAGACGGTGATATAAAAGCAGAACTCGGACAATTCCCCCAAACAACTCGAGGAAAGACCCAGCACGGACGGAGATTGGCGGACGCCTTGTGGGACACCTGTGACATCAGGTGAGAACAAACTCTACAGCTGCAACAACCGTAAACCAACCGGAGTACCTTATATTTAACAGCTGCTGCTTGTGTGACATTCCTCTTGTCGGGAATATTACTCACTTAGACTGGTTATCGATAAAAATGATTTTGGAACTTAGGATAAAATTAATCAATCAGTCTTTATAAAGTAAAAATTAAGGTGATGGTAAAGGAGAATTTTAACGCAGGTATGCGCAAAACATGACCTGATATAGAAGCATTTTGACTAACGAGCAGTAGGTTTATTCTAGTATGGACTAAGAACTATTAAATTACAGATAGAAATGAAGACTTTGCATGTTAAAAAGTTTAATTCAGAGAGGGGGGTCGGGCTCAGACGGGACACTGCTTAAAATCCGATTTGAAATGAAGACAGGGACAGACGGCGCAGGAAACAACAGACTTGATGGTGTTACTGGTGGCGAGGCGGCGTCGCTGGTTTATTATCTCGGTTTGGTCGCAGCCCACGTTAAAGTTCGACGATGACGAGTAGAGGTTGTTTCCCCGACTTGACATCCTTGCTTTTCCAGAAGGACAATTAGTCAGCTGCAGATCAAAGCAGGATTAGCGCTAATCTGGCTATTTCAACTAATCTGATTGTCATTGAGTTGAAACCGGATTAACAGAGGGCAGCGGCGATGAGGGGGGGAGGGAGGGAGGGATTACAGTGAGGAAGTCAGAAGACGAGGAAGCTGATCTCTACGCGTCTTCTTCTCAGTCCCCGTCGACAGATATGAACGCCGGGCCCCCTGCTGGAAGCGCCCTGGCCCCAAGTGGGAACACCGGTCCCACCACACCCAAGAAGGGACCGCCCAAATTCAAGCAGAGGCAGACCCGCACATTCAAGAGCAAGGCCCCCAAGCCCGGGCAGAAGGGGTAGGTGTTGGCGCGACCAGTCGGATCAGGTTGTGTTCTGGGACGCAAACCGCTTCACCTCTTTGTCTCCTCTCTCCCAGCTTCGGGGACGACATTCCCGGCATGGAGGGTCTGGGGACAGACATCACGGTGGTGTGCCCATGGGAGGCGTTCGGCGACATGGAGCTCAGCGACTTGGCCAAATACGGCATCATTTAAATCTACCGCTTCCTGCCTGTCTGTCCTTCCGTCTGATGTCCTCCGCCCGCTCCACCCTGCCCCCCCCCCCCCCCACCCCTAATATCCTCTCGTCTATCTACCTCATGCATCCCTCCACTAAGTGGATGGAAATATAATAAAGCAATGATACTAATAATAATGTTCTTATTTTTACATTATCACTATAGCATCTATATAGACGAGAAAGAACTCCTCATACCGTCCTCCTGCTTCCTCCATCCATCCACGATGATCTGTTCCCGACTTCTCCTCCCTCCGCCGTCGGTCCTCCCTCTCTCCTCCTGAAATGGACGCAAGCAAAGCGGTAGTTAAAACCAGCTTGTATTTGCTTCTATAGCTTCTGCTGCCAGTGTTGATCCCTTTGGGCCTCGGCTTCCGCCCTACCTTTTGCACTTCCGCCCTCTTTTTCGACTCCTCGTGCACACGCGGTTGCCGTGAACGCCGATGGATGCAAGGAGAGCACGGACTACGCTGTAGTGGAGAAAACTACAATGCACGTTCGCTCGATGAGGGACGAGGAACTCCCCTTCGACCCATCGACCTCTCTTCTTGCTGCGATCCGAACCCACGGCCCTCCTTAGAGGAAACAGAAGTATACATGACTTTGGTTGCAGAACTGAGAACTGTTACGTCCTGAACTGCAGTAAACTTTTTAGCAATTGTCATTTTTTCATGTAATAAAACCTGAAAAAAGTATATGCATGGCTTTAAATACGATAAATCACAAGTCTGAACTGGAATGGCCTTCAGGGAATGTTGGGAATTTCCCCAATATAGTTTGACATGTCAGCATGCTGATGTTTGCTAATCGGTGATGTCATTGATCGGCCAGATATTTGGTCATAATTCATTCATTACCTGAATTTGATCGGGATGCAGGGTCAAGGATCTATTGATTATTTCACTCAAAGCACTAAAAACTAAATGGATTAACTAATCCGGGGATTAATGCAGAACTCATCCATACAGCTGTTGATTATTCAGAACTCATCCATACAGCTGTTGATTATTCAGAAATCCTTACAGCTGTTGATTATTCAGAAATCCTTACAGCTGTTGATTATTCAGAAATCCTTACAGCTGTTGAGGCGTTTGGACTGCTGCGTCGACGCGCTGCTCAAACAGGTGTGGTTTTCCTGGTTGGATGGAAAAACCGTTCCCCACGGAAGCACAGCCATGTTGGCGTTGCTGCCAACATCCTGTCCGTCAACGGCTTTCCCCCCAGACACTCGGGTTGCCATGGTTTCCCTTTCCAAATATTGATCTGCTATCAGCGCAGAGCGTGTGTACTCAAATGTTTCCCTCATTACATTCCCAACACAAGAGCAGTGACAGAAATGAGATGACAGGGATTTGGGTTTGCTAAAATAAATGATGCTTGAAGGGAGAGAGAGCAGATTTAAGTCGTCAGACTCAACAGATGCCAACACGTAAAAAAAATATTCTCACCTTTGGCTGATCTGACTGCTTTGCTGTTGTTGCTTTAAGTGAAGGTGTGTGGATTTGGTTCTAAGTGTGTTCCTCATGTCAAACACACACCTGACGCTGTCACTTTCACATGTCGGGGGGGGGGGGGGGGGGGCGACGACAACGGATCAGTGGGTGCAATTTTCCTCTGCTTGGGAAGTTTCCTTGCACTCAGGAAGAAAGCAGATTTCATGATGTTTGACCTTTGACCTCTCCATATGGGACTCACTAAGCCCTTTGTGTTGTGCTGTGCCAGACGGGCTGACGTGTGTGTATGTGTGTGTGCGTTGCATGTTACAAGTTCTACTCCTGCAACCAGCAAGCTGACGATGGCATGAAAGAGCGAAGGAGCCGGTTTAAACCGAGCACACCCAAATAACTGAGGGCCTGTTCAGACACGAGTCCAAGCGTTACGTGGGGGAGACGACAGTTTCAATCCGTCTCCTCCCTGCACCGACTTCACATGTCGCCGCTCTGAGCCTGTAACCAAGGTTACGGCTGTTCCTGTTTATGTTACTCGGACCCCCCCTCCAATCATAACGCTCGTAGGGCAATCTGCGTCTCACCCGTTCCATACTAGAGAGCTTTACAAGCGATACGCATGAAAATGGGATGCAAATCCGGTGGGAAATTGCCTCACAAAGAGGGAGGAGTCGACTCTTCCTCCCCCCCGGGTGTGCATCATCACCTCCAGGTGTGAGCCCCACCCATCATGTGAGGGAGGGCCCCGAGAAGGAAAGAGTAGGTGGGGTCCGAGTCGGGCTGCAAGCTTCTCTGCTTTTGTGCAAACTGTTGTTGTGAGATGAAAACGATCCTCTCCTCCAATGGTATCCGACCTCCATCGACTTCCTCCCACCTTTGTCTGCTGCCGTAACCTCGTGGTGGAGCTATGTTCATATCATCGGGACAGGAGGGGCATAGCTGCATGCCGAGGAGCTCCAAACATCCATCCCAACCGTTTCTGTGAACACAGAGCGCTTCACGTTCCGCAGGATTAAAGGTAAGTTCCACTGTTTTCGCACGGGCTTGCTCGGCTTCAGGCTTGGCCTCTGACCAAAGCTTTTTTTTCTTATCTTGTTCAAACATGTATTCTTTTCTCCATAATACTCAAGAGCATTCCTGGAGTTTATGTGCACAGCTTTGTCTTCCAAACTCTCAGAGAGTAAACACTCTCCTTCTTATAAACGGAGGTCGGGGGATTTGAACACGCCGCAGTCCAACATGAGGCCATATTTGAAACAGAGGCTTGAATCATGGCCTGGAGGAAGTGGCCTTCAGTCATCAGTAGTAAATGTCTACCCCCTCCTCACCTTCTTCCTGCGATGCCCATAAACCCCAAACCCCATGTGTGTCTCCTGCAGGTTTGGGAGCCGGCGCAGCAGAATAGTCGCTACTTGCTATGCTGTCCCGACCTCGCCTCCACGCCGAGGTTGTTTTCCCACTCCTCCTCAGGCCCGTCTAACACGCTGCTCTACCTTGTCCTGGCATGTTCGTACACTCCCTCCCTCTTGCTTTCTTCATTCCCGCTGTCAAACCACTCTCTCCCTTTTCTTCGCCACGCTCTTTTCCGTCCCGTTCCGCGCTGCCAGACGACACGCGGCGAACGTATTGAAAGGTGAAATGTTTTCGAGCTGACAGGAGGCTTCTTGTTTCAGGAGTAAAGAGGTTCTCTGAGAAAGGAGGGTTGAATCCCTGCGTGGGCTGCCACGATCAACATGGGCTGCTTATCCAAGAAACACAAACCTGTTTTCCCCTTCGTCGCCCTCCTCCTCCTCCTCCACGTCCTTCTTACCTGCCAGTCAACAGACAGCAGCACGATCGACGCCACAGCTAACGCAACGGCCACTTCCCCGCCTCCTTCAAACGTCACGTCCCTGAAAGGTGTGCCGGGCTGCAGCAGAGGACTGAACCCCGTCTACCGGTACCTGTGTGACCGCCGGGCAGTATGGGGCATCGTGCTGGAGACCTTGGCCTCTGCAGGCTTCCTGCTCAGCATGGCTCTCTTCCTCGGCCTGCTGCTCTGGTCTGTATGCGTCTGCGTTTCCTCCAGGCGGCACCGCAGCAGCGTCGGAGGCACCGTGACCTCCGTGTCCCTCTTCTTGCTGGCCACTGCTGGGATCTTCGCCATCACCTTCTCCTTCATCATCAACCTCACCGCTCAGATCTGCCCCGTCCGGATCTTCCTCTTCGGGGTGCTCTTCTCCCTGGCCTTCTCCTGCCTGCTGGGTCGCTGCCTCGCTCTGCTGGGATTTGCCGCCGCCCGGGGCTGGGGGGAGCCCGCCCTGGCCCTCGGGCTCTTCGCGGTGCAGGTCATCATCTCAACCCAGTGGCTGATCCTGGTGCTGATCCGGAACAAGACGCCTTGCGAGTACAGCCAGGAGGAGTTTGTCATGCTGCAGATCTACGTGCTGTGCCTCCTGGCTGTCGGTTTGATCCTCGCCCTGCACTTTGCCTGTCGCTCCTGCTTGACATTCAGCTACAACACAGCCGCCACCCGCCAGATGGGGAGAATACAGGCCACCCTGCTCCTCCTCACGCTGCTGCTCTCCACCTGCATCTGGGTGGTGTGGATCACCATGCTTACCTGGGGGAACCCTGAGATTGGCCGCCGGCCGAAATGGGATGACCCGGTGCTTAGCATCGCCTTGGTGGCAAACGGTTGGGTGTTGCTGATTGGACATGGCTTGTCCCAGGTCGCCTTCCTCTGCAGGGGGGAGGCCAGGTCGAAAGACAACCCTCTGAACTTTCTGGGCTGGACCAGCCCCGACGGGGACATCCCGGGACTGAGCAGCCCGAAGGCAGGCAATGAAAACGGAAGCTTCGAGAGCGAAGCTGAGAACAGGAGAGGTGAGGAGCTGTTCTCATTGGCCAAGCGGAGTATCTTAAACTCTGATCAATATCTCCCGATTCTATCAACAATTACTAGAATACACATCTTTAGGAGTCATTTCATCCTAATGGTTCCAGAATTAACAATTACATCATAATGTGAATGATGCAAGACGAGCCACAGCAGTAATTTAAAGTATGCTAATGATGGCTAACATTATCTATCATAGCCCCCCCCCCCCCTGCACAAAGAGCATGCTAATGGTTAAAATCAACCCGATTCCAACAATGACACAGAGCTGGCGTCCAACACGAGAACATGAATCCTGCCATCCATCAGTTCTCAGCGTGGCGAATGAAACGATGATTCGTGTGTCTGCCTTCAGGTAGGAGACCCGAGTCGTCGCTGCGATCGCCCTACGACTCTGGATTCTACATGACAGTGAGTAAACAAAGCGGCAGGATTAGCGATGATTCCACATCTACTCTTCTCACTCCTGGAGACAGTTACAGCCAAGTCCGTCTGCAAGGCCAATGACATCATGGGTTTTAATTACACCGACATGACGGATGTGAACATTCTGTGTTTCAGGAAATCGATACCAACAAAGCTTTCAGCATCCCTCGCCCTCAAACCACAAACTACAGGGAGCCCTACGATGAATATTATGGGAACAATTAAAACACGGCTGATCCTTGTGCAAACGCGTGTGCAAATGTTGTCCGAACCCAAAGCAGAGGGTAAATCCAGCCGCACTGACCTGTGGCTCGGCTCGGCTATTTGATTTTCTGCGTTTGATTCACTTGTGTAAAATATAAATATTTTTCATTTGTCGCGAGCTTTAGGAAATGTGATTTAAAATCTGCTGTGAGAATTGTAAAAAAAAAAAAGGCCTTTCCCCCCAAAAAGATGACAATGGTACGACTCATCCGCTCGAGTTCCATCACCTGCACTGGTTCTGGTATTCCAGATTTCTTGTGGAAGTGAATCCACGCGAGGTCCACCCGAGATGTGTGTTTGTGTATCGCTCTGAAACGGTGTATGTAATAACCCCGAGGTGATAGAAGAGCGTGAAACTGTCACGCTGGAGGTGCCAAGCTGCTGAGCAGGAGGAGGAGCATCAGTGAAGGGGAGGAAGAGAAGGAACGAGTGGAGAGGACGAGGACAGATTAGAGCAGGACAAGAGAGACATCAGCACAGCGGGAGACGGACGCCATCGCTGATTAACATCTTTATCATCAGGTTTCTGGGCTCCGTCGATGCTGCTGCTGCTCCTGAAACAAAAGATGGGCTCGACGCATATTCTAATGATTTTCCACCCATATTTTGTGATGACTTATCAATAAAGAACCGGAACTAAATCGTCACATCTCCCACTCACAGTCTGCACAGATGGTTCCCCAAAGGCTGACCACACTCAAGATTCAGAGCCATGCCTCCAGCACCTGCTGCAAGGGGAGGGGCAACAACATGAGGAGCAGGGGGTGCAGTTCTACCGTTCAACCTCCAGGGGGCAATGTCGAGACATGTGACGCGGGGCATTTACACAGCGAGTCATCAAACTCGAGATGTCCTCAGCTGGTTTTATTTTTCTTAAATCAGATATATGTGACTTGTATTTCTCTTCTTCGTGAGAAGCTACAAATGCATTTATAATAACGCATGGAGGGTTGCAGCGTATAGTCTTCAGTCTGCTGATGCGTTATAGAGCTTTCACAACTAGAACACTGAGCAGCTCAGCCTCCCTTATTGTGATTTACACTAAATATTATTGTCCTACATTTATTTTATCTTAAGCATAAAACCAAACCTTTAGCAATTGGGTTCACGTTGATTATCGTTATTAGTTTGGAAGTTATTAACAAAAAGCTCACTTTCAGTAATGGTGGTTTCTTCTGGATCTAGATCCAGAGCTTTAGAAGACACATCTAATCCGTTTGTCCACTTCTAATTCCAGTGTCTTGGTAAAGGCAGCAGAAAGAGAACCTCCTTTGTGGAGGAAATAAGAGAGATATTATTGAAAGGGTCCCAAAAACAAAATTGTTTTGTTGTGACAATTGACCCCGATTTCACCTGGATCCGTTTCCCCAGGTATTAAAGACGGAACAAATCTGATGTCATGCTCCGAAGTGGAATTTACTCAGTTATAAGACAATAACAACAAGAGATTTATATTACAAATCTCTCTCTAATATTAAATGCACAGTCGGCCAAATTATTCAATAAATCTCAATATCCGCAATCCTAATCCTATCTGTATGAAATTCGGTGGCAAGATAGAAATCCCCACCCTAAACATCGGCCAATAATCAAACCAGATATTAAGGAACAAATTTTACAGCTCCATTTACTGCAATGTTAACAAATAAAATTTTTTAAGTGATTCCGTTCGTCATGGCCGGCAGCAATTCGAACATTCAAAAGGTCAATTTTTCACCTCAATGGATGCCCATCTTCACACACTCCTCTTATCAGATGGCCTTTAATCTATTCTTCCAATTAGCCCAACTTCAATTACTCAGAGAGAATGCCATCAAATAGGCGATCGTCCTCTTGTGCATTAGAGCAATTAGCAGGGATATGAGGTTTGCCGCCACATCCAGCCCATTAAAGGCCATTAACTCCACATGCAATTAAAGATTGTTCCAGATCCTTCCCCCCCTTGGCAGCAATGAAAGTTGGAGGTGCTGGAAGCGCTTATCGAGCAGCCGACGGTCAATGCCACCCAGCAGGGCAGGATTAATAGTCTGGTCCAATCACAGCGGTCTATTGAGAAGTTTCCCTTTCTGCAGAAATTATTCTAAGATGGCTTGTAATCAAAAGGTTTAAAAAAAGTTACAATTTTGAAACAAAAACTATCCAACTCCCATCTGTTTCTGGTTTATTGGGAGGAAACGGTTCATCAGCCGCTTGCATTGAAGTCACACTGAGCCATTTAATAGATCAATACTATAGATGTAATCAGTCAGCAGCAGGTCACATCATCTCAAGAGGCTCCACAAAGACACAGCGACTTCTCCTGGAGGAATTAAACCCCATTGTGACCTCAGCCGTCATCAAAAGACGACTTTTGTGTCGTTTTGACCCATTTAAAATATTCCTGCGTGATCAGGCTTTCTGAAAACAGCCGATGACTTTGGTCTGCAAACCGAATATTCAATGGCGGTTGAAAAACGTCGCCACTCCTACTTGGCTGACCTGATTTCAATCAATGAATGAAGAGAAAATTGATCAGCTTTACACAATCGAAGCAATGAAAGAGTGAAAGAGCAGCTCCACAGTCTGGGAGTGCGCTCCATCACCGGAATGAACGCTTTGTCACAAAGAAGCGGCCACACAGCGGCTTAAAAACCAAACAGTTTATGTATTATATACATTCAATAATAATGATGATGATAATAAACAGAAGGCAGACACAAGGACGACAAAGTAAAACATTGTGAGGAAATACATGTCACTTATCGAAATAAAAATCACTTGGATAAATGAGCTTTTAAGAGCATGTGACTTACAAACAAAAAAAACCCACACACATGCAATTCAAAGTCATTCATTGAATCCCTGTACAGAGACGACCCACCGGGTCGACGAGCGCGGCGGAGGGGAATAAACCTTTGCTTTCCGCGGCGCTCGTCTTTCTGCAGCCTCTCAAACAACGTTTATCTGGATCAGAACAGACGGAAAAGGAGCAGAAGGAACTCGCCGGCGCCGCCGGACAGGACGGCTGACGTCCAAGTGTTGCCGGATGAGCGGCGTGTTCGGAACGCTTCTAGAAGCAGCTCCGCATGGAACTGAACCTAAAGTTGTTTCACAGCCGGTGGGCCAAGGTCAGAATCTTTTTTTGGGGGCGGGGTGGGTATTTTCATTATAAAAGCAAGCCACACGGTGGGGTCCTGACATATCAAATTAAACATCACACATCTCCTATGACCGGTGATTACCATGGCAACCACAGCGGCACAGAGCAGCCATAACCCAAGTCACTAGCCTCGTCCCTCCTCACCCGCTCCCGCCCTCCCTCTACCTTCACTCCCGTCACCTTGCATCACATGACATCCTCCTGTACTCTTCCTCCTCCAGCACTACGATGAGTTCATGCACAAAACGAGCATGCACAGCGACACGTCTGATAATACTTGGAAGGAATAATAGGACACAAAAAGAGGTAATGTGCGTCAAAAAAATACTCATTGGACCTACGGCACACGTTTTTCACAATCAATCAAACAAGGTTACCTCCTCCTCGCTCTGCTGTACCCCCCCAACAAAGCGTTACAAAAAGACAGCAGGGGACGTTGTTATCCTGTCAGTTAATGATCGCTGCCATCATTTCCCTCGACCAGCCACACATTGTTCCAAAAGGTTGCCCACCACTGGGCCGCGCCGACATTGTGTGTGGACGTTTTCCTCCTTTTAACTTTGCCTCTAATTTAGCTCTACTGGCAAAAAGGACATTTAAATAAGATATCCTTTGTTGTTCTGGATACCCCTCATGACTCAATCTGCTTGTATTTCCCTCGCCTGCAGCGCTTCAGCATCTAACAGTGAATTTACGATGGCTTTCCAAAAGGAAATAAATTAGTGTGAGGACTGAGTTGAACTGAACAGGGTTGTTTTTCTTTTCCTTTCTTTGCTGCAACCTTTAAAGAAGCGTGTTTGCCGTCTTTCCGTCAACACAGCTTTGATGACATGTCCCAGGATGCTGTGTAAATACTGTGCTGAAGAAATACAGCCGGAACCCATCGGATGAAATAAAAAGAAATACAACAAAAGGCAAAAGCAACGACCACAAAAACAAGAAATACGTCAGGACCGAAAAGAAATGTGCTTTCTTCAGGAAATCTTTGGAACCAAAAAAAAAATGCAAGTAATAGCAGTAATAACATGGAAAGTATATGGAGCTGTGATACACACAGGACAGACACAAGCTTGGCTACCAGTTGATTTATGAAACTGATAAGGAGAAATGAAACATATCTGCACGCAAGTGTCGCAGAGAGCACGAGGGAGGATCTAAAACGCCAAAGTGAAGCCTACAGACGGCGAGTGTCGTGTCCGGTCACATTAAAAACAAGGAATATAAATAGAAGCTTCGTATTATTCCAAAAACCCCGTCACGTGGCTGCCATCTTTGTTCCACTGTGGTCTATTCTGTGGGGGTTTGACTGTTCTGAGATCAGCCACCATTCTCCACGCAGCGGCCCTGCCCGAAGCCTGCAGGCATTTATATCTCAACTGGCAAAGAGGGGATTCCCATCTGGCTGAATGGCAGATGATTAGTTTCCCCGTGCGGGCGTTCCTGATTCAAATCTGCTTTTCGCTACGTGTGGTTTGGATCCTTTGTCCACCTGATCTGCTGGTTCGCTGCGGCGCCGCCAAAGCTGGAATGTCTGACAGGCTTTAGGAGATGGAAATAAAATGAATCAAGTCTGTTTACAGAAGAAGAGCTACGAGCAGATCAAGAGCGAGCCTTGAGAGGGGCACGTCGACTTCTTTCTGTAAATGGACAGGCGCCGAGGGTCCGCTTGTAGCTCCGTGTTGTAGCTCAGGGTAACAAATGGAGTACGTGCAGACCGAAGAGGCGATTGGCTCTGCCGCTGAACATAATAACAGCATTAACACATCCACATAGTAAAGACACGTCTAGGAAGCTTCTAAAGAATGGCAGCGAAGCCAAAGACAGAAAAACCGGGACAACGCAGAAAGAGTCTCGTTTTTCTTTCTGCGTTTTTCAAACATTACTTTGGATTTTACATTTGGGGGAAGTTGTAAAATGTTAGAAAATGAAAAACAGTCCTTTTTTTCTTCTTGTTTTCCCATGCTATGTTTTGGAGTTGGTACCAGATCCACAGTGGGTCTCCTCCAGCAAGATGCTCCCCGGTTCCAGCTTTACAAAATAAGCATCAGGCGCTCCCTAGTCTGGCTTTCCTTGTTATACTAAAGCAGAGCGACGCCGCTGCTGCTATGTAGTGTTTAAGAACAGAAGTACTTTCTCTAGTAATGCTGAGGCATCGATCTGTGCAGGACAACACTAGAGGAGGAAAGTGTGTACTTGTTGTTGAGTGGAAGTGGGTGTGGGTCTGATTACGTCCTACTGGGCAGTGGATATATGAAGGACAGATTGGTAGTGTGTGGGATCAGCAGGCGCTCTCCTTCCACATCCTGTAGTGTTTCCAAAAGCCGTTCCCAAAGGTGCCCCCCTCGTCATCCAAGGTAACACGCTCCAGCTTTTTAACTTGGGGGGGGGCAAACACACTTGACAGTTTTGTCATCGTTTCCATGATGGCGACAGACAGAAGAGTATAGAAATAGTTTGAGTTGATGACGTGGCAAAACGAACCGTCTCACCACAAAAAAAATAGAAGAAAAACAGATGAGCTGTCACTGGAGTCCGTCTGCAGGAAAACGGGAGGGGGGGGGGGGGGGGCTACTGCCAAACAAAGAACTTGAAAAAGAGTTTTTGGAGCGATGTGAAATTCCTTGGGTGAGATTTGTGGTTTTTAGTAAGGAGCAAACCTACTGTAGCCTGCCCGGTATAAACTGGCCTGAAAGAGACAGATAAGACGACACGGTTACAGAGTGGAAAAATAAGCAGCCTTCAGAGACTGACTCCGGATCCACAAACACATTGATCCAGAACATGTCATTAATCAGTCTCCAACAGATTCCGTGTAAAGTCCCGCTGAGACGGGCTTTGAAACGGAGGCATGTCGTGCGCAGCTTTCTCACCATTGCCCCGACTCCATAAGCAGCAGCGGCCGGAGCTAAAGCGTGGTAGGGGTCTGTAGTGTACACCCGGCCGTAGCTAGCAACACAAACACAACAAACAAGAAAAGAGGACAAACTCGTCAGATTTTCCTGTGGAGCTTCCGATGACTGGTGATCGGGACTAAAAAAAAACACGAGGAACAGGAAGTCGGATTTCACCAGGAAGGGAAAACAACAGAGGAAGAATGACAGGAACTCAAGCAGAGTTTGAGAGTGAGTAGGGGTCTCAGAGATACTACCGCCGGTTCCTTCAAACATTTTGAGAAAATAAAAAGCAGAATGTTGAATAAAGATCAAATAATGCAGCGAGTTAGTTTGTCTCCCCCTTCTGGAAGGGAGAGTAATTACACAAACGGCGTACTTGTGACTTGTGAACCCGCTGCTCCACACAAGATGGTACTTTATTGCTGTCAAGTGAGGTAAATTTAGTTGCATCCATCTCTGTTGCTATGGTTGCTGCACCCTTCAGCTGCAGCGAACCACTCTTTGCTTGTTAATTTGAAATGTTTCCTGCCGCAAGAAAGACAGCTTAAAATAAACACTGACAAATAAAGAGACCTTAAAATATAAATACATCATAATTAGCCTCATTTATAAAAGGCTCCAGACTTCAGTTGTTCCTTTATTTATTCAAGCCAAGTGAGCGTTCCAACGTTGCCATGATTAAACTGAATTAACTTCCTTGTCAGGAAGTTTTTTTATGCACAACTGACTGCATAAAGATCCTGCTTTTAATTCATTACTAGACTTGCATTGTTTTCATTTATTCCACCCATTAAACCTACAAAATCATTTGATCGCATTCATTTAGCTCCCAGGCCACGTTAGCCTTCTGGTACATCTTATATTACATCTAATCGGCCCCTCCCCACACAGCATTAGATTTTCATGGTTGCAGACAGGCTGGCTTTCACTATTGTCGTAACCATTAGCATTAATCTGTGTAATGGAGCATAAAAGCTCTGTGTGTTCATGCTGGGCTCCAGCTGCCTCGTCTCTGCACCCAAGCTGACTTTAGGCGCTGCGGTCCTCACCGTCTACACCTCAGCATTTCAGCCGTACGCCGAAGCGTGTTTATTAACGCGCGTGTTGGCTTCACCTGTCACTGTACGCGGCAGCTGCAGCGGTTGCTCCGGTTACGGCAGCCGGTTGGGCGTAGCGATAGGCGGCGGCGGCGGCAGCAGCAGCAGCAGCAGCTGGATATCCTCCCTAGAGATACGCACACACAAAAATAAGTGAGCGACAAGCCCGAAGAAACCCGGGCTGTGGGGCGTGAACAGAGATGGAATATACTGACATTTCATTCCAAAACATACTTAATATTTATGAATCCCCTAAAAAATTTGAAACTATAGCATTTAATTATAGATTATCTTCAGAAATACTGAATTTTCCTTTGTATTTAGTTAAAACAAATTTAAAAAAACATTTCCTCACATATGCTTGAGTGTATGCCCAAAACCAGTATGCATGCAGATTTTAAAGTGAAATGCAGTAGGCGCCAGTATATTGCATTTCTGTATGGGGGAAGGAGTTGGGGTGTGGTGTTGGATGAAAGACAAGAGTGCTTTATCAGTGGGACAGAGAGAGGAAATTGGTCCGTCGAGGCCGAGTTAGATTGCATTATATCTTCTATGGGAGAGGGAAGACAAAATGTTCACACAGCGGGGGCCGTAAAAAGAAAGCTCCGTGTCCAGTCAGGACAGAGGTGTGATGAGAGAACGCCTACAGCTTGAAGACACCCAAGTTACACCAGTCAGAAAGGATTTATAACTAAAAGTGCATTTGTTATTATTTGTATTTATTGTCATCCACATGGATTCGGGAGAAGGAAAGGAAATACATAGAGGAGGATGGGGGGGGGGGGGGGGAGAGAAAAAAAGGCACACACAAACACACCCACGCAAGCCTACGCTGACTGAAACGCATCTCTTCCGACTGCATGCACGACCCAAATGAAAGTTCAACACTACACCACTGCGATCGGACCCGATCAGAACACAGAACAGCACATCAGACACTCCCCCGGCTTTCTGAGAGGCCTGCAGGACACGGAGCGGAGGCCGCGGTCGCAAAAAGAATAATAGGAGGGGGTAGAGCAAGGCCTTCTGGGTAAGTGGCAGGGAGAAAGCAGTAATAGTGTGTCTGCATGCAGCAGCTGATCAGCACATGCTTCGATAATCATCCCGGGAAGAGGTGAGGTTGTTAATTCAGGTTCAACACGAGTGTCTCATAACTCAGGCTCGTAGTCACGAGCCGCCGATGCTAAATGTTGCCGTCTCATACAGCGAGAAGCATAAACAAACCATCATAGTGGCATCAAATAGGAAGTTATATACCAGCATTTACAAAAAAAAAATGAGTGCGATGTCGGTGTGTTTTAAAAAGAGGACAAAACAAGGACGTTTCCCTGCAGAACTAGCCGAGCAGACAAAAGACACGAGACCAGGTTCTCTCTTGATAGGAAGACGTGTATACTGTGTACAATTTAGTAGTTTAGTCAACAAACAAACAAAGCTTTCCTCTCAAAAAGATCCAAGTGCACGTTTCAGTGAGTTAGTAGAGAAATACATTCTAAGCAGTGGTGATTTCTTTTTTTGAACTAAAAGAAAACACGTTCCACATCAGATCAGAAGATGATTCACAGGATCAGAGGAGGTGAGTCAGTAAAACAAGGCACACTGTGGGTTTGGTGTTGAGTTGACCCTACCTGAGGCAATCTGGGACTAAGGACTGAGTCCTGAAACACTAGTCTATAGAGAGAACAGAAACAACCGTCGTCAACCTGGATACTTACACACTCCCGTTCGCATGTGCACACACACCGCACGCTACCGCATCCACCCACAGAGCAGCCTTTATAGTGGTGTCGCTAACATCTCGCAGCGCGCTGTTCAATGTCTAAATCAACACAACCGTTTCTGTCCCAATCTGTGTTCAAAGTATTGAACAGAACAGAAAAATAAAAAGATCTCATGACGGGCCGAGCGTTCATGTGTTGTGGGTCGACTCGGTTCTGTCCTGTGGGCTCAGTCACCTTTATGCGGGCAGCTCTGTGCAGCGCATGACCGGACGCAACATGCAGAATCACCCCAGAGGGAAAAAATAGAGACCAGGAGAAAGCCGTGAGGGGAGGGACGGAGGAGGAGGTGTGTCGGGTGGGAGGTGAGTTTACTTACATACAAGTCCGCAGCTCCGTAAAACCCATCCTGATACACCACACTGAGAGAAGCAGCAGCACGGGGGGGATGGGGGGGTGGGGGGTGCGAACAGATTGGTGCACAGTCCCAAAACCAGAGTGGACAAAAGTCACATCACAGCAGAACACAAAAGAAGGAATGAGAGAGAGAGAGAGAGAAGTTATTTCACACCCATGCAGCATGCAGAGGAAATACAACTTCCATTTTAGCTCCACGACCGAAGCTCAACCCATAAAACACGGCACTTCTGGGGCTAATCGATCAAGTGAACAGGACTGATCTAACGCCATGAGCTGCTAGTGTCCCCCCAGCGACGTGAAAAGCAAGGTAGTAAAATTACTTTGAATGGACGATTTAGGAGAAGTGGAGCGGGAATTGCCTGCAGCCCCCCCCCCCCCCCCCACCCCATTCCAGTTTAGCTTTAGCTTTGTTTGAGCGTCAACGCAGAAAGCAGCCGCGGCGCTGCAAGCAATCAATTCTGCTTTGACCTCGATATCATGGCAGTCCCGGCCGCGTCAGCCAATCATCGCAGCGCAGCAACTCCAACGCACAGAACACGTACTGAGGGGATCGAAAACACATCGCGGTACATCTGCATGCAGGTGAACCCGCCTCCGAGTGTGTGCGATGCCATCGGTGCGTCATACTCTCCTGAATAGCTGGAGAATTGACTGACAATGCGCTGAGAGTGTGTGAGCGCAGCCGTGTTCAACGCAGACGCGGTCAAATTGAATTTAGAAAATGATTCGGAAAACGGTATTCATGAGGCGCTCCTCGGTGGATTTACGAGGCACTGCAGGGAATGACTGATCTGGATGTTTTTGTACTTGATACGCCGCGCAGACGGACGATTTGGGACGGCTAGAAAACAGCTCCGTTTGATCAGCGGGTCGGCTTTCCTCACCCAGGGTAGGCGGGGATGGCGGGCTGAGGCACAGCAGCCCGCACTGCGCTGTAAACGGGCCGGCCTCGACCCCTGAGGTGGGCGCCGCGAAATGCCGCGGCGGTAGTGGCTGCTGCTGCCGCCGCCGCCGTCGGGTAGGGAAACCCTGGGACTGGAGGAGGAGGAGGAGGAGGGGGAGGAGGGTTAAGCAGAAAAAGACGGGAATGGCAGGGAATTCAGGGGGGAAAGATAAAAAGGAGAATTGAAAAGAAAAAAGGAGAGAAGGGGAATAATACAATTATAGCTGCGAGGGGCTCTAGAAGAGTTCTGTGCCGGTCCGTCCAGGAGACGGTACCAGCATTGGAAACAAGCTGAACCAGAACCAGAACCAGAGTTCTCCCTCCTGAAGCCGTGAACTGGGGTCTCGTTGTTTTTGTATTTGCTGACAGGGTCAGTGGAAGAACAAGTTCGACAAAGCTAACGTCTACGCCGCGGACTTCCACGTTAGCCAGAGCGCCACCTGCCCCGTCAGCATGATGTACCAGGAAACCAGGTTCAGGTACGGGCACTTCCCCGATGACGGCGTGCAGGTGCTGGAGATGCCGTACCGCGGAGATGACATCACCATGGTGATCGTCCTGCCGAGCCGAGGCACGCCGCTCAGTCAGGTAACCCTGAGCTCCTCCCCGTTTTCATGTTCAGGTACAGGTAAGAAGAGAGCGGAGGGGAAAGGACTCCAAAGACTCCACCCAGCGGCGGCAGGCCGGTTCAGGTGTCACACCACGCTTGGATCTTGGTAGCATCTGTGTTTTCTCAGGTGGAGGACAGTCTGGACCTAAAGAAACTGACCGACTGGATAGGTGAGATGAGGGACACCACCGTCTCCATCTACGTCCCTCGGTTCCGGGTGGAGGACAGTTTCAGTCTGAAGGAGAAGCTGCAGGCCATGGGCCTGACCGACCTGTTCAGTCAGCTTCTCAATCGAACCGACAAGAAAATAAAGCAGAATTTATAGACGCGTGCATTTTATATTAAACCATTGATCATGTGATATTAAACTCCATATTTTTTTATTACCGCTTTACTGCTTGTGCAAAAGTAACGGCTCGCTGAAAGTGAATTTCCACCTCTTATTAGGTTTTTATGAGCTTTTCCTATCATGTCATGAAATCCTACCAACAGCCTGAGCAACGCACCAGCACTCCTCTTCCACACAACTCCATATCCAGGCGTTGTTTCGCTCTTCAAATAGTCGTGTAAATAGTTTTAAAATAGCCGCGTCAATGATTTGTTTTTATTCGAGTAATGCATTAATACCGAGTTAGTGTTAGGGTTATGAATAAATGAGTTGTGTGGTATTGTGAGGCGTTGCTCCCTAAACTAACCCTCATAGACATTTGTCAGAGGAAAAGCTTGGTCTGTGTTAACTCTAAAGCTGCTGGGCGCACGCTTGAGGCATCCCAAGACGAGCTGTTGATATTTGAAGTTAATGTTTATTTATCATTAATGGACTTATTCCTGACTATTCCTGACTTATTCCTGCATTGTTCGTGACTGTGGCGTTTTTTTACGCCACGTATTTCAACTTGATTTCATTTCTTTGTGCGACTCGTTCTCCATTTGCCTCGCAACAGTAGAGCGATGACGCTGTTGACTGTACAAGCACTAATTATCAAGCTTAGCACATTTATTATTATTCATAGCCTTTAGAAAACAAGCATCCAGACATAAAATCAATATTGTCATTGTCAGCGTGCTCTTATTTCAGCAGAGATCGCAGAATGCCTGCTGGCAGCCGCAGCGCGGAAAGGGACAACAGTCGGTTTTACGTCAGCCACAGAGCGGCAACTAATTATAGAGCTGATTGTTCAACCCGTGAGAGAAGAGAACTGTGAATGTAAATGAACTAGAAATAAAAGCTGGGAGCTGGAAACCTGCTGCGTCTTAAATAACTCACGGATTTCTAGAAGTGATCTTTACTTCACATCTTCAGAGAGATGGCATTTATTCATTTATTCATTTATTAATTCATCTTCCTAACAGCTTTGTCCCTCTGTCATTTTTCTCGTCGTATTTTGGCGAGCGGCTAGCTGAGACTGAAAATAATTACTTTTCATGCTGTCCTCCTCCCGGGTCTGGAGGACGAGCAGGACGAGCAGTGTCGGGTAGTTCTGCTCTCGTTCACCTTCACTTGCATATCAAATAAAACCTTTAGGCCTCCCCCTCCCCATTATTGAGATGGCGTATAGCAGCGCTCAGGATGGAAGGCGACCACCTTTAAATCACCCACTTCAGCCCCCCCCCCACCTGTGTTGGACTTGCAGCACCAGAGAATCAGAATCAGAATAACTTTATTGCTATTGTCAATGAGGGTTCACAGACTAGGAATTACTTACTGCAAAAAAAAAAAGTTCAGAATTTTCTCATCAATTTGAATGTCTTTGTGATGAAAAAATGGGTAAAACAAAAAATCCCATTCCTTTTATGTTTTAAGGGGGTTAATTAAAGCAGTTTGAAAAATGTGAATGTGTTTAAGTAGCTCGAGTCATTCCGAGCCTCAGGCACGCTCATAACCACACGAAGAAAGACAACTTGCAACTCTGGAAAAACTGACGGTGACATGCAAACTTCCACCAAATTATTCATCATCATAACAGACCCCAGAGCTGGCTGCAGCGACACACACACACACACACACACACACACACACTTCACAGTGTGATCTCGTGCAGAGTATCTCAGGCATTGAACTGATCAAAGAACACACTCCAAACTTAGTACGCCACTAGTTCTACCATATTCCTTGAAGTGCCAAACCTTGATTCAACACATCATAGAAGAAGCTTCTCCTCTTCCTCGGTGTTCAGACACTGCCACACACGTGGCGTCGACCCGGCTGTGAATGCTAAAGCTAAACGCTAAAGGAGGACTGGTGGTGAGGCATTTGTAGAACCCATTAATCCATCAAAGGCAGGGAAAAAGGAAGGACATTTCGACAAGCTTTCACCTCTCAATGAGATTTTCAGGGCTCACTCATGCTCATCTGTCGCCCTTTGTTGTGAGGTCTTGGATTAAATCAAGTGACAGCTTACATGCCCGTCTCTTTATGGCTTCCCTCACAACGGCATTTACCTTCGAAAATTAAAAACGGAACGTTTCTGGGCCCTCATTCACTTAGAAAACCGTTTCGAATGTCACATTGTGACATTTAACTGCTGCACAAGCAGTCACCGGCCCCTTTATTTTTTTTTATGTAAATGGCTTTTGAAAACTGTAAATCCCGCCAGAATTTGGGGTAATTTGTTTTCACCTAAAGTAAATATGAAAACAACTCAGCCAGAACGGGAAACCTTTGCAGAACTATCTCAACGACACTTCTCTGAAAACTCTGAAAGCTTCCAGGATGGAATTGCGGAACGAGATGTTTCCACTAATAATCCGCATTTCAAGTCATTTTTGAATTTTGAACTGAACTGAAATAAGTAGAATGTGTGATGAAAAGTGTGTCACGTCACACACCGTACAAGGAATATAGCATAGAGGGAAGATTTCTGACGCTTCTCCAGGAACATCAAACCACTCCTCACAAGAAAGTGTCCTCTTCCGCCACCGATATCACAACATGGAGTGAACGTCTCACTGAACAGAGTATAAATAGTTTTATGTTGACACGTGTTGTCTGTTCTTAGCTGACGGGACTTCTTTGCAATAACTTTAAGCATAAATCAGCATAAATCTGGAAATGCGTCTTCGAGGTTTTGATTTCTGACTTGAAATTGGGCTGTCAAAAGGACATTTTATTAAATTTTGTTTTGAATTTCTGGTGACTTGAAAGTGGTACATTTCATGATTTATGCTGAAAGTCTTTTTCTTACCAAAATAAGATATTTGAAATCTCAAAATACTTTCAAAGGTTATTGATGCATTTTTTTCTACTTCACTCTCTATCTCCTCTTGGTTGCAATAAAAACCTTTATTTTATTTTTTTAAATCTGTATGTATCTGTATGTAACGACGACGACTCCTCTTGAGCCTAATTAAGACCCAAAAATAGAGAAGGGTAAAGCAGCACAAAGGAAAAGCGATGAGATGCTGAATTCAAAGAGAGACTCTCTTCTGTAGCTCCAGGACTTTTTTATTTTGAGTAACAGCAGCCTTCATTTGCAACCCCCCAAGGGAGGTTTCAGAACAGGCTCTTTGGAGGGGGTGGCAGCATGAGTGGCAGATCTGTAGAGGAAATTGTAGGTACAGCAGTAAGTATAGATCAGGGGGCTTGGGTGTAATTATGGATCGTCGTCCGTGCTCAAACTAAACATCCTCTGACACGTAAACAGCGCTTCGAGCTGCTTTCAGGTGCACACTGCACTAATTAGACATGACTCGAGTAATAATCAATGTGCTACTTCGGCTTCTGGTCTCCAGGAGGCCTAACCCTGCAAACCCTGGTTTTATCATTTCTATTGTCTAACTTTAACTTTCTTTTTCATTTCTTTTAGCTGTTTTTGGGTTGATAAGGACCCAAAATTACCATAATAGTGTCGAAACATTATTATGAAAAGTGAGTTTTTCATAATATGGGACCTTTAAAAGAATGTCCTTTGCAACAACTTCCATTTCTGGTTGCTGAATACTTTCAATAATTTCTCTGCAGTCAGAAAACAAAGTGATTTTTAATATATTAATACAGAATGATAGTCATGAATAAAGTATTCAACACAATCAACATTCAAGAACAAATATTTCTACATAAAAGGTTCCAGAAGACAAAGTTCAATTCTCAGCAATCCTTCTGAAGGAGACCAACTCAATGTGCTCCATCTTACAAAAATCTCAAAAAATTGTCAGTTCATATACTAAATATATTTTTTCATAGATATGTCAAAGGGAGGCCTTCCTCCCAGGGTGGACACATTTCATGTGGCGTTTCAAAACATTGGCGCAACTGAAAGGTTTTTCACACATTTATAAACGGGCAGGCTTTTCCCGTTTTTATTGTCATGTGCCTTTTCAACTGAGATTTTTGTGTGAATTGTTTCCCACATGTTTTACAGTCAAAGGGCTTCTCACCAGTGTGGATTCTCATGTGGACATTCAAATCAGATTTTTGTGTGAATTGTTTCCCACATGTTTTACATCCATAGGGCTTCTCACCAGCATGGATTATCATGTGGACATTCAGAGCATATTTTTGTATGAATTGTTTCCCACATGTTTTACAGTCAAAGGGCTTCTCACCAGTGTGGATTCTCATGTGTTTTTTCAAATCAGATTTTTGTATGAATTGTTTCCCACATGTTTTACAGTCAAAGGGCTTCTCACCAGTGTGGATTCTCATGTGGACATTCAAAGCAGATTTTTGTATGAATTGTTCCCCACATGTTTTACAGTCAAAGGGCCTCTCACCAGTGTGGATTCTCATGTGGACATTCAAATCATTTTTTTGTATGAATTGTTTCCCACATGTTTTACAGTCAAAGGGCTTCTCACCAGTGTGGATTCTCATGTGGACATTCAAAGCAGATTTTTGTATGAATTGTTTCCCACATGTTTTACAGTCAAAGGGCCTCTCACCAGTGTGGATTCTCATGTGGACATTCAAAGCAGATTTTTGTGTGAATTGTTTCCCACATGTTTTACAGTCAAAGGGCTTCTCACCAGTGTGGATTATCATGTGGACATTCAAAGCATATTTTTTTATGAATTGTTCCCCACATGTTTTACAGTCAAAGGGCTTCTCACCAGTGTGGATTCTCATGTGTTTTTTCAAATCAGATTTTTGTATGAATTGTTTCCCACATGTTTTACAGTCAAAGGGCTTCTCACCAGTGTGGATTCTCATGTGGACATTCAAATCAGATTTTTGTGTGAATTGTTTCCCACATGTTTTACAGTCAAAGGGCTTCTCACCAGTGTGGATTCTCATGTGGACATTCAAAGCAGATTTTTGTATGAATTGTTTCCCACATGTTTTACAGTCAAAGGGCCTCTCACCAGTGTGGATTCTCATGTGGACATTCAAAGCAGATTTTTGTATGAATTGTTTCCCACATGTTTTACAGTCAAAGGGCTTCTCACCAGTGTGGATTATCATGTGTTTTTTCAAATCAGATTTTTGTATGAATTGTTCCCCACATGTTTTACAGTCAAAGGGCTTCTCACCAGTGTGGATTCTCATGTGGACTTTTAAGCTTGCGTGTTTTGTGTAACCCTTGTTACATAATGTACAAACATATGACTTTTTACTTGCGTTATTTCTTCCCTGGGATTGAAACTGGGGCTCAATCTCAGCATCTGTTCTGCTCGTTCCACCTCCCTCATCATGGCTGACAGATACGTGAGAGCTGGTAGAGATCAGCAGGTCAATGTCTGCTGCTCCAACCACAGAGATTATAACCGGCATGTTGACGACAGACTCTGTCTCTGCTGCACCATCTTCATCCTTCATGTACAGAGTCTGATCTTCACTCTGGTCATTTTCCTCATGAGTCGGAGTCAACATGACGACATTAGTCTCCTCCTTCAGCACAAGCTGCTCTCACCTTCGTTGACTTCGTCACTCTCCCTGTCCACTTGAGCCTTAAGGACATAGCGCTTAATCAGGCGTTTCATGATGTTCTATGAAGAGGACAGAAAGATTAAATACAACCAATGTGGCAAGTGTGATGCTCTGTTTTTCCTCAAACATTTTCTTCATCCTTTATGCTTCTTGCTCTTTTCCACTCATCCTTCACCCCGTGTCTTACCTGATATCTGGTTGGGAGTTTTCTAGATCTTCTCGGGGTGAACTCTTCCCCCGGGCGCGGATAAGACCTGAAGCACTCATCCTGCTGCAGACAACAGTCAAGTGTTAACGTCACACTTCAGGGTCGAATAGTCTTCTATAATTGAAGCATCTGAAAAGGGTGTCAGTGGGGGAAAAGCATTGCCAAACAAAACAACAAAAGGCTTTGCTTTAATACTTGCATCCAAAGCTCTATATATCTTCCACTTTATTTCTGCACTGAGGTGTCAAAATATCTTTAACAGAGTGGACACAAGTTTTTCTGCTGTGATGAATAGCATTATGAAATGACTATCCATAATATGGCATATAGACACAATTTTAGCAGAGGTATTCAGTCACCCACAGTCCCTTATTGATCTTATTGGTTTATGCTTTTGACTCCTGAATACTGATTATTTGTTTTTCAGAGAAACTCATTTGTATATGTCTGATAAAGTAGAGTAATTACTGAACAATTTAATGTGAATTAGGCTCAGTCATTAATACTGGAATTATGGAATAACAAACTCCATGTCCGACTGTCTGGACATGTGGCGACTATAACCCAACATAATTCGCTTCTATTCTATTCTTAACTTCCCTAAAACCGAGGAACTTTTGTACAGATTCAGAGCGGTCGCTCTGTCTTCTCCGAATCTTAGATGACATTATCTATCAAGCTTTCGGGTCAAATTTGATCGAAAGCATTGATCGCCTGTTCTAGCTGCTTGGCAATTCCCTCGAACAGTTAAGGCAGGAGAGAACTTTCGGCAGTCTCAGAAGTAGATGGATGCAAGTCAGCTCCTTCCACCCTGAAACCTGCCTGGGCAGTCGGACAGGTCAGACGACCTGACTAATAGCCAAGAACCGTTTGACCTGAGGAAAGAGACACACGCCTGTGGACAAGTCCATCAAATAAGATGGATTCTGTATAAGGTGGTTTGTTATTTTCTTCACCTGAGAATCTCATTTCATTGCAGTTAATCTATTTGGGTGGACAATTCTTGATAGGAAGAAGCTGTGTAAATGCATGATGCATCCCAAACGCATTATATCTCTTCAGTTGCAAGCAGTTAACCCAAGCCTATAAAAAGACACCCACTGTAGATTGGCCCCTTCTCTGGGCCTAACAGTGCATTAAGTGAATCTAAATGGAATCTCCATGCTGACCTTGACCTGTTGGTTTAGCATGCCCAACTCCAATTCGTTGTTTTGCCGATGGCTTTTGGCCTTGCAGAGCCATATCAGGCAGGACTTGATGCGGAGGACCAGGTAGTAGAACGACTTTGGGCTGGGAACCAGGTTGAAGGGGGCGGGCAGTGTGCGACCCTCATCAAAGTAGGACAGCCACAGCTTAGCCCGTGCAAACTTCCACTCCACATCAGCGTCCTCCTGCAGAGACAGGCCGACATGCACTGATAACATTGTGTCATGGTCAAGAAGACAGTCGAGCCAAAACGATAAAACCAAAGAACAGATTTATCAACCATTTAACACAGGAAACTAATGTGTCCTAGTGCTATGTGTGAATAAAGACAAATGTAATTCTGTGTTTGTGGGAAATAAGCCTCACTTGGACCCTGCCAGACAGCCCAGATTTCTTGCAGAAAAGTAAGTTTCAGTCTTCCAAGCATGTTGGAATAACTCTTAATACGTTTGATTTGTGATGTTTTTAGCTCTCACTCTCGTAAGCAGACCGAGTGGATACAAAGCGACACTGATCAACTTACTTACCTCTATCTCCTGGTATGAGCTGTTGATCATGGCTATAAGCATGTTGAGAAGAACCACCACCATTGTGACGTTATAGACTCCATATAGCACATAGCCGATGTTTTCTATGAACTTGTGGTCGTACTTCAGAACCACTGAGATCACTTCAGAGAGCCCAAAAATCGACCAGAACAGAGTCTTAAAACTCTCCTCAACCCTGGAGGGAATGAAGGAGAAAATGCAGCAGTGAGAAATCAGTGGACAACAAGGAATTGTGTTAGCAGCTTATTGCGCGTTCACACAAATACAAACACACAGTTGTGGGGTTTATGATGTGGCACTGATGAAATACCTGATGAGTCCTGAAACCATTATGCATTTCCTGTTCTTTCATTTAGAAAATAAAGCATGTTCTGTCCTGGGTTCCACAGTGAAACGTAGGCATTCGAGACATGTAAGCAGCAAAGACGTTGTGAGACCTGTCAACATTAACATTCAGGTACGTGTCTGCCAGTAAATATTCCTTGACTGGCATGTGGCAAGGAGGTAGAAGTCTCCTGCTGGGATTGCTGGGGGGGCGGGGCTGGAGTTGGCACGTGGCTGCGGGGAGAGAAGCTATGTGGGTCTGTGGCTGTAGGAAGCTTCCAGCTTCAGTTCTCAGAGATGCAGTTTCATTTGCAAGCAGAGAGCAAGAAAATGCAACCTTAAAAATGTATTAGAAAACAGACACAAACAGATAAATCGGTCCACCTGTCTTCCTTTCAATGGAAACAAGACCGCAAGGGCTTTTTTGAAATGCTCCTCTTAGACAGAGTGTTTGACTGTACTTGTACTGTAATACATACTATTGTTTGACTGTACTTGTACTGCTCTAACATTCAATCTAATAAATATATGAATCATCATCATCCTTACAGACCAATGGAAACAAACCCCTCTGTGTTCGTCACAACAAGCGGCCGTTCAGCCAAGCAGCTGTACAAACTGACTCTGGTTCTATGAAGGCTCGTAGCCAGTTATGAGCATGCATCAGAAGATGCAGGTGAGTCCGTTACACCTGCTTTGA